>NW_009647856.1:11359496-11374623 GCF_000708025.1 Charadrius vociferus | reverse complement strand
CCCTCGAAAATCACAGAAATTTCAGTCTTATTTACTTTTCTAATCATTTAGCTTAGGCTAATTGTATTTGTGGGGTTTCAGTCTTTGTTGGCAAGTGTTTCCTAGCTTCCACTCTTATATGATTTGGCACATGGGAAACATTAATTATATGTAGAATGAGGTGGTTTTGCAAAATGTTGTGCATGACAGTCCCTTCAATATCCCAGGAAGTTTATTTTGCTTGTCTTCCGTATATACATGCATGTAATTTTGGTAGCATGCCAGATATATATGTCCATGTGCAGTTTGCTGATGTATGACTGTCCCAGGAGACACGGGTGATTGTTTTCCCAATGCTTAGTTGTACTTGGATTCTCCTACATCATCTCGCCTGTGATTGCAGCTTTTGTTTCCTAGAGGAAAAGTACTACTGTAAGTATGATTTTTTTTTGTGCAGGGAAAGGCTTAAAAGTAGCCTTTTTGTTTGTTTTAGTGACCCCTCAGTAACTCTGTTGGTAGATCTGCTCTTAAATTGTTTAAGGCATGACAAAGGTAGAAAATTATCAGGACTAGTGCTCAGCATTGGGCAACTGTTGCTCAAAATCTTATTAAAAGGATCTGATGTATGTAGAAGTTACATAGTGTATCTTAAATATTTTTGAAATATCTGTTTAGACAGTTGCAGCCCTGCAGGATTGCTTCTATTTAAATTATAGACGTGGGTTAACTTCATTTGAGGAACATGCTCGAACTTCTCCAGGTGACTTCGTCTGAAGCTGAATGGGACATGTTCCTGGCATCCCTTGTGAAGGGAACTGAATAGGTGGTAACTGCCAGTGGATGGGAAATGGTGGGTATCTGGAGAGGAATGATTTTAGCCAGCAGATCCAAGAGAGAACTATTCCCTGCAGCCTCAGTGTTCCAGTGTCTCTAACTACCTTATAATACAGGTACAAGCCTGCATTTTCTTTTGTAGTCTTATCCAGTTCTTGCCCAGCTTTCTGGATCTTCTAGTGGTTGCCTGTTGGTGTCCCTGTTCCCCCTTCCCTGTGTTGGCTTCTGCTTATTTTCCAGTATGGTCAGCAAAAAGCCCATTAGCAGAACAAGACAGACATGGACCTGTTGGAGCGGGTCCAGAGGAGGCCACGAAAATGGTCATAGGACTGGAGCACCTCTGCTATGAAGAAAGGTTGGGAGGGTGGGGGTTATTCAGCCTGGAGAGGAGAAGGCTCTGGGGAGACCTTATTGCAACCTTTCTATATATAAAGGGGGCATATAAGAAAGATGGAGAGAGACTTTTTCCCAAGGCCTGTAGAGACAAGACAAGGGGCAACAGTTTTAAACATAGAGTGAATGTTTAGGTTGGACGAAGGCAAGAGGGGCATAATGGTGAGGGTGGTGAGGCACTGGCTCAGGTTGCCCAGAGAAGCTGTGGCTGCCCCATCCCTGGAGGTGTTCAAGGTCAGGTTGGAAGGGGCTTGGAGCAACCTGGGCTGGTGGGAGGTGTCCCTGCCCAGGGCAGGGGGGTTGGAACTAGATAAGCTTTAAGTTCCCTTCTACCCCAAACCATTCTGCAGTTCTGTGGTGGCTTTTTATAACTTTTAGTCTTTGTGTTTTGTCTATCTGGTCTCCTATGAAGACTTCTGCAACTTTTGTCTTGAAAGCCACATGAAAAATGCTTTTCTTGAGTAATACAGATGATAGATTTTCAAACACTCCCTGGTAATGAATTGAAAGTCTGTTCTACTCGGCTAGCTGGGCGCTGTATGGTGTGGCATTTTATCTGTCATTAGCTGGCTAACTTATTGTAACCTCTGTATTTCTAAACGTTCTCATCTGTTTAAAGAAAATCTTTCGAAACCCTAAATCAGCTTTTAAAAATACACACTGGTGCACGAAGGTGGCTCTCAGTGGTAGGTTATTAGATTGCAGCCATTAGCTTCTTTATATTTTGTTGTTGTTGTGCTTGGGGGAGGGTACCTATATAACTGCAATTCACTTTAGGGTTTAATTGATACTCTGATGCGTCTGAGTGCTTCCCCCCGACCTTGTTTTGTCATGTCTCAGCAGTACATTGCATATATGACAAGCTCTTAGTAAACTTGGAGTGGATGGCTTTTGCAGAAAGGAACAACAAATTCACCAGCGAAAATGTAAAGCGAAAGAGGAATGAAGAACAATATTAGAGAAGAACCCTTTGGGAAACTACACACCAAAAACGTTATATTAAAATCAATACTGGGGCTTGACCTTTTTGTGCTACTGTGTATTTTAAAGCTTACTATTGATTTCTGTTTTAATAACATGTTTATTCTAGTTTACTGGCGTAGGTCTGGAGAACATAAGAAATAAAGGGATTGATTTATTTACAATATTCATTCTGTATTTTACTGAAGTAAATTTATATTAATCTATGTTCAGTTCATATGGGTAGTGCACTAAATGTGGGGAAAACTTTTTTGAAGTAGATTTTCTTCCTAAATGATTATATTTTCCCGGGTAATTAGCGATGTTAAATTGGGAGACTGGCTTTTTCTTGCAGTATTCTTTTCATGGGGAGCAAGAAGCTGCTTTTTTTTTTTTTTTTTTAAAAAAAATTTCTTATCTAGTCTTCTGCCACAGGGACCTCTTGACAGTGTTTAGATTAAGTGTGAAAACAGTCAGGAAAATGGTATCTTCTCTACTGCTGACAGTAGGACAGACAGCTGGAAATACTTCCATGAAGCAGTAAAAGTGATTATAATTGATTATAATTGTTTTGACTTCTGATAGGTCAAAAACAAGAGTTAATATCTTCTGGCATGAGAGACCATACTGTGTTTGGTTGTTTTTAAAAATATCTATCTAATATATCTAATATCTACAGCTGTAGATATTACCCAATTGATAATCACATTTAGGAACGCAACAGACATTCGCCAAAGCTTGCCTCCTCTGGTCATCCTTTCTTTTGACAAGGTTCCATGAAGTAAGTATTGCAGAGAGAGATTCAAGCAAAGTTTAAAAATATAATTGAGAGAAACTGCTTTTAGAGGGAAGTTTCTTCATTCCTGTTGTTATTCCTGGGGAAAAAACCACTCTGGTGTGAGAAAGTATACTTTTGAAGTAAAGCTCCTTTGTAAGTACAGCCACATTTGTGTAGCCTGTGGATAATTATTCTCTCTTTGTTCATACATCTTTATACAGCATGACTTGTCTTCCACAGATGCTGGGAAGCTTAACCTTTTTCTACTATGACATTCAGTGTATCAGAAAAAAAAACAACCCTGGCTATTGATTTGAGAGAGAAAAACTTGGATATTTTATAGTGATAAAATATAGTGGTAGAATTTTGGAAGATAAGTCATAAATTGCGTAGAAACTGGAGAGAAAGGCTCATGTGACATGTGATAAAGGTCTCCCGTCCCTGAATGTGGCACGTACGTGTGCACAACTCTCTCTCCATATCTGAAGATGTATAGTGGGTAGAGAGAGGACTTAAAATAGTAATTGGTAAGATTGCAGAGTAGGCTTTTCTGCAGCGTAAAATCAGATAATGCCGGGCAGTGGTGAGGGCTATTCATTTACCAAAACAAAACATTCAAGTTTGAGTGTAACTGATATTATAAAAATAAAAAAAGTAAAAACGGTCTCGTTTGAGTGTCCAAAAGGCCGCTTCAACCTCGGGGCTGGGGACGCACTCACAGAGGCAGAAGCAAGTTCTGGCATCGCTTCTGCAGGCTGAGTTCCTCCTAGTTATGCCATCTCAGACATCTTCTTCCTCTCTCACAGCAGAAGTTTCCCTCGTCTGATCTCACACCCAGCTAAAGATTTAGAAGAACATTTATTCTTTGACAGCTGTAACATTACTGAGGGCTGGAGGGTCATGGGATAATCCTGCTCTGGCACAGGATTCTTTTCTGGGTCAAGACTGTCCCTTTGCAGGCGAGGGAAGGAGTCAGGACGAAGTGTGAAGATGTTTTGGGTTGGAGCAGAGATTTACCTATAAAACAAGTATTGTGGCCAGGTGAGCTGTGGTAACCGATGTCTTTTTGGAGAGCCATCTGTTGAAGAGATAATTCTGTTAACGGCAGTTCAAGTCACCTTCCGAAGGGGTTGCATTGTACCCTTTTTAAAACTGTAGAAGTTTAGCACACAATCTTACCTGCCAAATGGCAAAGAAATATAAAAATATTTGCAGCCCTGCTGCTTATGAGGTTGAGGGTTTGGCAATATCAAACTGTCACAGAAGCCTGCTTTACTTTCCTTATTGTTTTCTGGGGAAAAAAACCAAAACAAAACAGTGTTTGGCAATGGTAGAGTTACTCTCTGAGATTTCTGTTATTGGTCTGCCTCTCCGTTAATACCATTTTGTCTGATTCTCGGTATATACGGAGGGGAATCTCGGAGACAGGAAGTGGAAATTGGAGAGAGCAGTGCAATAATTCACTCCTACCTTTATAAACCCCAATTTTCAAGGGGTTATTTTTCACTTGGTTTTTAAAACTTGACATCTCAGCTGACAACTCGTATACCAAGCTTCATCTTGATAAGTTTATTTCTAGGAGAGATGGGAAAATGACTTGAAGCCAGTGAGCTTATTTGGAGACAGCATCAACAAAAATAATACTGCTTCATAGTTTTAGATTCGAGTAGAGAGGAGGGAAACTATTCCCCCCCGGCAATTTTAAACAAACCTTTGCTTTCAAACCGACGAGCTCTTTCATTTTGAAAAGTAGCAAATGAGTAGACTTAGCAGAGAAACACTTAAAAAAAAAAAAAAAAAAAAATTTCATGACTGTCACTTCATTTTAGCAGATAATTAATGTTGTCGTAATTTCATGACTGGCTTTGCAGATCCCAGGGGGAGTGATACTAAGTTCGAAAGTAATTTCAAGTAGAGTTATGTGGATATCGGGGAAAAGTCTTAGCTAAATACATATACAAATTATGTAAAACAGTTTTACTATTCCAACTTAGGTTCTCTGCATGCCTCTGGCATAAAGGTAAGCATTTGTTCATTATTCTGTCTTTATATAATGCTGATCTATATGCACATATTTTAAAAACAGTGGCTTTATAAAGTATAATTACAAAATCCCCTCAAAAAACCCCTCCCTCCCTCCTCTCAACACCCTCCAACCCCCCCTGCCACCCCCAACCCAAGTTTCTTAACGAAGAAAGTCAACTCGAGCATCCTCTATAAGCTATGAGCAGCCATCAGGCTGACGAGAGTGTCCATATTGCAGTGCGCATTAGCAAGCTGTCCGTGGAGGTATTGTTGATAAATTGAAGAGCTGTATGTAATTACCAGTTTTGAAATTAGTGTCTTTGATCTTTTGATCAAGGACTGGCACATAAAATAGCATGGCCATTAGCAAAGATTTTTCAATTGACAGATGTTATGCTGAGGCCAGAAGGCAGCTGGAAAAAGGAAATGAATGGATATGTTCAACTGAATGTTATTACTTGGACTCGTTATTATGGATGATTTGAGAGAGCCAACATTTGAAGTGGGGGTTAACTGAGAGAATGGAAAGAAATGGTCAAGTGGGGAAGGCGGAACATAGTCTTAACCAAGATATTTTGTATTAAGTTCCGTGTTTTCTTGGGCTGGATAAACAGAATTCAGCCGAAGGAAAGAGGAAAGCAAAGCACTTGATACCTTGTCCTCCTTGTTATTGCCACTGGACACATCCAAAACTAATGTAAGAATTGTAAGACAGTTTGGGACTGACCAAAGACAAGTGTGTAATGGGACATACTGGAGGGAGCAGTTAATGTTATAGGAAAAGTTACGTGCTGCTTAGGGATCAACTGTGGAATCTCTATCGCTTCTATTTTTTCAGTAATATTTATAATGAATGAAGGGCTAATTTATATATGTGTGTGGCCAGCATGAAGGGGGAAGAAGTGAATATGGAATAAAGTAGCGGAGTTCTTGTTAAATTTAATAATACGAAGTGCAAACATAGGAAAGTACCAGTAATATAGAATAAGACCACAGGAAGATCTCACTCAGATTACTATAGGCCGTTTGAAGTAGATATGCCGGAAAGAATAAAGGAGACTTATGTAAAAGTTATTGATCATATTTATTTCGTTATACTAATCTGCAAGTTCCAGAGGTGCGGCTGGCTGTCTTTGGAGATGAGGAGCCCTTCCCAACCCATATCTTGAGCATGTAACTTGGCCTCTCTCTTTTCCTCTTCCTTCTTTTCATTTGTGTGTTTAACTTCGTTCTGAGCTGTTGGAGGATGCTGGGCTTCCATGTCACAGCCGTGGCAAGTCAATTGAGATGATTTTGGTGGTACTGGCAAGTGCCTGGTTGGGCTTTGCTTTATGCAGTAAGGGGGGAAGGCAGTCGCTTGGTCTGGAGCACATCAGGATAGATTTGGAGGGCTCTGCTATGGTGCGTAGGACAAGTTGTGTTTCTCAGAAGCGTTTGATGGGACAGGGGTTATTGGTTTCTGTCATCTCTTCTCTCTTCCTGCACGCACCATAATCGTTAGAGCTCTTGGTCATTTGCAGTGACTTTGTCAAAGAATTTTTTGATGGTGCATGTTGTGGTCTCTACAGTGGATAGCAATTTGGATCCATGGGGTGACGTTTGAGTGGTTTTGGAGTAAGCACTCATTAAATTATTGCGAATCTGGGTATGATGACCTGCACATTCCTTTTTTGACTTTATACTCCTACATTTTTTTAAAGCTTTAGCGTTTTTGGTTTGCCTTTCTTCTTTTTTGTTTTCCCAGTCCTGATTCTCTTGTGCTTAGTAAGAGATTTGTTCAGTATGTAGATGTCCCAAAAAACCACTTGGGTAGAACAGAAGTTCAGGAAAGCTATATTCCAATCTTAAATTTAGAGGAGTTTTCTGCATTCCTGTACATGGTTTTTCGTAATGTTTTGGGTTCTCCCCCCAGCCCTCAGCCAGGGCAATGCATCATTTGAAATACAATTCACATAGAACTTCGCCAAAAAAGCAAAGTAAATTAGAGAAAAAACCAGCATATTTTGCCTCTTTGGGAGACGTAGGCAATATGAGTCCAGAAAAGTTGAAGGCAAAACGTGTCATTTTTATGTCATGGCTTTACTGTGCAGAAAAGTTTATTTTTTTTCTATTAATGTTTGCATAATCTGAAGTAGTGGGTTTAGAAATGAAATTTTAGGGCAGATTTTTAAAGAATGTGATTGCTACTAGCGTTAGGAATTGCCCCTTCACCTGTACTATGCAAAGTCTTATGTGAATAGAGAATAAGTTTTTTAAATGTGTAAATAGTGCCAGGAAATAATTTCAATTTAGATGAACTTTTTTGTGTTGTCGTTCTGAGACTTTTGGGAAGAAAAAGACACTGCCTTTCAGGTAATTTGTATATCTTCGTCCTTAACTATGTTTTGCGGAGGCAGATCAACTTAGATAGTTTATCTGACTTTGCAGTCAGGTGAATAATCGGTTAGTAGAAACTGAGTAGGAGAAATATCCATTTCACACTTCTCAGACCTCGGTTCAGGTTAAAGTTGTTTTCCTGATGTCTCTCGCATCTTTTCAAATCCCTTGTCAGCCGCACTGATTTTCAACCACTGCTCTCGATGGCGCATCCAGTGTGCGCTCATTAAATATTGAAACTCAGTACTCGGAAACATTATTCATGCATTAATATTGCATCGGGGCCTAAACTGCATTGTTCAAAACAGTTTTGGATGTTATGCGAGTCTGTCAGAATGCGTTAACAAACTCGCTTGTGTCAAACTAAGCAAAAAAACCCTGATGAACCGTTTCCACTGTAAACACATTGTACTCTTATTTTTAGCCAATAAGAGATTTCTGAGTTGAGGGGGTATCATATAGAAGTGGAAGCATTCAGAGATGAAAGGTGAAGGAAACAGGATAAAATTAACATTAATTAAAAAAAAAATGAAAGCATACACATATCTTTTTTTTTTTATATACTGAAATGTTTGGTTTATGTCTTCTTACATGGAGTTCATATTTAAGGACAACTTCCAACTTCAAAAGCTTATAATACCTTTTTAGATTTCTCTACATTTTATAGAGAAGAGGAAAGGATGATTTTCCTGATAGCGGTCTTGGAAACAGGAAATATTTTGATTTTGGTTGGTTGGAGGTAATGAAAAATGACACAGTTCATGCTTTGGACTTGAACAAGTTTATCTTGGATCACCACAGATCCATCAGATTGAGTAGCTTGGAGACTGTAATAAAGATGTAACAACTGGCAAGTAATCATTTCCCTGAAAAGTAACGAAAAGAAAATATTTAATCTTTGATAGCGTAATAAATTTTCAGTAGCTGTAATAAGGGCTGAAAATGATATATCGCTATATTTGCTTTTAATATAGTATTGTTTACCAATTTTAGATTTCCTAGGGATTCTGGATTAATTTGGGATAAAGTGTGTAGTGGCCATCAAAGCACAAAACTAATATTTTTTTTTTAACAGTTCTCAGTGTGTTGCTGTTGTCCGTGAATTAAAAGTTGCTTTTTCCTTAATGATAATCTTTAACACCTGCAGGTCTTTTTCAAGAATGACAGAAATGGATATTTTGAAGTAAACAATAGAGTGAGTTCTTCTGGATTGAGAATTAAATTATTCATCTTGTTAATGTGGTTAACATGTTTCGTGCTGTGCAAGATTACAGTGCCATGTCATAAATTTAGGTGGTAAAATTAGCAATTTTTTTCTCTTGAACCCATTTAAAAAATGGATCTGAAAAGGATGGAATTTTTTTTGAGTGAAGTTTTATCATGTGTGTGTTTTTAAAGTATTCTTGTATTTCTTTAGAGATACAGAAAGCAGATGATTTGTCCCATCAGAGATGCTTTCTTCTTTGTTTCTTGAATTTCTAATTCTTCTGCTCAGTAACTGGAGAGAGGAGCTAGCTGTGTATTTTGACTTCACTTATTTTGTTGGACCCTAAAGGGTAGTTGCCAGTTATTCATTTTAAGTCATTACGTAATTGAGCAATTAGTCTTGTTTTGTTTTGTATTATTTTTATGTTGTTGTTACTATTTAATACTAGTTTCATTTGAATAGAAATAATTACTTTAAACTGATAATACAGAAAATACAAAATTCTGAAAACTTAAAGAGCAACTTACTGTTGAAGTTTTTAAATATAGATATATCCAATCTAATTATTCCTTAATAGGCATTAATTTAGGCAAACTTACTTTACTGTCAACTGCAGCAAATGGCCAAGATGAACGGAACAGTTGAGATTATTCTTTTGGCTTTTTTCACGGTGCTTGTGATGGTGAACCATAATCGATGCGTCTCTGTTGTGTGCTCGCCGAGGGCGCTCACCTGTAGCCTGTGTGTTCGGTGACAATGCATAGTACAGAGTCACTGCCGTGATAATTCCAGCTGTTCTTTTGTTCAAGTCGGGGCTAAATCAGTACACTAGCTTGGGGAAATGCTGTAACTGAATTAATTTGGGCTCTTCCATAGCTGCAGAGAAAGAGGTTTTCCTGCTAGAGACGTGGGGTGTTCAGGCTGGCTTAGTGCTCTGAAACATTTGGGGTACTCGCACGTAGATTCTCTTTTAGTTCCTCTTCCACGAAGTATGTTCATAGCTAGTTCAAAGAATATGTAATAACAGATGCCACCTAGAATCTCGCATTCACTGCTTTTATAGAAAAAAGACCAAAGATATGAATAAAAGAGAAGAATGCAGAAGTGAAAAGGGTTATTCTGCTGAAATCAGGTATTTCCCCTTTGGCTTTGGTCTGAAGATCATCTTCAGGAGATGGTTGGGACAGATACCTTGATCACATGGATAACTTTAGATTTTTGCCTCTGTCCCTCCTGCCCATCCCTCCAAAAATCTAGATCTAAGAACAAATTGTTTTTTCCTGAAATACGCTTTCTAACAGATTTCTTTTCATCTGTCTGCTGGTGCGAGACTGCTCCTTGAGACTACTGTGGGGTAGGTTTTGTGTTTAGTTCTAACAGAACCTGATTTAGGTGGAGTGTACCGCAAACATTACTTTGACGAAAGTGACTTCAGGAATAAAACAGTGCAAAATTTGTCATACAGAGGAACCTAAGTATGATAATATGATAACAAAAATACCCACATTCCTGTTATGCTCTGTTTGTTCTGAGATCCGTAAATTTTTGGTGGTTGGTGTACTGGGATTTATCTAACCTCTTGCAGTTTCCTCCAGGATTTTTTTTTTTCCCCTCAGTGACAGCAGTGTTCAATCATACTTCTGGTTAGTTTTTTTGAGGAAAATCAAAACTTCATGTATTTAGGTCTGCCTCTTGTGTTCGGTGATTTTAACGCGTGTGATAGTGTTCTGCTCTGAGTTGACTCTGAGGAGCTGGTGCCTCCAGTGAGATCAGAATTACTTGAATCTAGGAATTTTCTTGAGAGGAATCTGGAGCCAAGTTTTTCATTCAAATAGGGAAGCTTCGTAACTGTCACAGTAGTCATTCGCAAAGGAAATTAAATCTTTTTTTTTCTCTAGCTAAGCTCTTAAGTCCAGTCTTTAAAGGCAATAAGAGCCGCAGGCAGAGTATAAATATTCTCTGCTTTGAGACAAGCAGGACATTTGCAGTGCTGTGAAAGTTATCGGTACAAAGGTGTGTCCCATTTTAGCCCATACAACTTCTTTTCGTTTGACAGAATTTTTTTCCTCCTCCATGTTTTAGTATCCAAATATTGTCTGTATTTATAATATCTATATTCAGGAGATGACCCAGCTTTTGCTTGGAAAGCATGCTTTTATTAAGACGTATATAACAAATGGATCTCTGCATCTTGGCACAAAAAGCCTAGGAAGTTTTCTAGGTATTCACTGATACATTTTTTGATTTTAATATTCACAAGTTTGAATAGTTGCGATTATTCACAATCTGAAAACCGATTTCCAGAACAAGGATGGAACCTCATATGAGTATGTTGTTTCGAAGTATCATAGTCGCAAGAAATGTGCCGAGTAGGTTAATTATGTCAGTCATTGACTGCAAAGGTGTACTCTTGCTTCCAAGATACAACTAGGTTGAAGTATCACTGAACAAGCTAAAAATTGAACTTTGTGTGTACTAGATTGTTCGAAGAAAAATTCCAGGCAGGTACGCACGCGTTTTCCTGTCTTCAGTCCAGGAAAACTTTGTGTCCACATAAATAGCAAAATTAAAGGTAATTTTTGCTCTTGCTTTACTGCATTTGAATACTTAATTACTTTTAGTTGTCTATCAGCAGATAGATCCTACGGATAGGTGGAGATGGAGACGTCTGTTTAGGTATGAATGCCAGAATATAGTGTTAAGATCAACAGCAAAAGGAAAACTGGGGTAAGTGTGGACCCACTGCTAAATGGAGCAGGGCTCCTGGGGGTGGCAAAGGAAGCAGAGAAGGTGGGGATACTCTAAAGTCACCTTTACCTTCTCCTCCTTGGTCTTTACTGTCAAGGCCAGCTTTCAGGAATCCCAGGACCCAGAGACCAGAGGGTCCGTCTGGAGCACAGGTGAATAAACCCATAGTGAAGGAGGATCAGGTTAGGAACACTTGCTCATGTCATTGCAAGGCCACTCTTGATGGTCTTTGAAAGATCATGGCAATCAGAAGAGGTTCCTGAAGATGGTAAGAAAGCAAACATTATTCCCATCTCCAAGAAGGGCAGGCAGGGAGATCTGGGGATTAGGACAAGAAGCAATGGACACAAACTGAAACATATGATCCGTCAAACACTGGAACACTTTCCCCTAAGAGATTGTGAAGTCTCCATCTGTGGAGATGCTCAAAACCCAACTGTTCATGGTCCTGGGCAACCTGCTGTGGGTGACCTTGCTTGAGCAGAGACTTTGAACCGGGGGATCACACAAGGTCCCTTCCAACCTGAAGAATTGCGTGGTTCTGCGAGAGCTGTGGACTGCACTTCTACCTAATAAAGTAACAGACAATTGTCAAGCATGTAAAGGATGGATGAAAGGAGTTATGATGCAGAATTTAAGAGTGCCAGAAGCTTTAGGGGTAATAAAAAGATAAGTGACTTAATTGTTGGGTGTGTGTTTACTAAATTACAAGAAGTAATGCAGTGTTGTGCAAGAATAAATTTTCTTCATAGTGTTAACTCAGAGCGTAAAGTCCTAAAAGACAGGAGTTGTTGCTTTCTGTATATGATTGTATGCTATAAAGCAGTTGAGAGCATGAAATACTGTGAAGTGTTCATCCAGACTTGAGTACGTAGAGATCCTTGTTAATGCTTTATGTGTATTTTCAAATGGTGCTATGGAAAAGTGATAGCACTGCATACTTTATTTCATTAAATCAGCTACTGTAACTAAATAGCGGTATACTTCTTGAAACAGTATTTCATAATTATTTAGAAGTATTTTATTCAAACTATCAACTGTGTAGAAAAATGTATAGCCAGCAGCCTTCTCTGCTGTTTCAGCACCTTTTTTTAAAGCACTTTCTTTCTTTCTGTATAAATGATCAGTGTAACGCATAATGTCTCTTGTCTCTTAACTAGAGCTTTGTGCTTAAACATGAGAACCATTACATTGAGCCTTTATATTTGTTGTAATTAAAAATGTCATTTTAAGTGGTCTATTTATGTGGAATTCTTGGAGTAGTGGACTATACTGACAAGTTGTGCTGTTTAACTCCTTACAAATTGCAGTTGTGCATCTTTTTTTTTTTTTTTTTACTTTTGGCTAGATAATAATATAATTTATTACTGTAGATTTAGCTGATGTTTGCCTTTATTCAGCAGCAGTACGTGCTGAATGCCAGTAAAATGAATTTGTAGCGTCAAGAAGAAAACTACTGTAAGTTGATGGAAGCAAATGTTTGAGATCAGCATGGATCTGCCTTGTGTTTGTTTCATTAAGCTGCTACAAGCCACCCAATTATATAATTCAAATAAATGAAAATTACTTCAAAATCCTCCTTCTTTTGTTAAAACACTGAGGAATTTAAATCAGTTGAGGTGGGTATTTAGGACTACTTTGTGAATAAAAGTTGCCCTGAATGAAGAAGTCTGGTGGGTGCTTCAGGAAGTTAACTAGTTATATTTTTTTTCTGTAGATGTGATGATATACATTCCTCATCACACAAATGAGGATTTGATTATATAGGAAATATTACAAATTTTTGCTTTAGGGTGCTGCTATGTGCAAGGCAGTCTTGGATGTTTTTGAACGTGAACCAGGTAACATTTTGGCCTAAACTGTATAAAATTTAATCATGAAATAGTATGGATTTCTTTTGTGGTAGAATGCCGCACAAGGAAGATAAAAAAAGAAGTAAAATGTTTGCTGTGCTGCTTTCTTTGACTGAGATGAGGTGAGTGTCTTGATCCAGAACTTCAATAGAACTCCTGAACGCATTGGCAGTGCTGGATGCACGGATGTCGCAAAGCTTTTGAGCTTAGCAGCTTTCCAGTATCTGAAGGGCACCTACAAGAAAGATGGACAGTGACTTTTGACAAGGGCATGTAGTGATAGGATGAGGGGGAATGGCTTCAAACTAGAAGGCGGCAGATTTAGAACAGATATTAGATGAGATATTGGGAAGAAATTCTTGACTGTGAGGGCAGTGAGCCCCTGGGGCAGGTTGCCCAGAGAAGCTGTGGCTGCCCCATCCCTGGAGGTGTTCAAGGCCATGTTGGACGGCGCTGGGAGCAACCTGGTCTGGTGGGAGGTGTCCCTGCCCATGGCAGGGGGGTTGGAACTGGATGATCTTTAAAGTCAGTTCCAACTTAAACCATTCTCTGATGATTCTATGATTTATAGGCCCAGGAAGGCAGGGAACTCCTTTGGTTTGCAACTAGGCTGTAGTGGAGGAGCAACCTTTTGCTTCTGGAGATGAGCACATAAATGGCAGAATTCCTTTGTGACATTTGTTTGTGAGGGTTGCTGGCTAAGGTTTGGAAGACCTGTGTATATGGATTAGGACAGAAACCTTTTTAGCCTGTATGGGGCAAGCTGTTCTGTTTTCATTAAAGTAAACAGAAGTTCATCAGCAAGTACGTGTTGATGAAAGGAGGCATCTACTTAAGCCAATTGAAATGAAGAGCTGATAAACTTGTCGTGTAGAGCAGAGTTGGAAATTCAAAGACAAAGCCAAATTCAAAGAATTGAAAAGACAAAGCTGTGAAAACTCTCTAGTATTTCAGAGTCAAACAAGAAGAAAAGTCATGTGGGAAAGAGCTCCAAGTGTTGCTAGTTACATAGCTGTCTTCCAAAACTATTGCAGTTGATCAAAAGGTCCACGGATATGCAGACATTCGGATCAGCAAAGAAAGCTTTGTGCCGAAAGTCATGGAGCAAAAGGAAGCCAAGAAGTCAAAATGAGAAGTGGAAGTTTTAATTTTCTTTACTCCGGTATGTTTTTAAACTAAATAGATGGGTTGTTCCCCCCCCCCCCAAAAAAAAAAAAAAAAAAGGTATTTTTGGAGGAGTTAGAAGGCGATTCAGACTGCTCTGGAACCATTGAAGTAAAATTAGTGGCAAAGATATAACAAATCTTGAAGAGAAGATCTGCTACTGACCTAGAAAGGAATGGAAGACATGCGACAAAATTCATAAAACAAAAAAAAAAAAAAGAAAAGAGACAAAATAGCAGTAGATAATAAATATTTTGATTTCCCCCAACATAAGAACATAGCTACTCTAAAACAACAGAGTAGGCCTAATCTGGTCAATGGGTTCTGAAACACTTGGCATCTATAGAACACTACTGGTTAAACTGGAGAAGATGGAGATTTGTCGCGAATCAGAAATGGAGATTATTAGTCTGGAAGGTGGTTGGTAATGGGATTTCTTGGAAAGAAAAGAGAAACGTCAACAATATTTTTATTTCTGAAAGACGTATGTGGCACAAAATTTAGTGATATTGTTGCAAAAGAAAGGTTATGGTGTCGTATATGAGGAAATAAATGACTGACTCCTATTAACTGATGAGTGGTGTGAAAGTGGAAGGCGCTTCTGCTAACAAACTAATGAATGTTTTGGTGTTGTAAATCTTCTGTCTAGAAACAGCAGGGAATAAAAAAACCTGGCAAGTATTAGTTAATCACCAAAATGAAATTCTCTGGAAATGGAGCATGTAGTTCTCCAACAGCTGCAGGGAAGAGCTGATGGGTTGATTGGGGAAAAGAACATTTCTTATTAAAGGTTGAAAGAGTGGATTTTAT
>NW_009647856.1:11328862-11359458 GCF_000708025.1 Charadrius vociferus | reverse complement strand
GAGGCTGTTGTCTTAAAATGATCTTTGTCCCCAAAGTGAACGTGTTTAGATGGGGCAAATATAAATTGAGTTTGGATATTACAAGAACATTCCTTAAGTCTCCAAAAAATGAACTTCTGCCACAGCCTCACAGGTGGAATAGGGACAGCAATAAAGTTTGGTTGGTGGTTTTTTTTGGGTTTGTTTGTTCTGTTTTTTGGTTGTTTTTTTCTTTTTTTCCAGGGGGACTGTGGAGGTGGTGGTGGTATTTTTGGGTTGGTTTTTTTGTTGTTGTTTTGGATGAAGTTGACCAGTCTATTCAAGGTGTTACTGCTAGCTGCAAAACGAATGACTACCTGATGACCTGGTAAATTCTTAGTTTTGTGTTTGGATATTTATGCTGGCTTTTACACCACAGTAAGTGTGGTTTTGAAGACATCAAGGCATCACACTTTAAGGAAGAAGGGCAGTCTGTAACTAAGAAAGCTGCGTTTGGCTGTACTGTTACGAATAACATAGATAAGATCTTCCCATTTTTAATGTAGATATTTCACGTCGTTGTTATTGGTATCAATGAGGAAGGTAATGTTAGAATTACGTGTTCTTTCCCAATATCTGAAGATGACAAACAATATCTATCTGTTTAAGTAATATAATTTTACACATGGAGTGGGGAAAAAGGAGATGGGCGGAGATGAATTTTTTTGAAAACATGTAATGCTTTGTTCCCAAAGGTGGGAGTTGGCAGTGAGGGTCTCTCCCCGCACTCCCATCAATTACCCTATTGCGATGGGAGTTCCTTGGCAATGACAGTGAGATGCGATTGCCAGCAAAGGCTGGTGCAGAATCCTTTTTCTGGGATTTTTACCATGTGGGGTGCTTGGAAACTAGTCACTTATAAGATCAGGTATGGGGCTGTATAACTTTGGCAGGAATTTTCTGGGTGCCAGTTTTAGGTGTCCTATCCCCATCCTTTCCTCTCGCTGTGGCAGGATACAGATGTTCATGGCCAAGAAGATAATCAGAACTGGAATGGCTGCAGAGTAGTATCGAGGTACCTCAAATAAGTTTAAATGGGCTGGTTAAGGTAGAAATCGTAAGTCTTGCCCTGAGTTCTCTGCTTGTGGGAAACCAACATTATATAGCCCTGGCTTCTGTCACTGGTGTGGCCGTACCCACGGCTGTGTCATTGTCTGCTAATTCCGTGGGATGTCAGAGCTTCTGATGAAAAGCTTTTTAACGGCTCGCTGTAGGGTGGGGAGTCAGATGACTCCTGTATGTAGACGAGATTCTGGGTCATCGTCTTGTAGCAAGTTTGCAGCAAAGGACACGCGGAGTTTTGGCAAAAGCAGAAAAGAACATCCCATCCCTCTGTAGTGTACTTGGCAGGGAAGCTGAATGTAACAGCAGTCAGGTTAAGCCATCAAAGGGTTTATCTTGACATTAGGAGCCCATTATTTTTAAGTGTTAGGAAAACTGACTTTCTTCTTTTTTTGCAAGAGAGGTTGAGAGGAGACCTCACCAGAGGTTCATAATTCCTGGGGCAAGAAGGAGAAGGCTCGAGAAGACTGAGCTCGGGTCAAATATGGGAATAATTTACCAAGAATTAAATGTAAATATCTCAGTGGTTTTTAGTTTTGGAGAGTTCGTAATGTGGAAACATCTGGTGGCCTTTTTCAGATATTATCTGATTTCATATACTTTAACTATTCTGCTAGGTACAGCATGCATAAAGAAGAGACCTTTTTTTAGGGGAAAACCACTTATGGGAAGTAAAATCCAGAAAGGATGAGGAAGGAGCTTACTTCAGTCTCTGGAAACACTAAATGCTGTCTCTGCTGTCTCTCACAAGAAAAAGCTGCTGAGACTTCTATTTTGACACTTTTTTTTTCTTTTTAGACAAAACATGATTTCTCCAATCGAAAAGACAACCAGCGTGTTTTGACTGCACCATTGATTGTGTGAAGGATTTGTTATATCAATGCTGCTGGAATAATTTGGGGGACCTTGGGAAATCACTTAATGGAATTTGGTCCATGTCTGCATAATCTGACTTTTTTGCTAGAGTAATTGAAGATGCTGCTTAATAAACTTTTTATAAAGATTCCCAGTTGGTTCCTGTGTTTCAGAGGGTTGTGTCTGAGCACAGAAGTAATACATCTTGTAATTGTCTTTTTTTCCTCCCCACCTCACTTAAATATTTTCCCTGGGGAAGAATCTAATGTACTGTAATGCTAGTACCTTTTACAAAGTGACCCTACTCATTATGATTTGTTCTCTGAAGCTCCCTTGACAGTGTATAAATGCACTGAGAATACTTAAGCTTTTTCTCCATCACTCTTTCAAAAATCTATTTGAAAACCGGTGTTTGATACTGCCATTACTGTTCTGAGTTCCCTAATGCTGACTCTGTGTTCCGTGTCACAACACACATGCAACAGATAAGTTTTATTAGCTAAACAATTTATACCTATGTATTTTCATGAAAATTAGATACGGTGTGTTTATATCAAGTACTATAGTCAAGACTTCAAATATGTTTATGGTTTGTGACATGTAAGTGTTGAGAATTTTCTGGCACTAGAGTTCCCTTTATTCAAGTTCAATAGCTATTTTCATCTCGTCCTCTCAAATCGCTGGGAAAGGTTTATTATCGATGTTCAATCTTTTTGCAGCCTGGTAAATAGATGCAGTATTTAGGTTTATGGTGTGTCCAGAGATAGGAAAGCATTATCCTATTGCAGAAAAGATGGAGCTTTTAGCTGAAAATCAGGTACCCGCTGGCTGGTGGGGAGAAGGATTTTCCTGGGAAAAGGGTTCCTTAAAAACAGAACAAAACCAACCAACCGAGCTCTGTGCTTATTCGTGTTACTTAACTATATGTTTTCATACAGCTTGTGAATGAATTGTCTTTTGTATGATTTAACAAATAGTGATACTAAGGCTGTAGCTTTTGTGTATTCTGATTTTGACACTTAAATCTGAAATAAACTTCTTGAATTTTTAACGAATGTTCATATTTAGGTGTCTTAAGAACCAGATACTAATGTATTACAATGATTGCTTTTCAACTGCCTGTGTCCTCTTGAACTACATTTGGAAAACAGACCTTCAATGTAAACTTCCCTCCACCTTCTGTAGGTTGAAACAAGAACAAATGTATGTACGTGATGAGTTTGGCAGACTTCTGGAACGAGAAAGGATTTCTTCAAATGAACATTTGACTCGAGCCATTCTTCGAGAGAGAGCTGCGACGGAAGAGGAGCGTCAGAAGGCACAGCGTTTTGTAAGTTCGGAAACTTTTACAGATGTCTCAGATTTGTCAGACAACCGTGTCTTCAGACGCGTTTCAAACTGTTGGTACAAGAGGAAAGCAGATCTCTTCTTGTTATTTGTTCTTGCTTTTTTACTAGTTAACAGTATGCAATTTTATTTTAATTCTCTTTTTTTCTATATGCCCGTCTCAAGGATAGCTGATTAGAAAGAGCCAAACCTTTCTGAAGGCTGCAAATATAGTGTATCTCGGTGTGTGTGTATAATATTGTCTCTTTTTCAGAGGCTGGAAGAGTAATATGATAGTCTAGGTCTGTTTACTAAATTTGGTTATTCTGTGTTAAAAAGTTGCAGAATACAGGAGAATTTTTCTAGAAATTAATTACTTCGTATTTAAAGGAAATCTGTAATATTTCTGGGCTACGAGTCTGGCTAACAGTAACATTTCAAAAAGTATTGTTTTTGAAGTCTCTTATGTGGTAGAAAAAAACCCAACGAAAAGTCTATCTTTTGATGATTTTCTCAAACCTTGAAGCCAGCTTAGTGGAAAAATTCTGCATCAAAGAATCATATTTCATTAGAGTTGATGTATAAAAACTTCTTGACAAGGAAGTTGTAAAATATGGCTGGCTGTTTTCCTCTGAAAACTGACAGTATATATTTCAGTCCATTTCAAATGTCTGGCAGATTTATAACTTCTTACGTGTAGTGGTTGCTTGCTATATTGAGTCTGTATTGACTCTATTTTGTAAAAATAATCTTTATTCTGAGGTATGAATGTGCCTTTTTTTTTTTTAAATTACTTTACAAATAGTAAACAAATCGGTATTTTCAAGGAAAAAAGTTTAAAATACTTATGTGAGCATTCCTATTAAAATAAATGGAATTACTTATGTCAGCATCTATAGAAATACTTGTTTCGCTCTCCGTATCTGAAATAAAATCAAAGCTTGGTGGGTAACATAGCAAACAAATCACTTCAGTAAGAAATAGCTTTATTTATGCCGTGTAAGTAAAAATCTCTTACCCGTGTTATTTTTCCAAATTGCAATTTAAAAACAAATTTCACCTAAGTACACCTAAGTATTAGTATCTCTTGCAGATGTTTCCCAGTGCTTTTTCACCTCTACTGTAATGTTATTGTTGAAGAATAATTACAGTAAGGTAAACAAACGTTTAGTATTTTGTCATTTTAAAACACAGAAACAAAGGAAAATGGAGAGGAATTATGACCAAGGTACAGCCTTAGACTTATGCCTTAAACCCTTGGATTCTTAATATTGTGCAGGAGAGAGAAGGCTATTGTGGCCTCAACCTAATGAGGAGCTGAAGATTTATAATGGAGAATATTATTTGCATAATTACCAGGGGGGTTGCGTCTTTCACTTACTGCTGTAGTTAGCACTGTGCTTTTGAGAAGCACGTGATGCCTTTCCCAGCAGCCAAATGCTTGAGAGATTTCTTATTATGGATATCAGACTGTTTTGTTTGTTTTTTTTTAGCCATTGTGTCAATTTTATTTTTAATTTTCACTTAGTCTAGAATATTTAAGTTAGCACTACCTACGTGAAGCAATCAGGAATTGCTGTTAACTAACTTTGAAGCTTATCAGCCTGGGGAGTGGTGTTTCGAAGTGTGCGGTGTCACTGAATGTTGACTTGGAAGAAGAACACACAAATGGTACTAATGAAACGAAGGAAACGCCTCAAAATCCTCCAGGATGTGCCATCTCCTGGAGGAGAGCATGACTCGCTGCCTTTCCATGGTGACGGCATCGCTACCTGTTTTTAGAGCTGACTACCAAAAACGTGCTTTTGTGGAAGCGTAGGTATGTCAGGGCATAGATATTCCACATGGGAAGAGAAGGAAAGTATCTGAGCTCTGCTAGTGACTTCACATCCCAGCGTAGTCGTCTCGGTTTTGATCTGTGAAGTTTTAAAATACCTTGGAGTTCTTTGGTGAAAATTGCTATGCACATTTGCTGTTACTACTGCAAATTTGTCGTTTCCACTCATAGTACACTTCAAAGAATGAACAAACTAAAGTTAACAGAGCAGCAAGTAGGCTTTGTGCGCTTGTTTCCTTAAAGTGAGTCTAAATATTAAAACATTGAGTAATTCTCAACGCTTCCTTCCTTACAAGTCCTCCTGTAAGTCGCCTCCTTTGTTTTCATCTAACTGGTCAGTTTTTGTTTCCTTGGCTTCCTTGCTTATACTGAGTGTTTGTTTCATTTATCGAAACTGAATTTATAAAATCTGTAACGTGGAGGGAAATATCTGTGTGTACCCTTTGTCAGGTAGAATGAGTAATTCCATGTTCTAGTAAACTGCTACGGTAGGTTTGCATTTTATGTAGCCCAAGTTTGATCTGGCCTGTCGGATTCTTTTTGGAGGAAAAAAGTGTTTCTGAAACGTCAGTAGCACTATCTACAAAATTAATTCTTTTGCTGCTGCTAAATTGTTTAAGTAGTGCACAGGAAAAGAAGTTATTGTTAGGAAGGAAGAATTTTATTTTTTTCTTTATAAAGGCTGCTAATTCAGTTTTAATAAATAGGCATAAAATTGTTAGATTGAAGTAATGTTTCCCATTCTTAAACAATTTTAACACCAGCTGGTGCTTATAGTTTCAGAGAAGAAACTTAAGTGTTAACAACCCAAAAGTTTGCATTAGTTCTTTATACAAGCAAAAAAAAATTGATAAAATGAAGCTAAAATGAGCAGCTAAATTCATAAAAGCTTTGCAAGTGCCAAGAACTATAAAAAGACGTCATTTGTCTCTAAGCGAAGTATTCCACTTCTCAATAAAAGAAACCTAAAAGGAGTCAGCAGAGTGTGGACTGCCAGCTAAGGCAAGGAAGGGTGCATCCTTAAAAACCACCTGGAATAATTTTTAAGTGAGCAGAATGAAGGTTGTGACACTTGTTAGCCTAAATGTTAAAAAGCAACTCCTCAAAAAAACATAAAGTATGACAAAAAGGATTTTAATGAGTGATGAGCAAGAGGTATAAAAGCCAACACATGCGTGTACTCACCCTTACACCCACCCGCCGTGGAACGGGGATCCCACCAAAGACCGCGGAGCCCGGAGCAGGAGCAGCACGCAGAAGAGATGAGGCCATGGCAGCAAAACACCCCAAATTTGTTTTTCACACCTCTCTTCAGAGCGGAGGAACTTCCAAAAGTTCCCGTGCCAAAAACTTTGCAGAGATCCCCTCAAACAAGGTCTGATGTGAAGCTGCTGTAGAAAACGTGAAGGGAAATAGACAGTTTTACCAATAAGAGCTGTTCAAGCCTGGATGGTATTCGTAAAAGCTCTGACAGATGACCTGACGATGGCTGAGTGACTGATGTGCTGCGTAAGCTGTTAGGGGAAGCTCCCTCGCTACAAGTGGACTGCAAAGTGGCTGATGGGATGTCAACTTCTTCAAAACCAATTTTGGGAGAGATGCAGAGGTTTACAAACC
Organism: Charadrius vociferus; assembly: GCF_000708025.1. Taxonomy (NCBI): domain Eukaryota; kingdom Metazoa; phylum Chordata; class Aves; order Charadriiformes; family Charadriidae; genus Charadrius; species Charadrius vociferus. Next base: position 11,352,743 of record NW_009647856.1, on the reverse strand, counting down.
AGTAATTCTGATGTTTGTACCGACCAAGGTAGAAATTACAATTTAGAGTGGAATTTCCAGACCCTGACCAAAGCCCTAGAAATCCCTTGTGGAGGCAGCGTGAGGATTTGTTCGACTGTTGATGCTTAATTCAGCAGAAATAAACCCAGCTGTTGTCGATTCCTTTAGTAATGCCTTCAGATGTCATTGACTCTGAGGAGTATTTCAGACCTGGCCTAACTTTCTTTATCCCGCAGTATTTGGGTCTGGGCTTTACAAAGCGCTGCCAGCGAGACTGGGTGTGCCGAAGAGCTGGTGAGGTCTCGCGTCTCCTCTGGCTTCTCGCCCCCCTCTGGCTGTGTGATCCCACCGTCTCCATTGCAGTGGGGCTTATATTCGATGCTGAAAGGAGCTGACTTGGGAGAACTTAGTCTTATGAGGACAAGTCTTATGAGGAATGACTGAGGGAACTGGGGGTGTTCAGCCTGGAGAAGAGGAGGCTGAGGGGAGACCTTATCACCCTCTACAACTATCTGAAAGAAGGGTGTAGAGGGGTGGGGGCTGACTTCTTCTCCCTGATGACAAGTGATAGGAGGAGAGGAAATGGGTTCAAGTTATGTCAGACAAGGTTTAGATTGGATATTAGGAAACATTTTTTTTCACTGAAAGGGTTATTAAACGTTGGAACAGGCTGCCCAGGGAGGGGGTGGATTCGCCATCCCTGGAGGGGTTTAAAAAAAAAAAAAAAAGGTAGACGTGGTACTTGGGGACATGGTTTAGAAGTGGTTTCGTCAGGTTAGGTTAATGGTTGGACTTGATGATCTTAAAGGTCCCTTCCAGTCTCAACAATTCTATGATTCTATGATTCTAACTTCATTATCTCCCCCCACATTTTTTTTTTTTTTCCTTTTTCTCCTGTCTGGCAAGTGATGGGAACTAGCTTATTTTGAAGGGTCTGATGGACATTGATGTTAAGTGTAAGGGATGCTTTGCTGCTAGAAGAATTTCTTTACCTCTTTTTCTACCCACTTTCATCTCTGTGCTGCAGTTCACCTCCTTTTCTGTAGTGTCAGTGCCAATGTTGTGGACTAAAGCAAAAGTATTGCAAATCTGTCCTGGAGGCCTCTTTCAAATGCAGACATGCTCACAATCGGCTTTGTAGCTTGACTACAAAAATAGCTGAATTGAGGAAATTGCAAACTGTGTATGGAGGGCAAGTTGTTGGGGGAAGAAAATGAAAACTTCTTGAACTGGCCTTGCCCCCGAAGAGGGTGGTTTTGTACCTTTAGCTTTACTTACAGTCAGTTTTGAGACCTGATATTTGCAAAGTATCTCTGTGCTCACTGAAGGAGAGAAGTGTGTGTGCTTGAAGTCGTACCTGAGAACTGCCTGTAGCAGTGCAGCCGATAAAATAAAAATAAATGTCTTTCTTCCATATTCTTAGCATGTGTATGATATTTTTTCTCTCCATCCTTCTTGAAGGAGGACTTTGTAATAAATTAAGTCTGTTTTTTCAGTCTAGCCATAAAGAATTTTTGTACTGGTACAGTCGTCTTTAGCAAAGACTGGTTCCGTTGGAAGCCCCATACTTCTGACCACTCCAAGAATATGTGTGTTGTGTTTTACTCACGTAGGCAGCAGACCTATCCTCCTTTGCACTATTTATTGTTGGAGATCTTTGCTGCACATCTAAAAATTGTGGTTAGTTGAGTTGGGCGTAGTCTTGTTGAGTGGCTTTAAATGTGGTAGCTTTGCCATAAATAGCTTATTGACGTTCCATCACTGGAGTCATTATGTGAGTCAGGGTGAGATGCAGAGAATGTGGAGTAAAAAAAAAAAATCAATAGTTATCCAAAGTGCAGAGGACCTGTTGTATTTCCATCTCCTTATAATGACCTGGAGCTTACTGTTAACATATTTTCTTCACTGTCTGGACTGAAACGAGCTTTCATTAAGACCCTATATGTTAGAAAATGGTTTTATTGAGCTGCCAATGACATTAAAGTCTCATTTCCCTTTGAAGAGGCACAGAAATATTGTTCTGTTCATTTGCTGTAACCATAACATTAAAATTTGATTATTGCTATCATTAGAAATCTGTATCCATACTAATACAATTATTTATATTTCCTCATGTATTGTTCCAGGCTTTCATTGAAGTACCTGTTAGAGAATGAAATCTGTTGTTGCTGAGGTATTTTTTAGTTTTGTAAATTATTTTCTACATGAAAAGGTCTATTAATAAATTCTGTGTTCAAAAAATCAATTTGGTAGAAGTATCCTTATATTAAAAAGCACTTTTTGTACCTTAGGTGAATGTGGTAATCGGATTATTGGATATTTTTTCCTAGCAAAATCATATTTGAGATGTATAATTCTTCTTTTACTTTTCGGAGCCCTGAAATCGATAGACAAAATACATTCCTCGCTATATCAGAGCTGAAGCGCGTTGAGTTATATGTTAGGAGTGAATTTGACCTATTGTCATAATTGAATATATATTGTTAAAATGGAGTGTTTCACTCTGCTGTGTCTCAACTGCCGAGATATTTTCCCTGTCATCCTTGGGTGGCGGGTCCTCGTCACCACGTAGGTGGGCTATGCCATGACCTTGGCTTCGGCGTTGCATTTATTTTCCCTGTCCTCAATTCATTAGCTTTGTCAAGAGGAGGTCCCCTATTTTCCATAAGCAGATTATATTGTGACCCTTCCTGCTCTTTCCAACCAGTCCTGTGCTAACCGCATTTTAAGGATGAGTTCACTAGAAAATACCAGGGGGAAGAATTACTAAATGAGTTAAGGCATTAGTTCTCAAGAGAAAAGAAGTCTGTTTACAAACCTGCAGTATTTATTACATACCTCATTTACCTCATTCATCATTTTAATAGAAAAATGAATCTTTTTAGATGATTCTGAAATAATTTGAGGTAAACTACATAGCCTAAGGCAAAACATGATTGCTTACTGTAGGGAAGGCCACGCTCTTTCTGAAAAGTACAGTGTGATTGGTGACTCTAATTTACAATTGATGGTAGTAAAAATATTAAAGACTGATAGTTGAAAATGAGACTTAAGGTTTGGAAACCACATGGTACAAAGTGAAATCTAGTGACGGTTATTTTGTCTCTTGTTCTTCAGTTTCGTAATTTAGACAGTAGAAATTGCTTTGAAATCTTCTTGAAAGTTGAGATTTTTGGAGATTTGCTCGTAAGATTTCATTCAGGTTTATGTCCGTGGTTCGTTTTTGCTGTGCATTGTTGTTACTGCTATTTAGAGATAGCAATCTTGTTGCAGCAAACAGTCTTTTTACATTAGCGCTTTGCGATGGGCAAAAGTAACCTGTTTGGCTTTGTTCATGGTGTAGAAGAAGGCAAAAGACACAAATGGAGGAAGAAGTTATTTTTTAATATTGAGGTTGTGATCTGTGTTGGTTTTGTTTGGTTTAGTTTTGGGGGAGAGGGGTTTGGTTGCTTTTTAGAGAAGAAAGTGGGATACAACGAAGAAGTAATTTACATTTTGAAAATATTACACACTCCATTGCACTGTATGTGTTCATCTTTCTTTGAATAACCGAATTATCACGGATATGGCTTACGTCTCTCCTGGCACACATTTCTTCTCTCGCTGCCTCCCTCTCCCTCTCTTTCTGGCATTTATACTGCAGTGGAAAGGTGGTCGGGATGGAAATCTGGCTGTCTTTTCTGGGATGTTAAATAGATGATGTGAAACTCTACAGTATGAAAAAGAAGCTATTGCTGTGCAAATAGATCAATAATATTTTTTTTTCCAGCAATGCAAGAAATGGGACTTCCTACCAAATATTTGTGAATCATGAATGGTTTTCTTATCTGGACAAATAGGTGTGCCTTGAAGAGATGGTAAAGACCCACTTGTGTGTCTAAAATTACTTTATTAATAAGAGTGAACATTTTTTTCCCCCCCTTGATAACAGTAAAAATAATTTAAAATAGCCTGTGGGTGATAGTACTCTTTGTGCTCTAGGTTGTAATCCCAGTACGGTCTCTGTCACGTGAACTGTTAAGCGCATGTTTTATTTCATCTCTGAAACTGCCATTAAGCGCCTGTGAACTAGAATAAGAAGTTGCTCACCTGTATCTCTCTTCTGTCCCTTAACAGCATCCTTTCTGACATTTGCAATGTTTGTTTCAATGGAACAATACAAATAATTTTCTCCTTCCTTCAGTTTTTCACTTGGCAACATGTTACAGAAGTTTTTTGTTGGGTTTTTTTTTTTTAATTTTTGTATGTAATGGTTAATTTTTTTTTTCCTCTAGGATAGGAAAAACGCAGTAAAAATAGAAAATTTTGAAGGCAAGTAAGGTGCATACAGTGACCATCTATTCTCTTTAAATATGTCTTTTTGAAGGGTGAGAGGAATGTGTTTTGATAGTCAAACAGCATTTAAAAGTGTGCTTTTTTTTTTTTTTTAATTCTTATATAGCAAACCCCAAGATATTTGACAGAAGCAAAATTAATCACTGTGTTATCTCAGCATCCAGATGAAGATCTAGTGCTTTACAAAGCCTGCTGCTCCATCAATTTGTTCTTTTGGTTGAATTCAAATTGAGTTCATTTTTATAGATTCACTGCATAATACTCTGCTCTCTCCTCCCTCATTCATTAACCAATTTGTTCTTGCTACTCCCTTTTTATCGAATGGCTAAGAAAATTGCCGTGCTCTCTTTTCAAATGAATATCATCATTCCTTGTCATGCATGGGCAAAAAATAAGCATATTAAACCTTTTTACATATACCTTCCCTTCTTCCAGAGAGAAGACCCCTTTCTGCCCTCAAGATATCATGAAAAGAATGTTTTAAATAACGTTCTCTTGAAGCTTTGAGCACAATGCTTGTATATAAATATTCCTATCCAGACTCCTTTTGATTACTTCTGGGCTTTTGGAGCATGTACACCCTGCCAGTTGTATGACACAACAAAAGCCAAATCAAAGAATTGTCAAGACTTGTCCTTCTACATGACATGGTACAAATACATGCAATGGATTAAAACACGTTCATTCGACAGAAGTCTTGAAACATAATACAGATGGTCTCCTCCATTTCAACAGAACAATTTGCTGGGTCTTGGGACTCTCGTTCTGACTTTCATTTACTATTTGTTTACTCTCAGGTCAGGTTAATTTTGGCTAGGCAAATATTCCCTTGTCTCTCCTTTATCGTACTCAAGTTCTCTTCCTTCCTTTGGGTTGAATTAGAAGACTTATGAGAAGAAAGCTTGTTTGGGGGAAAGGGAGGGGGGGAAATTAAGAGCAATTTGTTTTACTAAGGACCACCTGAACAGTTAATGAAAGTCCTTATTTCATGATATCTGTAACTTATCTGAGGACTCCTCGCTGTGTAATGTGGGTGTTTGCTTTAGGAAGACCAGCTGAAAGAAGGGGACCAAACCATTGGAAGAGGACAGTTTGGAAAGGGTCTATCCACCTATATATATATAAAATAAGTCACTATATCGATTTAGTAGTCTCGATGTTGCTGTTTTATGATATTCACTCTGTACAGTGGTGTAGTATCTGCTATAATCAGGACTCTGCCTGTTCTGTTGCAAGCTCTGAGACAGGGGCCCTTCCTTTTGAAGTATCGAACTGAAAAAAAAAAAGAGGATTTATGTGAGTGGCAGCAAGATAACAAAATGGTACATACCCTGTTCCTTATGGCTTAATTGGATAGTTTTATTTTGTAGACATCCCTTTTATTTTTTTTATAACTCCCCTAATTTTGTATCCCACCCTTTCTATTGAGAGCGGTTGAGAATGTGGATACTGAGTTTTGTTGGCAGAGCCGGTTAAGCGGTGAGTGGGATATGTGCTTCTTACACCTCAGAAATCCTGGAATAACGGGCAATTTCTTTCCCCTGGGAGACATGTTGTCTCTGTTTTCCAGGCAGTTTTGTGGTGACGCTATTTCTTGGGAATGGGAGGAGTGGAGGTAGGAGGAGAGGAAGAAATCTTGAATTTCCTTCTAAGTAAGGAGATAAATAGACTATGCCGCACCAACTTCTATATTCATGACTATGCCCAACATTGGGTTTTAAACTTGAGGGTAATTAAGGGTGAGACACTAGTAGGTAAATAGTTAATTACATTTACATTGCCTCATTTAGGAGGAGCTGACTCTTGGTGTTCTTGGGGAACTCAAAGGTGTGAATGTCCATTTTCGTCTTTGATCTACTACTTGGAGCTCTTTAGCAATCAGGAGTCCCATTGCCATTCTGTTTTACATCTCTTTCCCAATTATCTTGTTGACTATAAGGACACAAGCTTTTTCTTTTTGTTCCCCAATTTAGTGCATATTTTGTAGTACTATAAATTAGGGAATGGACCCTGTACTGCTTTCCTCTGCCTCGAGTGCTATAAGGCATGGAAGTGATCTTCTAGCCTTAGTACCCCCAGGGCAATGTTAACAAAGTGTTTTTCCTAATCCGTTTCTGAAAGCTTAAGTCTGGTGCTGTGTTTGTATGAGGGAGAGAGGGAAAATATACTTTAGGAAAGCTCTGTTAAATATCTGCAAACAAAAAAGCTCTTTGACTTTAATGTTGGTAAGGCCAAAGCGAGTGAAAGAACCATCTACGTTATCAGCATTTGCAACAATGATGTCGTATTCTTCTTTCTTTAACCAAAACACAAACATAAGTGATGCCTGGGATGTTTCTATTGGGTTTCTTTTAATACTTTTTCTGCTCTTTGTGCACTTTGACATATTTTTTACTTATTAATAAAAAAATGAATGACTCGTTTCTGCTAGGAGTTACTGAAGTAGTGAAACCTCAGTGTCTCCATAGGTGAAGTAAATGATGACTGTGAAATACTGTTGCATGGTTGTGTTTTTTTTTCCTTTCCCCAAGTTGAAATGCAGTTTTGAAGATTGCAAAGTTCTGGTGCCTCTCCTTGTCCATCAGTTCTCAGGCTTAGGTACCACATTTGTTTAGCAAAGAGCCTACAAAGACGTAATGGATACAGGAAGAAATGATTTAACCTGTACCAAAGATAACAGTCCTTGAGAATTTGTGTATCATGAGCTAGAATGACATGTGATCAAAAAGTGCTATCTTATGAAATTACTATTAGTATTCTCATCATCATTGCCATAGATCTGCTTGCCCAGTGCCACAAGATTTGCTGGATGGTTTAAGGTACTTGAAGTAGGCTAATACTTACCCTGGTAGAGTTGATAGGGAATGGTATTTTGCAAGAAAAAGGAGAGGTGTGACAAATTAAAAAAAAAAATAAAAATCTCAGTTATTGATGTAATTTTAAGTTTCCATGTCTTTTTCACATCGGGGTCCCACTAGATGTCTGGACTATTTTGAGATACTTGAGTGTTGTAGCAATGGGTGCCAGTGTACCTACAGCAGGTCTATGCAAATCCAGTTTAAAAGGGTGTTTCGGTGAGAGGGTGAGGGAAGAAAATGGAATGTCATGGTTAAGTCTGTGGATTTTTGGGTTTTCTATATAGATGTTAAGAATTTGTTCGCTCTTATCATATATTACTTGTATGATATGTTCTGCGTTAGATGCGCCAGTATGTGCATGGAGGAAAAACCAGTCTGCCTCCTTGTTTTTTTAAAGGAGTGAAGAGTTTAAAATATAAGGGTTAATAAATTGGGAATGTTAATATACCATTTTATTAGGTAATAAAAATTATTCTCTTGATAGTACAACCCTCTGAAGACTGAGGGTTATTTCACTTCACTGTTCCCGATAGCACAGCATGTCATCTCTGTCCTGCAAAGTGCAGTGGAGTTTGTAGCTGGAAATTCAGTCTCCTTATTCTCTTGATAGTACAACCCTCTGAGGGTTATTTCATTTCACTGTTCCCAATAGCACAGCGTGTCATCTCTGTCCTGCAAAGTGCAGTTGAGTTTGTAGCTGGAAATTCAGTCTCTGTCCAAGACATGTAGTGATGATAGACTTTGTGTGTGCAATTGTATGTGTGTGTGCCAGTCTCTCTCCCAGGTTGTGTATTTGGGGAATCTGACATACGTGTGGCTGTGTTGCTCCCAATAAAAAAAAAAAAAAAAAATAATGAAACTTTGATTTATACAAATAATGTAGAGAATAGAAGCTGAGCCATCTTCTTTTCAGCAGGGACCTTCCACTTCAAAATATGCTGATTTCAACATGTAGCCTACAAAACTTTTTTTTTAAATCTTTGTAATGAATTTTGAAAGCAGAAACTGGTTTCTGCTGTCCAGTTAGCTGTTTAAAAAATGTCGTAGGAAGGATATGGGAGAAGTTTGTCAACATTTATTTTTGGGAAGCCATGGCAAAAGAAGATGATAATACTTGCTTGACACATTACTTCTTGGTTAATATGGCTGATACTTATAGTGTTATTGTGAGCTTGGAAGATCCCCCAGTCTGTCAGCATGGTAAGATACTGCATTGTCTTTTTTCATAGGCGATTGAATTCAAATCACGTTTGTAAATAAATAAATAAAAAAAAATTCATTACTTCTCATTTTCCTAATTGTCATGCAGATAAACAGTGGGGATCGTAACATTAGGATAAGTAAGTGGCTTCTGATTTTTGCCTCGGAGAAAGAAACTCTTGCTGTTCCCCCATTCCCCCCCTTGGGCGATGCAGCAGTAATGAACGAGCAGGTCCAGAGTACTTTATGATGGATAGTTAATGGCGCTGTGCCTCAGCCAACAGGCTTGTTTCTGCAGCAGCTGTCACAATTCATAGTCATTAGCATACCTTTAGTGGTTGCATTGCAAAATACTTGCTACTAGGGCGTTTTGCATACATCAGGGGACAAAAAGACATGACATTGAGTAAGGAGTTTTGGGTGTAAGTCAATGGTTTTGGCCCAGTGTAATGTTGGAGTGTGTACACGTGAAGGGTGTGAAAGTGAGTTGAAAATTATTGAAGTAATTTTGGAGGTAAATACAGATTGACTTTCAGAGTCTATTTGGGACCAAGTTTTGGTGTTTAAACCTGTGAATAACCCACCAAAGAGCCTTCTGCACCATAGGCTGCCCAGGGAGGTGGTTGAGTCACCATCCCTGGATGTGTTTAAGAGATGTTTAGATGTGGTGTTGGGGGATATGGTGCAGAGGAGTACTTTGTAGAGTATGGTAGATGGTTGGACTTGATGATCCCAAGGGTCTCTTCCAACCTAGACAATTCTATGATTCTATGATTTTGTTGGGTAGTTCTTCCGTTTAGAGCAGAGAAAAACTGCTCTGAAATCTTCTCGGAGGGAAGAGAATCACTGTATGCAACAGCAATAGCAGAGTTATTTCTAGCATGTAAGACAACTGAAGGGCTACCAAATATTCAAGTCATGACGGCAGACTCACAGCGATGGCTTAATGTACCTGCTATTTTGGTGCAAGAGAAAAAAGTACTTCTGTAGAATATCTATCAGATTTTCTTGTAATGCTTCTGAAGGTAGGCAAGAGGGATGTTGGAAGGAAGGATAATGAGGGGGTGTTGTTTCTGCCTCAGTAATAGGAGACCTTCTAAGAAGTACTCAGATAAGTAGGTTAGTTGGATCTTTGTTTTACATTGTAGTAACTCATGTAATATTTTAATTTTCCTTCTCACTTTTATCTGCCTGTTTGAAGTGCAGGGGGAAAAAAAAACCGTAGTTATTTCTTTTGAAAGTAATGATGTTGGAAGAAGATACTGAACTTGAGAAAATCCTTTTTTGAACATGCTACCTGCAACTGAGCTGTTTTACAGCAGAAAAATAGTGCCTATCGGTTTCTCTTGCGGTTTGGTATGTCTTAAAAATTCATTTTAAATTTTTATATGAATGGACTTGACCTTAAGGTAGAAAAGGGGATATTAAGGCAAGGCTTCATTTATTTTAAGCGGATTTTCCTGCTAGCTGACGTTGTTTTCTGCTGCTGCCAATTTTATTCCCGTATTACTGTTTGTTTTGGAGGCTTATGGAAAAATTAAGCTGCTCTTTCTAGAAGAGTAACTTTGTCTTCCTGCAGTAGAATTGTAGAAAACTGGTGATCAAGATCCATCAATTTTAAATGCAATTAAGTAGCTGTAGCAAGAAAAAAGGGTGATTGCGTAATTGCTGTGAATCAGTGGGGCAGGGGTGTGCGCTTGCCTTACAGCGAGAGCAAGGTCGCAACCCTTGAAAGATCTTTTAAAATCTGTCAAATGTTTGACCTCCTTATTTCATTGATTTTTTTTTTTTATTATTATTATTATTTTGTTTTATTTTTAATTTTTTTGGTCAGTCCTGGTATATTAGGGGAGCAGATCCATGTAGCCTTGAGGAGTAAGAGGTGTTCTACTGGAAGATGAGCATGAAGTACCCTGATGAGACTGAAATCTGTGGCAATACAGATTGATAGCGTGCTGATGCTGATCAACGTTTCCGTTCATGTTTGATTGGACAAAGCAGATTCTGAGGAAAAACTTCAGTGCCTTTCATGAACAGTGGCTAAATAGTTGTTAGAGTGGATATTATGAATTTCTCATTATTGCCCAGTTTGAAAAATTGCTAGTTGCAGTGTGCTCTGCCGCTTGATAACTTTTGACTACTTGAATTTCGCAGTACTAGTGCACAGTATATTTTTGCGTGTGTGACAGCTCTTCTGGCTGTCCCGACAAGTAAATCTGTCAGTCTGGTAGGAGCATTAAGATTGCAAAATCTGCCAGAGGTGGTTAGTGTTACTTTTGGGAGGAAAAAAAAAATACATAGTTACTGTGAAAATTAGGCACCGGTGACTTTCAGCAGGGTGTACCCAGCTCCGGTGAACTCAATTGGTTGTGTTGGTCTTCATTTCTGTACTCTAAACTCCCTTGTAGGGATGTGACTTGAAGCATCAATTTACCTGAAAGCACTGTAATTTTTTTTTTTTTTTTCATTCAGTATTCCATACGAGTTGGTATGTTTCATTTTAGAGGGCTGTAGCATCCGTTGGACGTGGAATATGACGGAAAAAGCTGTGTATAATTATCTATTCAGAAAGTCCTGACAGTCTGGTGCCCAAGAAAGTGTAAACATGATAAATATTTTAGATTTAAAGATCGTAGAAACACAGTTCGGAGCTGAAGTTCAACAGATAAGAAATACCAGATAAAATACCTTCTGAAATCATGATTTTGCGATGTTACTATTGTTTTGATGTAGCTTACTTGACTGTAATTTTTTTCTGTTTCAGAAAAAAAAAAAAAAAAATCTTCGTCCTTCTCTTTGTCTTTCCAAAGTCCCATGAAAGGAAAGATGTTTAAGTTCATGTAAGATTTTAGATATTAGGGAAAGTGGTATAACTATTATTCCATGTGAACTACTAGAGAAACCCAGGACATTCATCTTGTTGTGCCTTCTGTAAGCTTTACATGTTGTCCTGAAAACGAAGAGTAGTCTTGACAGTTGGGAATTCTGAGTCGATCAAATTCTGCGTTCACAAACACCAGGTCCAGCAGGACGTCTTCCCTAGTCGTCTCCCTTGCCGGCTGTGTCACGGAGCTCTCCTCAACACACTCCAGGAACTTCCAAGACTGTTTCCTCTCTGCTGTATTTTATTTCCAGCAAACATCTGGTAAGTTGAAGTTCCCCAGGAGAACAAGGCTAGCGATTGCGAGACTTCTTCCCAGCTGCTTATAGAATATTTTGGCTGCCTCTTCATCCTTGTTGGGTGGTCTGTCACACACTCCCATCGTGATATCTGCCTTGTTGGCCTTCCCCCTGATTCTTACTCGTAAACACTCAACTCTCTCATCACCATCGTTAAGCTCTAGACAATCAAAAAACTTCTTAACATACAGGGTCACCCCACCGGTTCTCCTTCCTCGCCAGTCCCTTCTGAACAGCCCGTAGCCATCGATAGCCACGCTCCGGTCATGGGATTCATCCTGCCAAGTTTCAGTAATGGCAAATAAGTCGTGGAGGCTCCACTGAGTGGAAAGCAAATGGAAAGTAATTTTATTTTGTGGAGAGGATGACACAAGGCTTTTGTATGGATGGTGGAAAAATAAGGAGACAACTACTTTTCCTGATAGCTTTCAGGGCAAGTCTGATCAATAAATTGGAGGAAGAATGCAGGCGTTCAATCCCAATTACTCACAAAATAAATTTTACTGTCAGTTCAGGTTTACTTTCAAGTGTGTGATGGTTAATTATGCAGAGGATGAACAAATCTGGAATCTCCAGTCTATGCTGCCTTAAAAGCTTAGTATTTAGATTGTCTACTGTGTAGTGGTCTTGCTGTAAGCTTTTATCCAAAGTGTGGCTGCACAGTTCATTTGCAAGCAGAGCTACGTTTTCTCTGCCTCCATTTTCAGCTGGTTACAGGTCTAATCAGCTGTGCCAGAACTTTTCACCCTAGGATCTCTCTATAATTGAAGAGAAATAGATGCTTTTCTGATGTGATTCTGACCTGTTTCAGGTATCAACTTTATGATGAAGTGAATTATCTTGTGGAAGTTCCCATTTCTTTGCATATGACGGTCTGGGCTTGAGGGGGGCTCTAGCTGAACTGTGGTTGACTTACTGTGTAGACATCTTATTCAATTCAGGTGATTTGCACCCAAAACATAGAAATATTATAATAGCACCCACATCCATGTCACACAGAATATGCTGATGATAATAGGAATAGTTTTCATTATGACTCATTTTCTAATTTATGTGTGTTTTGTTATGAGGAGTCTTCCTTGTCCTTAATTTTTTTCTTAGAAAACTTTGCCTGATCCAAACATAGTGTTGAGGTGGTTCAGTCCAAAGAGAAGGCTCTGGGGAGACCTTATTCTGGCCATTCAGTATATAAAAGGGGCTTACATGAAGGACAGAAGACGACTTTTCATCAAGGCCTGTAGAGACAGGACAAGAAGCAGTAGTTTTAAACTGAAGAGGATAGATTTAGATTGGACAGAAGGAAGAAATTTTGTACGATGAGGGTGGTGAGACAGTGCCCAGAGGAGCTGTGGATGTCCCATCCCTGGAAATGTTCAAGTTCAGGTTGGATGGGGCTCTGAGCAACCTGATGTAGTGTGAAATGTCCTTGTCCATGGAAGAGCGGTTGGACTAGATGCTCTTCAAAGGTGTTTTCCAACCCAACCCATTCTGTGATTCTATATCAGAACCTATTTATTCTTTGTAACCATTTGTGAAGAATTGGTGGGAATTCACAGTTTTATACTGGCTTCCTTTTTCCTTTGTGATGTATAGTACATTCTGTAGTTTTGAGGTTTTTTCAGTTTTAACTTTTTGGTCTTAAGATCCCTTTCATCCCATGTGTAATCACAAATTTCTGCTCATTCACGCATTCCCTGAGACTGGAACATGTTCTGCAAAATTATGGAGTGAGTGAGAGACTGGGGCCACAGGGGGAAATGGAAGTTGGTCTTAGCGCATCTTCCCACAGCGGTGATTTTGATGTTACAGTGTCAGCTGCGTGCCGGTTTTGAGACAAGGACTTCCCTAAATTTCTGGAGGAACTGACAACAGTTCTGTGATTTACTGGAATTTCATGCAGTTCAACAGTGTTCTCAGCAGGATACTATGATAACGCTTTAAGAAAATAATAAATAGGTGGTATAGGCAATTCCTTTAAGTTAGAGTTTACATAGAACAATTTTTAAAATTGTTGCATCTGTCATAATTGTAAATGGGTAGAGGACATTGCTGAGTGTGGAGCTGAGAACAAAAAAAAATCAGAACTTGTACTACTATTGAGGAGAAAAAAAAAGCTATTTTATACTCCATTAAACTGTTACACATCATAAATAATTTATGCTCAGCTTGCTCTGTTCTGTAGCAAAGATGATAAACTAGTCATTTTAGTAGCATTTTAATGAATGTAATAGTTTTCCTGACTTTCTCTGTAACAGAAACGCCGTTCCTCCAGTATTCCCCTGGTCATTATATGTATGTAACTAGGTTAAATTTTAAGAATACATTTAAAAGTGAGTCCTTGAGTCGTATTCTATGAATCCGCAGGTATCTAGGAATGGATCGAAAACATATGTAGTTTTGTTCAGTTGACTTAATATAATTTTATAGTGGTTATTTTTGTCATTACCGAAAGCGTGTAAACAGCTCATGTGGTGCTATGAGGATATCTGTTCCCAGACTGGAATATTCATAGCTTTTCTGGTTTAGTATAAACTTTTAGATAATGCATACACTTTCCTCAGTCAAACTTACAGAGAGGTTTTTAGACTGTTTTGTGTTTTTTAAATATGTCCTTTGCTTTGCCAGTGAAAATTCCTTACTTTTTCATTAATTTAAAAAACAAACAAAGTAACAGTGTAAAAATTGAAATTACTTGGTGATTAAAAAAAATATATCTTTTGCACTACAGCATTGTTAAAATATGGAATTTTAAAGTTAGGTTTGACTGAGATTTTCAGAATTGCAGATAACTAGCTCTATATTCAGACGTTGACGTTTATGTTGTGTAGTTTGGCGTTTCTGAGCACATTACTTGTATATTTTACTGAAATGGGCTACATGTTCTGAAAATCTAAATAGCTGAAATTGTACTTCACTTAGAGTTGCCTCATTTGCTTTTGATAATAGAAGTATAAAATGTGATATTGCGAACAGGTAACAGTCTGTTCAGATGAGTGATTCAGTAGAAGAGTGGAGGACTCGTGTTTCACTTTCAGTAACACCGCCGGATTTCGGCACGAATCCAGGGAGTGCTGTTAGAAATTCCAGTTCAGGTTCAAGTTTTGATAGTACGAGTTCATTCTTAAAATTGAAATACTGTAAACTTTTTCTTTATTTTTCTGCCATGAACTGGAATATTTTCAGAGAGAATCATCTTTCTGGCAATTAATTATTCTTGTTTATACTCCTATGCAAAATACGATGCCTGATACTTCACCAATATGACTGGTAGAGCAATGGATACTTCTGTGTAATACCATTTCAGTGTATTTACTGGTAAATTCAAAATGATGGCATAGAATTTGTGTGCCTGTGTGTTCTTCAAAATATTTTTGAATAGGATTAGTGGGGCTTAGTAATATAAGTATCACCTTAAACTTGTGTTGCAACAAAAGAATAATTAAGTGGTTTGAGTCTCTTTAAGGGAGAACGAGTGTTAAATTATCTCTTAAATTTCTTTTTGTTATTACGTGCTCTTTTAAATCATTTTAAACTTTGCAGGTTGGATACAATATTGGAGAAAATAGTTTGTAGGGAATTAAATTGATGGTACTCTGCCAGGAGATTACTTTGACTAGGAACTGTCCTCTGACAAATTAGTGATCGTTCCCTTTATGTAGTACATTGCAGAAACAGCAACCGCCATATTAAATCTTAATCAATAACAATGTTTCACTAATTACAGGAGCGAGTTTATATATTGGATAAATTGCTGTTTGTAAATGTTGTATTATATTAACTAAAACAGCTAATTACCAGCAGCAGAATAAACATAAGGTTTGCTAAAAGCTTCCATCCGTAGCTTGGAGCAGTCGCTGCTGCCTAATATTTCAGTCAATGTGGAAAATAAGGTAATGACATTATAAATACATTTATAATGCAGGACAATTTCTTCTAAAATGCATGTAAGTATTATTGCTTTACTATGAAATATGATTTATTTAATGCATTTCAGCCCCCATAATATTAAGATATAATTGAGATGGGGGGGGAAAATTGCATGTAGTCAGAGTCTGCATGAAAGTGAATCATGGTCTAAATTGCCAGTAATTTTAAAGGCACTTAGGGGAATCGTGAAGTTTATATAACGCAGTCTTTGGTTTAAAAAATGGGAAGAAAACAGCCGTCCAGTCTTTCAAGTTTTATTTGACTTCAAATATTTTTTTGTATGCTAATGAGAGTCTTGCTCAGAATGAATAAAGAGAAACGCTAAAACTTTACCCCTGTGTCAGGATTAAGAAATGAATCCAGAGCTGGTGAGAGATGGACATTTATAGTGATATTCAGTAAAATAGTAGTCAGTAGTGTGTCATTTGGATAAAGCCATATGAAGGGAATGAATACAGCCGTATGAAGGGAATGAGTGATAACACAAATGATGCCGGTGATGCTAGACGGGAATCATTTACATGGCGCTGGGACTTCTGATGATTATTGCTTTCAAAAGACTGAAAATCACAGGTCTCGGCATTATGGTTTAATTACCTGCTAAACAATTGCGAGTGATTTCACTAAATCACAAAGCTCCCAAACAAGAACACCGGTAACTGCAGCCACGCCTGAGCAATTCCAATTTTCCTGATAACGGCCACCAAACTGTGTTTAGCCGAACAGAAACTGTCTGTTTGAAAGAAACTGGTAGTGTACATTATCTTCAAGCGTGTATTTCGGTCCAAAGCTGTAGTACAGACTTCTTAGTAACCCATACTTCCGTGGCAAGGTTCACTGTATCTCAGCAGATGACAAAATTAGTGCTGGTAAAATAAAGCTTTCCTTATTTTTTATGATACGTAATAATTAAACTTCACGTGAAGAAATGACTTCATGCGTTTAAGACATGTGTCATTTCTCGTGTCAAAGATATTAATAATCCTGTAGAATAGAAATGATATACCGTTGCACGTGATTTCAGTTGGCAGCCAGAACATCACAGGGCTGAAGCTGAAATGGGAAGTCAGTAGACGTCTCATCCCTGTCATTTACTGCCTGGACAGGCTCTGGGCTCTTTGGCAAGTGTCTTCTCCTAGATCCAGTGCTGTTAGTGAAGAAAGTTACAGGCTTCGGCAGCTCCTCGGCATCTCCCCTCGCTCGAGGTGAGAGTCCCTCACCAACTGGCCCAGTAGCAATGCACGTGAGCGCTTCCCCTAATTTGCTTCGGGCAAAATCTATTTGCTGAAATAGTTTAAATGAATGGCGTGAGCTAAACCGATTCCCTCCCCGCTAGATTCACGTGAACAACTCCTCCGTAGGCACGTCGGTGGGATCAGTAATCTTTTCAGTGGGAGCAGCTGCACCTGGAAGATGATGTTGAGTCTCATCTGACCCAAATTAATTTAAATCTCTTTGAATGATTAGTTACTTTGTTAGTGGTACGGGCTGGAAAATTCTATGAGCCTTTTTAATATTAACTCCAGATTACTGGATGTAATCACTTTTTTAATAAAGGAGAACTTTGAGGCTGGCAAACCGCATTGGTTTTATTTTGTTTGATTAATTAAAAAGCATGGTAAGGATGAATAATAAACATAAAGAATTGGTAGCTTGACTGCAACGCCACGACTCCCTTGTCTCTGTATACTTCTGTATGCTGTTGCCAAGAGATTTTGTGAGGATTGATTAAAATAGTTTGAAATAAGGCACTGTCTATAGAAGTTCAAAGTAATTGGTATAAGTACTTTTATTAATAAATAGCGCTTCCATAGAATGAATTCTATCTTGGGGGCTCTCAAAGGGCTTTTACAAGTTAAATATATAATTAAGTATATTATCTCACACTATTCACACAATTTTTTTTTTTTTTTCCTCTGTGGTAGAACAGTAGCAATTTACGGTGTGAAGATCTACTATGTGAAATTTTGCTATTAAACGAGACAAATACAGTATTGTTGAAATTCAGCGTGCCGAGGTGACTTAGTGCAAGACAGAACAGAAAGAGGAAGACGGGTATAAGCTCAGCCTAAAGTGAACCGGGAGCCTGAGCTTCGGCAGGCAAGGCGAGTATTGCTTTCAGAATAGAGGACGTTGAATTAACATCCATTTTGTGTGGAGCTTTAACGACTTCTAGTCAGGGACTGAACTCCAGAAGTCGTCATTACAAGCCTATTGCTTTTCAACATAACGCTGCCGTGGATAACCATATTTTTGCGTTATGTCTGATCGTATTTAGCAGTCGGTATTTATTTGGGACCAGCTTTGTAGAAGCACTGTACTGAGCAGAGTTGTTGTGTAGCCACAAAATGGTTCACTTTGAGTTAGCGGCAACAGCGGTGGCAGCAGCACCATGAAACGGATGATGTGGAAACTGGGGCTGCTTCTGGCAGTGAGCTGAGGTCGCATCAGAGGAACTGAAACGTGAAGTGTCCTCAAAAACGCTCTTCTCTGGCTTGAAATGTTCAGAAGAGGTGGGGTTGATCAGGGCTGATGCGCAGATGGTTGCAGAAGCCCACAAAGATGCATTTTTATTTTTTTTTTCAGTCCATGGAATAAGTAATAATAATTAAAAAAAAAAAGATTGTTTTTAGTAGTGTTATACAAGATTTTTTGTTTGTTTGTTTTAAAGTAATAACAATAGGGTTTTGAGTAGACTGATTGGGTTCTTTTCACAGAATCCCAGACTGGTGGGGGTTGGAAGGGCCCTCTGAAGCTCCCCCAGTCCCACCCCCTGCCAGAGCAGGGGCACCTCCAGCAGTGGCACAGGACGGCGTCCAGGCGGGTTTGGAATGGCTCCAGAGTGGGAGACTCCTCCACCTCTCTGGGCAGCCTGTGCCACTGCTCTGCCACCCTCACAGGAACACAGTTTCTGCAGTCCCTCTTTGTGCTCATGTGCCTTTTCCCTCTTTTATCCAGCCTGGGGATGCCACGTTCTTTGGTAGAGACCAGAAGCGATGGCCCCTGCCCATCTCTCAGCCTTCCGAGGGCCTGTCAGTCCTGCCTTACGAAGTCTTGGACTTCATGATGTATTTGATAACCTCGTGATGCCTGCCTGCCTGCTGGCCAATCAGGCTGCTGCAATAGAAGTGACTTCACAGCTGATGTGCTGTCACCTTTATCTGCTTCCTCTCCCTCCTCCTCCCCACCTGCTGCTCTAGCACTTGATGGGGACAGTCCAGGGATGGCAGCAGGAGATTTCTTTCTCGGTAGGCAGCAGATGCTACAGGAGACATACAGTTAGTTGATGCCCAGGCTATTTTTCTTGGAAACCTCCACCTAACGAGCAAAGGTCTATTTAAAAGAAAATTGAAAACAGTGTCCGTGAGCTAGCAATGGTCCCTTGTCACCAGGAAGGCCAATGGAATCCTGGGCTGCATTGGGAAGAGTGTGTCCAGTAGGTCGAGGGAGGTCATTCTCCCCCTCTACTCGGCACTGGTGAGGCCACAACTGGAATACTGTGTCCAGTTCTGGGCTCCCCAGTTCAGGAGGGACAGGGAACTGCTGGAGAGAGCCCAACGTAGGGCAACCAAGATGACTGAGGGATTGGAGCATCTCCCGTATGAGGAAAGGCTGAGAGAGCTGGGACTCTTCAGCCTGGAGAAGAGAAGGCTGAGGGGAGACCCTATTATTGTGTACAAATATCTAAAGGGTGGTTTGAAGGAGGATGGAGCCACACTCTTCTCGGTGGTTCCCAGTGACAGGACGAGGGGCAATGGGCACAAATTGGAACATAGGAAGTTCCGTTCAAATAGAAGGAGAAACTTCTTTATGGTGAGGGTGGCAGAGCACTGGCACAGGCTGCCCAGGGAGGTTGTGGAGTCCTCTTCTCTGGAGATTTTCAAGACCCACCTGGATGCAGTCCTGAGTAATGTGCTGTAGGCAGTCCTGCTTTAGCAGGGGAGTTGGGCTAGGTGATCTCTAGAGGTCCCTTCCAACTCTGAAAATTCTGTGATTCCATGTATTTCTACACTGAAACAATTTTCTTGGCAATTACTTCCAACCTTAAAGCTTCTTTTTCTTGTAGCTCCAGCATTTTTGTGCTCTTCAAACCTTCAGCTGGTGGTTGCCGTGACTCCATGCGTAGTAGGAAATGGGTTTCTTTTCTCGCAACACCTCCTCGCTCAGTAGGAGTCTTGTTTTGCAATGTACCAATGTGGTTTAACGCGGCGTGCCTTGGTGCATGAGTGTCTGTATCTGAGCTTCTCACTTTGTCATCGCTGATGCAATACCGAAATACACTGACTGGGGGAAAATACTGATGTCTCTTTACTGGGTGAATTATGTTGCACTGTTTTTTCTAAAAATGGGAGGTAGTTCTTATGCTGCATACCCAAGTGCTTGTTTTTTTACTGCAGATAATTTATTGTATTATGCTGAGGATTGGATCTAAAACCCTGTTTAAAATAACACTTACAGAAATGCGTTTTTTATCAAATAATGGCCTTCAGAAAGATCTACTTCCAAATTGGTAATAAAGTAAAATAAATTGCCATTGACATGTAAAGATGAAAAAATGGTGGTTTTATCCATGTCTTCTATCGTTTACCTTGCTCAATAAGTGTTTTTGAACATTGCCTTCTTATTTATTAGATGGTCTTTTTTTTTTTTTTTTCCTTTGTGAGAAGCTGACACCTGCATGCTGAGCACTGCTAATGTTGTAATGGAAGTTAAAGGAATTGGGAGTACAAAAAGTACAAATTAGTACCCAAATTGTTGGCACTAATGGCAGTTATGGGGAAAAAACAAACAAACCAACAAACACCCTGTTTCTCCTTCCCGCCCCCACAGTCAAATTTCATTTTCTTCAAGAACGGGTTTTCTCAAGCATAGTTTAGACCTCAGACTTACTGCCAGGTGTGAATGAATGCGAGTTCTCGGAATAATGCTGAAAAGACTTAAGTATGAGATACAGATTTGAAATATGTACTAACCTGTATGCGTACATTTGTGGAGGGTGTGTGTATTTATTTACATGTATATAATTTTTTTCCAGTTGACATCTCTGCAAAATAGAAAATATTCAAATGCTGAAGTAGATAAAATTACTGATTTTTATCTTTTTTCATACTGCTAGAAACAGTATACAAATGTAGGTCTAGTTTTAGGGGAAACAACAGTATACTTTTCTAGAGCAGAAATTCAGTGAAAAATACATAATGCGTCTGTATAAATGCAGATGGTTTGAATTGTTGTTTTAAGAAATAAAACCTAATTTCTACCTTTTCCATGTCATGATCTCCTGTTTGTTTGGGTTTTTTTTCCCCCCTGACTTTCTCTGTAATTCCCATCAGTTTGGAATCCCCCATGTGGCAATTCCCTGCAGTGCAGCAACCTTACTGCTTTAATTTTCAGAATTCATCATTAGTATATTTTGTCAGAAATGGCAATGAGAAAAGACAGAGAGGATATAAACTGACAAGCTTTACTTTGAGAGAAAAATATTTCAGAAAGCAAATAATGTTCTGTCTTTTTTCACCTCGTAGTTGGGTTTTATTTCTTTTTCTGCTTGCAGGGGGAAGTTATTTTAAAGCTGAAGGGTGTGATAATATGCAAAATACACCTCATAATATTTATCTATAATAAATGTTTACAAATAGAGGTATTTTAGCTATTCTTTATTGTTTAAAATATTTTTTTCCCTTTGGAAATTCAAGCTGGGTGTGATAAAAACAGTGAAGGGGACTTAGACTAATATCTCATTCTTCAACAGAAAAGAGTATTTTTTAACAATAAAAAGTACTTTTATCTTGTGCTGTGGAGAACTACAGCACGTGCATGACATTCAGCTTGCAGTCTCAGTCCTGCACTAATATCTCTATAGATTCACTCATATACCCAGTGCAGGTATTTTATTTTTGTTTTATTTTTTAGTTTACCTGTTAAGAACTCTACATAGGTACAGGTTTATTTGCTGAGTCTGGAGGGTTCTTTCTCACAGTTGTTCTCATGCAATACAGAAATGTGCAGAATTATCTGGAACTGACTTTTTTCAGGCGTGTTGACTCAGTGGTTGGGGATGATGTTTTGTACGCAGAACTACTATCGTTTTTTCTTTCAGTGTTACACGTAATGGCCATTTAATTTTAAAAGATAGTTTTGTTTCGATCAGCTGTTTTCACATCTTGTTTATTAGCTCAGCAAAATTAATATTAAGGGCTGCACTTAATAATAAAATTTTCTTTGAGGAAACTAGACTGTACCCTTAAACTGATGAGTGCAGATGTTAGCTCAGATAGTGAGGAATTTCAGAGACTAAGCTTCAGCAAATTGAGCCTTCCTTCCATAATCACGTCTCCTGTATTTAATTTCCGTTTCCATGACCTTCCATTATCGTTTGGGTGTAATCCGTATAACATTGTCCATGTGGTAGATAATCATCTAACACCAACTTCTGTATTTTGCAATAAAAAGAGATAAACTACCATGTTATACATGTATTGGACTTTTCACAGACTGTTTTAAACCAGGTCCGTGATACTTTCATGGACAGAATGGCAAATGTAGTGGAGACCTAGGAAGGTTTCATCAATGCTTTTTATTTGGAGAGCAATCATAGATGATAGAACGGTTTGGGTTGGAAGGGACCTTGAAGATCATCGAGTTCCAACCCCCCTGCCATGGGCAGGGACACCTCCCACCAGACCAGGTTGCTCCAAGCCCCGTCCAGCTTGGCCTTGAACACCTCCAGGGATGGGGCAGCCACAGCTTCTCTGGGCAACCTGTTCCAGTGTCTCACCATCAGCAGAGTGAAAAATTCCATTCTAATATCTAATCTAAATCTCCCCTCTTCCAGTTTGAAGCCATTCCCCCTCGTCCTATGACTTCATGCCCTTGTAAAAAGTCCCTCTCCAGCTTTCCTGTAGGTTCCTTCAGACACTGGATGGGGCTTTAAGGTGTCCCCGGAGCCTTCTCTTCTCCAGGCTGAACACCCCCAAATCTCTCAGCCTGTCCTCATAGGAGAAGTGCTCAAAGTGCTCAGCGGGTTTCCGAAGCAAGTGGTGAACTTCTGCTGTGGGGAAAGTGAGTCTTGACCTCCCAAATGTAGGTGACATTGGAATGGGCAGTGAAACCTCTTCACCAAATGGTATTGCTGAAGCTGCTGCTTGGTTCCCATGTGCGGGTGGTGCCCTGAACTTCTCCCAGTGCCTCCAGCCATCAGGGAGTTAACATCAGGTTGAACAGACGATGGAGATGCTTCTCCTTTTTAGAAATGATGTGGTCTTTACTGGGTAGCAGAATTATGCTCGCAAAAGGTAATCAAAAAGCCTGTACGATGCGTAACCCTTGTGAAATGTCATCTCGTAGGGAAACCACCAAATTACTGTCTCCTGCCTGCAACATATGCTTTAGAATTTTCTAGTGTTACAGATGAAGAAAATCTGTGTTATGGTATAAGTAAACCCAAATAGGTCTCAAGTAACATGTATTTTGTTATCCCTTTGGTTGTTTTGGGCTTTTGGTGAGTGAATTTTGACAGTGGAGCTAAAAGAAGAGTATATATTAGGAACCTACCAAACTTCTAGTTGTGGACCAAATGCTGATGTTGTCTGGTCAGCTGTGGTTTGTTGACCAAGTTTGTTGCATTTGAACTCATTTGTTAACTTCTGCTTTCATGTTTGAGCTCATTTGTGATGTTTTCTGCTGCAGAAGGAAGGTGTTTCAGAATTGGGCAACAGTGGTGAGTTCCAGACAAAGACGTACGCTTCCATAAATATTTAAAATCAAAACTTGATAGTATTTTGGGTTCCACGTGTGATCTTTGGTTTCTATTACCCTTGTAGGACTCAACCCAAATGGTTATGTTGCATTTTGGTGTGGGTGGAGAACCAGCTGGTGATTTAAGTGCCTCAGCTTCTTGACTGCTCAGAGTGAATAATTATTGTGGAGGGATACTTTTCTAGGGATGGCTACTGAAGCAGATAACCCCAAATTGCCAATTGCTTTGTTTCTCAATAAATGAGCTGTGAACTTGAGGTTCAGGGTGGTTTGCACAGCTTGATGTGTGCAACCTCCTCCTAAGTAGTACCAGAGCACATAGAAGAATTGAGAATTCCATGAAGATTTTGCAAGATAATTTAAACAGGTCTTTATATGTGCAGATATTAAGAATGAAATTATTATCTGCAGTTTAATAGTAGCACATGTGAGTGTTAAAACTCTGTCCTGTTAGAGAAGCAGCTGATAAATTGCTTTTCTGTAGAAATGGGCAGTTTGGCAGTGAACGGTCACTGTACCCAGAGCTGTGCTGGTATTTCCAAAGGGGCTGTGGTTATATATATATATATACACATACAATATATATATATGTGGTTATATATATATATGTGGTTATATATATA
>NW_009647856.1:11324672-11328844 GCF_000708025.1 Charadrius vociferus | reverse complement strand
CAGTCCTGACAACTTCAGATCTGCCAGAAATTAATAAAATGTGAGCGGTAGGATTGCCAACTTTTAGCAGTTAATAGTTTTTTCAGAAAGAAAACAAAAAAAAATATTTTCATAGAACCACAGAATAACTGATGCTGTATGGGACCTCTGGAAGTGATCTAATCCAACCGCTGCTGCTGAAAACAAGCTGAACTGGAGCAGGTTGTTTTCTTTTCTCAAAATTCAGCTTTAGCAATACTTCTAAGAAGATTAAAACAGTCAAAAGCTTAGTTCAGGAAAAAAAACAAACCCAAAACTGTATTTTGAATTATGATATTTTCATTGGCTTATGAGGGAGGTCTTCATACATGAACATCTTTATTGGTGGCATGGATCGAGTGCACCTTCAGCAAGTTTGCCGATGACACCAAGCTATGTAGAGCTATCGACAGACTGGAGGGGAGGGATGGCATCCAGAGAGACCTGGACAGGCTGGAGAGGTGGGGCTGTGCAAACCTCATGATGTTCAACAAGGCCAAGTGCAAGGTCCTGCACATAGGTTGGGGCAATCCCAAGCACAAATCCAGACTGAGTGGAGAATGGCTGGAGAGCAGCCCTGAGGAGAAGGACCTGGGGGTGCTGATTGATGAGAAGCTCAGTATGACCCGTCATTGTGCAATTGCAGACCAAGAAGGCCAATCGTATCTTGAGCTGCATCAGAAGAAGTGTGGCCAGCAGGTCAAGGGAGGGGATTCTGCCCCTCTACTCCACTCTCGTGAGACCCCACCTGGAGTACTACCTTCAGCTCTGGAGTCCCCAACATAAGAAAGACATGGACCTGCTGGAGAGGGGCCAGAGGAGGCCATAAAGATGCTGCGAGGGCTGGAGCCCCTCTGCTGGGAGGACAGGCTGAGACAGTTGGAGTTGTTCAGCCTGGAGAAGAGAATGCTCCAGGAAGACCTTATAGCCCCATCCAGTATCTGAAGGGTGCCTACAAGAAATCTTGAGAGGGACTTTTTACAAGGGAGTGTAGTAGGACGAGGGGTAATGGCTTCAAACTGGAAGAGGGGAGATTTAGGTGAGATATTAGGAAGAAATTTTTCACTTTGAGGGTGGTGAGACACTGGCCCAGGTTGCCCAGAGAAGCTGTGGCTGCCCCATCCCTGGAGGTGTTCAAGGCCAGGTTGGACGGGGCTTGGATCAACCTGGTCTGGTGGGAGGTGTCCCTGCCCATGGCAGGGGGGTTGGAACTAGGGGATCTTCAAGGTCTGTTCCAATCTAAATCATTCTATGATCTTAATGTAATCATCACTACTTGGAACACATACAACTGAGTAAAAAGGGGTTCTGAAAACACAAACTCTGTAGGCTACTCGAGGTCAGTTTATCAACATATTTTTTATTTTAATGTATGTCATACTACCTTGGTTGTATGTAAGAGTGAGCGTTGCTTTGCATTCATGGCATCCTTTTATAGCAGCCTGTCAAATACTCTCGTAAAATAGTCGCATGTCATTGTGTCCTTCTTGGAATAGAGACTGAAACGTCAAGGAATGAATTAAAGTTCACCCTGCAGTACTCATGGGTGGAAAAATGAAACTCTTGTCCTTCCAATTTTTTTTTAATTTTACAACATAAGAGTTCACGCTTCTGTTTCTAGTTTGATTTACTTGTTTAATCGCCGTTGTATTTGAGTGAGCTGCGGAATGACATATTAGGTACGAGTAATATTTTAAAAGTATTTTGAAAGTAATGTTGGGAAGCAGGATCTTGCATTTGAGAAAAGGATCTTGGATAGGGTAAGAGGGCTGGAGAAAATTGTAATTTTTATTTATTTTTCACCCTCTGACTCTCCTAAACACACTTAATCCATGGAGTGCTCAGCCCTGCTTTCATCTATTATAAATGATTTTCATATGAGCGTGTCATTTTGCCTTTTCTGTTACAATGAAGATCAAAGTGACACAGGTTCACCTCAAGTGTTCTGCAGCTCTTTGCAGTCCTGGACCTTAAAGTAATAGGATTAAGTTAATTTGTTCCTGTCTTAGATCTCTCTCAAGGCATGTGACACTTAGATGGTTGGTTATTATTGCATGCTGAGGGCTTTGCGGTTTTTTTTTCTTTTTGTTATTTATAAGTAAAAATATACTCCATAGTTCTAAAAAAAAATAAATTGGTAATTTGTTTAAAGCATAAAAAAAAAATCTATACTAACAAGAATCCCTCCAAACTATTAAATAAGGGGTGTTTGTAACTCAGTTCTTTGACGTAATTTTCTTCGTGAAGTGTTTTAAGGAGTTTTGGGTCCACCACCAACGAATCAGGACTAGAGGAAATGTGTTCAAGGTATGTCAGACAAGGTTTAGATTGGATATTAGGAAACATTTTTTCACTGAAAGGGTTATTAAACATTGGAACAGGCTGCCCAGGGAGGTGATGGATTCGCCATCCCTGGAGGTATTTTTAAAAAAGGGTAGATGTGGTACTTGGGGACATGGCTTAGAGGTGATTTTGTCAGGGTAGGTTAATGGTTGGACTTGATGATCTGAAAGGTCCCTTCCAACCTCAGGGATTCTGTGATTTCAGAAAGGAGGAGACCCACTCAACTTTGCCTCAGGCTGTGGCTTAAGAGACAATGTTTGAGGTCTCCTGTTCCAAATGTGGGCAATGGTGGTGTGTAGATCATTTTTGCTGTGAGTTTATAAATAGATTAGCGTTTTGGGGAGAAAGTAGTAGGACGGAGTGGAGTCAGGTTTTATGATAATGAGTTTTATTGATTCATTGCCATAATACGTTATTGCAAAGGGTGCTCGCATTAAGCCCTGAGCACTAGTAGTGGGAATAGTTTAAAAATAAATGGGGAGATAGCCTCAGTCTCCACCGTGTTTCTGATATGATATTGTTAATAAGCAGATCATTAATTTTTTAAGAATTTAATATTTAGAACAGTGGATAAGGTTGTAGACATAATTTCTCTTCTAAATCTAAATTTCCTTCCATTATGGTTTTATGACTGTATAAACCTCAGTGATAAGATAATACAAATTATTAACCTATTCCATTTAACTTAGTTTCTTAGATGTTTTTATTCCTTTTTATCCAGACTTTTTTTTAATACCAAGGCAATCTTTGAATTGCTTACAAGAGTAATTATGAATTTCTGAACATTTCATATCTTTTTTCCTAGCTCTGAAAAATATTAGAAATAATTTTACTTCAGACATCAAGAGGGAAATAGCAGCATGATTGTATCTTTCACTTCTCCGTGCTGTGGGTGCATCTTAATTTAAGAAAATCCATCAATATCTTACAAAAAAAAATAATATCCACCAGAAAACACGAAAACTCCCAAGAGGGCCCCCTCCAATTGCAGTTCAGAAGTGCGCTTTGATAAATCCGCTTCTCAAACCATAGTTTGGTATTTTGTTACTGTTCTGGTTTAGCCCGTTTAAACTGGAAGAGGGGAGATTTAGATGAGATATTGGGAAGAAATTCTTGACTGTGAGGGCAGTGAGCCCCTGGGGCAGGTTGCCCCCAGAAGCTGTGGCTGCCCCATCCCTGGAGGTGTTCAAGGCCAGGTTGGACGGGGCTTGGAGCAACCTGGTCTGGTGGGAGGTGTTCCTGCCCATGGCAGGGGGTTGGACTAGATGGCCTTTAAGGTCCCTTCCAACCATTCTCTGAATCCTTTGGGAAGAATCTGTCTTCTACCTCCTCACCCACGTTCCCAGCCATATCATGAAACTTTTAGATCTTTTGTAGTCTTCAGGGGGAGGATTATACCAGTCCTCCCCATTTTGCTGCAGGATCCTTCTGTTTTTTCGCATTTTGCCTTTAATAAATACTTCCGTATTTCTTGCTTTTCTTTGCCTTCATAATTTCTCACAGTCTTGATCTGAGAATGACATCTGAGGAGGTTCAGGTAGCCTGGAGCAGGAGATTAGCTGTGACGGCAGTTTTACCCAACCATCTCTGGTACTCAGCCTCAGATGAATGGCTTTTTGCTTGTGAAGCCTCTATGTGTATACAAGCATAGAGAAGAATAAAATATTTGGCAGGATTATTCCTCCCAGAAAAGTTAAGTTATATTCAGGGAATATGATGATAAAAGCTATTGCTCTTATGTAGCTCAAAAGACCCTGAGTGTACCTGTGCTCACGCTCCCTGATCTGGTAGTTCGTACTATTTATATGTGC
>NW_009647856.1:11277252-11324620 GCF_000708025.1 Charadrius vociferus | reverse complement strand
TCTTCTGATTTTATTTTTCTGTTGTGCAAAAAAAAAAATTGCATTTAAAATAGATACCGCTGCCACTTTTTAGCAGTTTGGAAATGCTTGTGTTAAGGCTTTGAAATTTTTTTGGGAGCTGAACAAAGAGAAGATTAGTGAAATATTCAGTGTCTTTGATACTCCCTGTTATATTAAAAACAAACAAACAAAAAAAAACCCTGCAGAAGTATCTAGGTCTAGTCTTGGTCCCATTAAGTTTGCTGGTAGGTTTGTGGGTAAGTGGTTTCACAAAAATGCTGAGTTTTTTGGAAAATTTTGTCCCCTGTTACTTGGGTACACCATTCCCTCCCTACTAGTGCTGCTTCTGTATTTCGATTCAGATGTGATCCTGGTGTCATTTGGAAAACAGTATCACACGGATGAAAATGGAAAAAGTTTTCGGCTTTGAAAAGAAACTGCTTTTTAAGAAAGTGTCCATTAAAAATTTTCACGTAATATTTTGTAGAAACCTTTTACTTATCTCTTAATACTCTGCTTTTTGAGCATGAACATGTAAGGTCTTCACTGTAATTTCTGAGATCAAGGTGTGAAGGAGAAGGGGGTTGTATGTTTACGTACATAAAATGTATAAATGTGATAAATATGTAGATATATACATGCAAATATGTGTGAAGTAATATACTTGAGGTGAGGAGAAAAACGCCCTGTGTGCCTAAAGCAGGAATATTTATTTTCCAGCTGTAGCTTTTGATGTAATTAAGAAGTCCAAATCCCTGCCTGTATTTCTTATGTCACTTAGCCACAGCTACACTATTAGCTCTGCTTTAATTTGGGCATTCTGAACCTTAAATACTTCCAACATTCCCTGAAAATTTACTTGTTTGCTACTAGATTTATTTATTTTTTTTCAGTAAAAATATGTTGTCTGGAATATTTCTCTAGTTCTCAGAGTAAGATAGCTTTTGGCAGCAGTTGAACTCCTAAAGGGTGAGACCTGTTTGCATAGGAAACTCCAGAATTTGGAGGACTTTTTCTGAGTCCTGGATTCAGGACCAAAGCTGCAGTTCAGGAGAAAACATTTTTTTATGGGGCGTTGGGAAGATGTCATCCAGCTTGTTCTTCCTCTAATGAGCTGATGATCAGGGGTGTGGATAATTACTGCTCTGGTGCTGGGATCCCATGGGAGGCCAAGCTGGAGGAGACCACCTAACCAGGTACTGGTCCCATTCCCATCCTGGTGCCCACGGCGTGCTGGGCTGTTTGGGAGTCAGCACAGGGGAGGAAGAGGAACGGTGACCACCAGTGCAGAAAAGACAACTAGCAGTGGAACTACCTGAAGCTGGGTGAACTTGCAGCTTAGGTGAAAAAAAATTGAGTAGTGAATCCGGAGGTCATCTGTCTGGTTGGAATAGGCAGATTCCAATCTGAAAATTGCTTTCTTAATTTTATCTCAGTTTTGGGGTTTTATTTTGGTTTGGTGGTTTTTTTGTTATTTTGTTGTTCTTTTTTTTTAAAGTCTTCATTCATGAAGCAGCTCTGGGCCATGGACCATGTGTGTTTGGGTCTTTTTGTTACAGATTTAAAAAAAAACACTAATCTGTGTTTGTCCTCAAATTAGTATATTCTACCATAGTTCACAGAATCCCAGAATGGTGGGAGTTGGAAGGGACCTCTGGAGCTCCCCCAGTCCCACCCCCTGCCAGAGCAGGGGCACCTCCAGCAGTGGCACAGGACGGTGTCCAGGCGGGTTTGGGATGGCTCCAGAGGGGGAGACTCCCCCACCTCTCTGGGCAGCCTCTGCCACTGCTCTGCCACCCTCACAGGAAAGAAGTTCTTCCTCATGTTATGATGAAACTTTCTATGGTCAAGTTTGTGCCCATTACCTCTTGTCCTGTCACGGGGCACCACTGAAAAAAGACTGTTCCCATCCCCCTGGCACCCTCCCTTGAAGGATTTATCAGCATTGATAAGATCCCCCCTCAATCTTCTATCCTCCAGACTGAAAAGCCCCTAGTCCCTCAGCCTTCCAAACCCCTACAGCTTAAATTTCAGGGAAAACTGCTCGGGCCTTTTTATTTTTTATTGACTCCAGTTGAGTAAAAAGAGGTATGAGACTATTTCCCTATCATTAAAAAAATACTGCTCGCTATGTGATACAGATTAAGGTTTCATAAAAGCAAAATAGACTCTCTTTAATTTTAGTTTATAGGAGTTGAATTTATGTATCTGTGGTGGTATTATGCATAATGTAGATTCATGCTTCCATCTCTCCTTTGGAGTGTGTCTGAGGTGGGTTTGGACTGTATGTCACCGGCAGTAGTAACACTTGGGCTTCTACCACAGTTTCCTTGTCATTTGGTGCCCGAATGCATTTTAGCTTCTGCATGCAAATATATTGCTGCCTCCACCTATAAATGGAGACTGTGAAAGTAGAACGTGGCAGACATCTAATAGCGCTCAACAGCATAAAGAAAGAAGTGAAAAATAGTCATTGCCCGAGACTGCCTGTTGAGTTTGGAAAGGTAGATTACAGTAACAAAGCTGAGATTTGGTCAGGGCAAGCACAAGAAGGATGTGGACCTGTTGGAGCAGGTCCAGAGGAGGCCATGACGATCCAAGGGCTGGAGCCCCTTTCCTGGGAGGACAGGCTGAGAGAGTTGGGGGTGTTCAGCCTGGAGAAGAGAAGGCTCCGGGGAGACCCTATAGAGGCCTTCCAGTATCTGAAGGGCACCTACAAGAAAGCTGGAGAGGGACTTTTTACAAGGGCATGTAGTGACAGGATGAGGGGGAATGGCTTCAAACTGGAAGAAGGGAGATTTAGATTAGATATTAGGAAGAAATTCTTGGCACTGAGGGTGGTGAGCCCCTGGGGCAGGTTGCCCCGAGAAGCTGCGGCTGCCCCATCCCTGGAGGTGTTCAAGGCCAGGTTGGACGGGGCTCGGAGCAACCTGGGCTGGTGGGAGGTGTCCCTGCCCATGGCAGGGGGGTTGGAACTTGGCGATCTTCAAGGTCCCTTCCAGCCTAAACCATTCTATGATTTTATGAATGTGGGAACCAAATTTTTACAGGACATTTTACTGAGAGGTGGTTAGAACACCGGTATTATGTCCCATTTGAAAACATTCTTGCATTTCCTTAGCACTTTGTTGAAGAGCTGATTCATGACTAACTTAAATTAAACCATACCGGTAGCTGCGGTGGTCAACATGGACTTTGCAGTGCTGGCTCATTCAATAACTACGTGAACCTCATCTCCTTAAGTTGTTGAAATTTAGCGGGATCATAGTACATTGTGATAACTGTACCAGAAGATGTCTGTATTTTCTCACATAGAAATAAGTTTTATGTAATTTTGAGTGGTCAGAGATTGTTACACAATGAGGTCTGTTATAAGAAAAATGTGATTTGTTTTGGAAATTCAGTTCTTTAACCTCTCCATCCCTGGGCACGGGTATCATTGTTAAAGAAAGGGGGAATATCAGGTAAGCTTGAATGCCTGTGTTACCTTGCAGACAGATGTGATATCTCACAGATAGTAGCAAGATAATTAAATGTAATTATTTATATATAACAAATTATATATTTCTTGTTCGCTGCAGTGCAATAATGTTTTTCTTCTTCTCCTCAAATTTCCTTTGGAAATCTCCTAACCTATATTGTTTGTTTTACTCCTCTAGACCCAAAATTATAACAAAGGAGAATCTCTTTAGAGTGGCTTTAGATACTTGAACTCATGGATGAAGAATTTAAAAAATATTCCAGTAAGAGCACATAGAAAGTCAATTATATATTTATTTTCTGCTGTTTGTCTCTGAAATCTGGCTTATTTTACAATTCGCCAGTCAGTGCGGGGGGAGTGGATAAAACGGGAGTTTATTCCTTTCCTGACATCTTCAGCCAATGTTTCAGTCAATCTGCCTTGATCGTGTCACCATGACTTCTGTATTTACGTGACACTGGACCACGGCACTTGGAAGACAAGAGAGAGAATCCTTCAATCCCTCGTGCAGGTTTTCTTCTTGTTTCATTGCAGAGCCATAACTTGTTTAATAACCTGAAACCTCAACAGGGTGTCGTGTGCTCTGTTTTATGAGGGATGAATAAACATTTTATTAGATCTTTTTGCCTATTTATGATCGGTCATGTTTTGTTCTGCAGAATTATTCTTTTTTTCTTCCTCTTTAAGGACAGAGAAAAGTTGTTACTCTTCTAACATTTCTGAATTAATCTAATTTTAACAATTCTTTGCTATTCTCAATTTCATGCAAATACCAGTGACATTACTTCTGCAGGTAGTTGGTATGTCTCTCCACGTTTAGAAAATTAAGCACTAATTCTCACTGTGGGCTAGAACAGTCTGTATTGCATGACAAATAAGGTTTAAGCGTGCAGTAAAAAAAAAAAAACACACTTCACAAATTTGGAGAAGAGCTTTGCATTCTAGCACTCAAAATGTTGGGCAGTACACAAAAGATTGTGTAAAATTGACATGTTTTAGCAACTCCCAAAATGTAAGAGGGTGGGTTTTTTTTCCCCCATTATTATAAAAGTACTTGGCAGCTTATATTTTCCTGAAGCATTCTATTGACTGGGGTGAAACCACTTTTCTATAAAGTACTTCT
The DNA here is from genome assembly GCF_000708025.1 of Charadrius vociferus. NCBI lineage: Eukaryota > Metazoa > Chordata > Aves > Charadriiformes > Charadriidae > Charadrius > Charadrius vociferus. The sequence continues at coordinate 11,320,016 of NW_009647856.1, read as the reverse complement.
AAGTGCTTGCTTTCACTTGCAGACTTTCTCACCCACAACATAAAACGGTCATGTTAAAATAATAGTATTCCTTTATAAAATATATGGATTGTAGATTCTCCAAGCGCTGCACAGACAGCACTCGGCCCCCTTGAAAACATCACCGATGCCCTGAAAAAGAAAAAGAGAAGGAAAGAAGTCTTTTCTGAGGTTGCCCAAGACTTGAATGGAGGGCACAACTGCTGCTTGTGCAGTGCAGGACCGGGCTTACTCTGTTTTACAATCATAGAATTGTCTAGGTTGGAAGGGACCTTTAAGGTCATCGAGTCCAACCGTCAACCTGACACTGCCAAGCCCACCACTAAACCATGTCCCTCATCACCACTTCTACACGTCTTTTGAATACCTCCACCCCTCGGGGATGGGTCCCCCCCCCCCTCCCCTGGCCAGCCTGTTCCAACGCTTGACAACCCTTTCTGTGAAGAACTTTTTCCTAACATCCAATCTAAACCTCCCCTGGTGCAACTTGAGGCTGTTTCCTCTTGTCCTATTGCCTGTTCCCTGGGAGAAGAGACCAACCTCCCCTCGCTACCCCCTCCTTTCAGGGAGCTGTAGGGAGCGAGAAGGTCTCCCCTCAGCCTCCTTTTCTCCAGGCTGAACACCCACAGTTCCCTCAGCCGCTCCTCACCAGACGTGTGCTCCAGACCCCTCACCAGCTCCATTGCCCTTCTCTGGACACGCTCCAGTGCCTCAATGTCCTTCTTGTGGTGAGGGGCCCAAAACTGAACACAGCACTCGAGGTGGGGCCTCACCAGGGCCGAGTACAGGGGAACGATCACTACCCAAGTCCTGCTCACCACACTTTTCCTGATGCAGGCCAGGATGCCATTGGCCTTCGTGGCCACCTGGGCACACTGCCGGTTCATATTCAGCTGTCTGTCAAACAACACCCCCAGATCCTTTTCCCCTGGGCACTTTCCAGCAACTCTTCCCCAAGCCTGTGGTGCTGCAGGGGGTTGGTGTGACCCAAGTGGAGGACCCGGCACTTGGCCTTGTTGAACTTCCAAAGGGGCAGCATGGGCACGGTGTTGGACTTGGTTGACAGGGGAATGGAAAAATTCCTGAAATATGGCTTATTGGATGTTAATTGTTGTGGTCTCTTTCTTACCTTCTTATCTCTGGAATATATATTACATTAAATCTCGCAGATGTTCTTCCTTCTGCTAATTGTCCATATTGCATTTGTGCAGCGCTGAACACAGCTGAATCCTAATCAATGGCTGCTCTGTTTGTGAGACAGCAATAAACAATAACAAAAGCCAACGTGGTAATTAATAGTTTCTTTAGTGGTGGATCACGGTGGGACATTCTCATCCGTTTCGACCCAGCCCTTAGAGCGGTAGTATCTGATTTTTCAAGTGATTGACTTCTTATTATTCAGATTGAAGTTACAGTCCTAATTTATACTCACGCTTGATTGTTATTTAAGCAGCTGCAGTGTCGAAGCAGAGTGTAAGGAATAGCTGGGACAATTTTGCTGGTTTTATGTGTGTTTGGGAAGGTGAAGAGAAGAAGAGGGGGAGCAGATGTGGGAAGGAAGAGGCTGGAGGAGCCATCAGCGTTGGTTTGCTTCGGTAAAGTCAGAGCACTGTCCTTGTCTTCAGTGTGCTCCTCAGCACTTTTTCTCATTTTCAGGCTGGAAAATTGTGCTTTTTGCTGCATGGATCTCTCTGTCCTAAGAACAATAAGGCTAATGGTAGGAAATTTGCTGAGCAGAGAAACTCTGCAGTCTTTCTTTCTGCACGAATCATTTGAACCAGTTTGGCATTCTGGTTTCTGTCTCAGCAGTATTTAAATTTACTTGTTCACTGTTGTTTTTTTTTTTTATTTATTTTTCTCCTGCTGATTAGATATTTTGTTTTGGTTTATACCTTGACTTTCATTTTACACCGGTTCTTTACACTGTTTAGCTGTTACCAACACACAGGTGAGAGGCAATTCTGCAAGAACACTTCTTGAAGCTTTCTGTATGGATCTGTGTAATCCCTATATAAATTGTCATCTCGGTTGTGAAAGAAAAAGGTTGGCAAGGCTTATTTATGGCTCTTTTAAATTTCTTGCTTATGTAAATACATAATCACAGCAGCTGACTGGCAGTGGCTGAAATTTTTGACTTAAATAATGGGTTTTTGTCATGCGCCATAAGAAACAGAGTAGTTCTCTGGAGTCGCTTTGTAACATACAGGTGGTACGAAAAGGACAGGGAGTTTCCTTCTAACCTCTTATAATTCATTATTTTTAACTGTTGTCAAAACGATGAGGTTTACAGCCCTCAAAGGAATCCAGAGTCTCAGCTACCCTATAGGTATAACTGTGCGTGTTTTCAGAGTTAATATAAACATCTAAACTTTTTGGGATTTTGCTAAGCGATTGGCTTCACTGATAACTTGTGGCAATGAGTTCTGCAGGTTAATTATGCATTTAATTGGTTTCAAATTTGTTGCTTTTCAATTTCACTGTTCACTGAATATCTCCTCGGTCTTGTATTATGAGAAGGAGTAAATAAGAGAGCCTGACTCACCTTCTCTGAACATTTAATTATTTTGTATACCTCTGTCGTGTACCCTTTTATGTGCACGAAGAACTTCAGATGGTTTTGGTCGTTATGCATCTCCAGCTTCTTTCTTCTCAGAAGCTTTTGGCTGAAGTGACCAGAGCTCTCGCAGGATCTGGGGTTTTTTTTTCAGTATATGTCAAATAATGCGGTCTTCGCGTGGTACCATCTTCTCTTTCCTCTTTTCATCATAAATCTGTGTTTTTGTTCAGCTGTTGTTACGCACAGGACAAGTTTTTACTGACTTGCCTACAGGGGTTCTTTCTTTGGGGTTTTACGATCAGAATAAAAATGCTTCAGGTGGCTGGTGCAGGCTTTTGCTTCCGAGCTGTATCATTTTCCACTCGTCCTCACTGGATCCTGCCTGATCCTTGTACCTTGAATAGCTTCTTGTGATATTCTATGTGGTCTCCATGAATTAAGATGATCTCCAGTTGTGATCATCTCAAGGTGTCCCTTTTTCAAGATGACTGAAGTAATCTAAATTGTAAACTGAAGGATGGGACATTGTCCACATAATCTCTGGTTTCATCTTTTTGGTGATTTCTATCCAGTAATTTTTATTAAACCTTTGAGCATTTCATTGGATTTTATGATTATTGCTTTTCATTTTCCTTTGTGTAAGATATTGTTGAATATTTTTTTTTAGTATCCCATTTGACAACTGTTTTATTCTTTCCTATTGCAAGAAAAAGTCATAGTAAAATGTAGAACCATGTTTTGGTAACAGCTACTCTGCCCTGCGATGTTAATCACTCTAAATGTTCTGTCAACAAATTTACATGACAGGGATGTCAGGAGTAAGGAATAAAAATGTTAGCATCGGGCCCTCTCTTAAATATATTTCCTGACTGCAATTATTAATTAATATTTATAAGTTGGGCGTTTTTTAGTTGCTCAGTCCCAAATTACTAGCACACTTAGACACATGCCATCTGACTGGGCAGCGCTTTAAAAAAAAAATTAAAATTATTTTCATATGTTTTTTCGAGCACGGTCTTTACAAAAGTCAACTGTTTGCCTTGTGTTAAGTCTTCTTTTCCTGTCAATTTTATATATTTTTATATATTTCCTGTGCTTAGAATATTATTTATTTCTTTAGAATAATACAAACGCCAGCAGAGCTTGAAGTCTAATTATGTTAAACATTGCACAGATGTGTAGTGAGTTCCAGGCTCTGCCCTAGAGACTCTGCAATCAAATGAGAAGAGAAATAAAAGTGCAATGAATGGAAGCTGGACACAGAAATTCAATGACACGTGTTATAGGATTATACAAAAGGAAGGCGCTCACCAATAATCAATACATAAATCGATGCCCGCTCGTTTCAGAGGTACTCTGCTCAAAGCAGGAATTCTCTTGTGGGTTTATTTCAGAACAAGTTGCTAAAAGTTTAAAGAAAATTCTGAAAGACCAGCATTGTAATTTGCTAATTAAAATACAAAGAGCATTAAATCTCGCTGTATCCCCACACATGCCTCCTGCCATCTCCCCCCGCTTTCCCAGGGCCATGCTTTACAGTTTGGCTGTTAGTTTGTATTTAATTATTTAAACAGGTATAGTAACTTTTCTTATGACATGGGATTTTCACACTTAGTTAAATGCTTTAGCAATATGATGAAAAGAACTATGTAACTGTCAAGCTTGAATTGAGTTTTCCAAGTGCTGCAAAGAATGAGACAGAAGAGCTAAAAAGCAATGACTTACTGGGATAAATTTTTTATAGCCTTGGAATATATGGCATACTGATTAGCTATAAGTGTTTTCTTTACCATGTGAATTATTTGTGTATCTTGATGGGAGAAGGTCGTCTGTGAAAGCTGTAGCGTTCCCAAAACTGACCAAAATGATACTCCCTTGGCAATGCTGAGGTTAAATACCTAAATATTTCACTGTTAAGGGATATGCCCTGTTTAAAAGATCAGCTTATTTTTGAGTTACAACTTCCATCTTAAATTATCTACTATTTGCAGTTCTTTCATTATCAAGATGATTAGGAAAATCTCTCTGTTTTGAAATAACGGTAAACAGAATGGCTACATTATTGACTCTCTCAAATGAATTTTGATGGTTTGTTTATTACTGAATATTAATACTTAATATTACTGAGTTCAATTTAACAAGATCTCATTTCCAAAAAAAATACAGATAGTCTATTGTCTTAAATATATTTTTAAGTAGTGCCTTCTTGAACATCCAAAAATGAAGGTACTGCTAATATTGTATCTTTCAAATTGAGAAACACCTGATGTAGTTACAAGTGATTCAGTTTTGTGTCTTAAGCAGAAATCAATAACTTGAATAGCTGAGAAGAAATAAATGTGCTCTTATTTTGCATTCAAAAGTGGATTTACCTACTTGGGAATCATTATTTTTTGCCTTTAGTGAAAATTGTTTACCAGGATAACAGATTGAGCAGCCTGTTCCAAAGACGCAACTTCTGTTGGAAGGAAATTATATCAATTCATGTATAGTTTTGATCATTTGATACGAGGAGAGGGGTATTCGCAGATGGAAAATAACACTGGAAAATGCGCGGTCCCTGATGCTGCCAGGCCTCTAATAAACATACATAAACATAAGATACAGTAAGTTTTCTGTGGGATTTCAGGTGAGATTGACTTCGAAGTGGGCTTCTATGAGATGTGGAGTTTTCAGTGCTTATATTAGTGCAGCATCTATAAGAATTATTCCACCGTTTGCCTTCAGTCTGCTGAATCTCCAGTTTACAAGGCAAAAGAAATAAGTTGTGGCTTGTAAAAATATAATAATATCATATCAAAGTGTTGACAAATGATGCTAGATTCCTGAAGCAAGAATAAAGGTTCCTAGATGGAAGACTTAGAAGATTGCAAAATTTTCTCTAGTCTGAATATTTAGGTTTTAGGCAGCTGAGGTGCAAGTTTCATCTTACTGGCTTGTTTTCGGACGTCAGTGGTTAATCGGGAGTGAGAACACCTTCTGGAAATGTGGTGGTTCTTTATGTTTTCCTTTGTTTTGCGTGATGTATTGTTTTTAAAGTACATCAAATACTGGCTCACAGTGCTTACTAATACCGTTTCTTTGTCTTTCTGTTGTTCATGTCACCCAGGTATTTCAAAGTACTTCCACAAAATTATCATTAGATCAATTCTGAACACAGTGAAAATAGACACAAATATTTATGACATTACAATAGCGGTATAGCAACAAAGCTGGAAGTAGAACATAGTCCTAAATCTGTTTACTGGCAGTTGTTTTTCCTGAATTTTACAGGATAATCGTTCTCTTGCTCCATTTTTATATAGAAACATCCACTTTGGCTCTTACGGAGCACTCTATGACTGCTTCTTGAAGATTAGTGGAAAACTGTACGTATTTGACATATGATGGAAACATCAGAAAATGTCAGAAATGGTTATAGACATTATTTGAATTGCTACAAATACCTGGCAGCAGTACAGATAGTCTTTAAAATGTTTGATCTTTTTGGACTCCTTTAGTTAAATGAAAAGCATATATACAGTTTCAGAAATAAGTCATGCCTTCCTTTTATTCCCATTGACATGCATGTATGTAATACAGATTTGTTTAGTAGCTTTTTTCTTTTTTCTTTGAACTGTGATTGGATGGAAACATGTGGCTTTTCTGCATATTGCTAATGAATATGATAGTCATGAATGTATTTTAATTTTTATTGTCGAGAAAATAAAATCTTCAAAATCTGTTGATTTCAAACTGAACGAACCAGATGGTTCACTCAGTGAGAGCAGAGTTTGGTGATAAGTGCACCTTTTCTTTAGTACTTACATTGCTCATTTTGTAGTAGATTGGTACAACTGCGTGATCGTTCTGCCCCTGGTTTTGTGGATAGGATCATAAAATACAATCATAGACTCATTTAGGTTGGAAGGGACCTTTAAAATCATCAAGCCCAAATACCAACCTAACACTGCCAAGCCTACCACTAAACCATGTCCCTCAGCTCCATGTCTACTCGTCTTTTAAATACCTTTAGGGATGGTGACTCCACCACTTGCCTGGGCAGCCTGTTCCAACACATGACGACTCTTTCCATGAAGAAATTTTTCCTGACATCCAATCTAAACCTCCCCTGGTGCAACTTGAGGCCGTTTCCTCTTGTCCTATTGCCTGTTACTTGGGAGAAGAGACTGACGACCCCCTTGCTACCCCCTCCTTTCAGGCAGCTGTAGAGAGTGATAAGGTTTCCCCTCAGCCTCCTTTTCTCCAGGCTGAACACCCCCAGTTCCCTCAGCCACTCCTCATCAGACTTGTGCTCCAGACCCTTCACCAGCTTCAGGTGAAATAGTTCAGGCTGGAAGGAGCCCAGCTTCCTCCCAAGTATTTGGTGACTCAGTACTCATCTACTGCTGTTACTCCTTCTCCTTGAACCCTGTCTCTACACACAGAGTCTGGGAGGCCTTGCTGATGAAGAAGGCATGGTAGGGGTTGTTCAGTCTCTGTGCTTAGAGACTTTCAAAACCCAACTGGATACAGCCTTGAGGTACCAGGTCTGGCCTCTTAGTTGACCCTCTTTCGAGCAGGACCTACATGACCTCCTGAGGTGCCTTTCAATACCTCAACTCTATGTGTCTACTCTCCCTAAATCATCCACCTCCTTCAGCAAGTATCCCGCATTTTCCTTGTTCAGCTTTTTACTTCTAATCTGGAGTACTGCGTCCAGTTCTGGGCTCCCCAGTTAAAGAAAGACAGGGATCTTCTGGAGAGGGTCCAGCAAAGGGCTACAAAGATGATTAGGGGATTAGAACATCTCTCATATGAGGAAAGGCTGAGGGACTTGGGTCTCTTTAAAGAAAAGAAGATTGAGGGGGGATCTTATTAATGCTTACAAATACTTAAAGGGAGGATGCCAGGGGGATGGGAACAGTCTTTTTTCAGTGGTGCCCAGTGATAGGACAAGAGGTAATGGGCACAAGCTTGGACATGGGAAGCTCCATCTTAACATGAGGAGGAACTTCTTTCCTGTGAGGGTGGCAGAGCAGTGGCAGAGGCTGCCCCGAGAGGTGGAGGGGGCTCCCACTCTGGAGCCATTCCAAACCCGCCTGGACGCCGTCCTGTGCCACTGCTGGAGGTGCCCCTGCTCTGGCAGGGGGTGGGACTGGGGGAGCTCCAGAGGGCCCTTCCAACCCTGACCATTCTGTGACAGAAGTTCTTCTTGTTGCGACGAGAACTTTAACAAATTTTTGTCTTAATGGATAGCAACTTGCCTCTGGATTTCAGTTGCCTGTTGCTATGGCTTACATTAGAAAAGGAAATCCAAAACTATTTTGTTTCACACAGTGTACATTTGGGTTTTTTTAATTTTTCTTTGGTCTATAACTAGATTTAACTAATGAAGCTTAATGTCAGATGCTCTGTATAGACTAGATCCTAACTTGTTCATAAATTCAATTTTTTAATTTTCTCCATTAGCCTCCTCTCAATGTGATCTTTTTTATCTGCGCTACTCATTCTTTTAGGACTTCATTATTTTTAGAAAATGTACTGTAGCACATTTACTGGTAATTACAAAAGCTTGTTTTAATTACAGTTGTCAAAGAATATGGTTTATAATGCATTATCGTTGCTGCTGTTTCTAATTCCTAACTATTCTCTACCTTTACAAGTGGAAATTACCACTTTTTTTTAAGTGATGTGTCTGGATCATATTCTTGTGGTGAGGAACAATTTTGTGAATAGCGATAGATTCAAAGAAACGATTTGGGGGAGGATGGGAGAAGTATATGTTCTCAAAAATATCCATAAGTTACTTCTCTTGCCCATTCGCAATGGTGTGTGTATCTATGTTGAGATAGGTTAAAATGGAAAACTTGTGTAATCCAACGTGTATTAAATGTGGAAATGGAGAATCATTTTTTCACTATATTCAGTGAACGAAGATCGTAGTTTTGCTGACCATAACAACATGAGTTATGAACCTTTTTCATTGTAGATTTTATCAACGTGAATGCTGGGGGCTATATGTTCTGGGTGAATGTAGTCCACTGCAAAAGGGTTTCTGGGCAGAGCAATTTAGTGGATGTCAAAAGCCGAATAATTGTTTCACAACATGACAGTCATAGTCTGTAGCTGAGTGTCCTTAGTGTCAGTGAGCTCCTAAATTCACACCTACAGCTATGCTCATCCAGTGAACCTCACGTTGCAAAACAAACAGAAAATTTCCGGCAATGCAATAGTGAAAGATCCTTTTTTGAGATCTGCTCTCTGGTGGTACTGGTACATCACGTTCATCCTGGTCTGCCAGCGGTTCTCCTGCAGGCTGGTTGTGCTTCTGGATCTGCTGAAGGCCAACCCTCTGCCACCGCTTTCTTTTGCTTATTAATCGGTTAACCTTTTCGTCAGAGCACACGGGCCCGCCTGAAGGCCTGTAGATATTTCATGTGACCTTTCCCATAAGAAAAGCCCTCGTTGCTGTAGTTAGCATTTCATCGGGCAAATCCCTTTGGTCTTGTAAACCGGTTGTGACAGGGTGCTCTCCCAGCCTCTGGACCCGCTTCTGGTCTCACTCGCTGCCTTGAACGTGCCTTGGGAGACCTGGTCCCTTGGTTGTCCACTTACCCCCTCCTCTTGGTGAGTGGTGAGGAAATGACCATGAAGCAGGTTTGCAAGACCTAGGCAGAGCACTTTCAGATGGTTGACAATGGTTTATAAATTTAGTGTAAAACTGTACTCTTATTTTGAAACAGATTACTCTTTGCCAAAAAAATGCAAGCTGAAGCCATCTCAGGGGTGTTCTTCTGTAAACTCGGTGGATGTTAATGAATTTGGAGCTCAGAGTCTGCACCGAGGGGCAGCTGTAAACCTGGGACTGCCGAGTGCTTCAAGAGCTGACTGACATCTGCCTACAAACTTCTCCTAAACTAACTGATAACGGTTTATCCGCCTCAGCTCCTTAAAGAATAGCAATTATAGCCGGCACACACCTCAAACCTCGCTGTATCCAGCTAATTGGATTCCTTTATTTATTTGTAAAAAAATAATTATTAAACATAGGTTTTCAGTTGGCTGCTTAGTTGCTTGGTTCTACCTTACAAAGGACAAAATTAATGTGTATCTGTTGTATCCGGCATGAGAGGGGTTCGGCATCATCCTGGGATCACCCTGCAAGCATGACGAGGCCATGCACGGGCGTCTTTTGTAGACATCCATTTCTCCGGTGGTGGAATCTCATACCAGTGCTGCGCTAAATCCAGGCGCTACTTTTGAAACTGGAACCCAGGTTGGCCTTTAAATCTTGGTCCAACCTCCTAGTGTTTCTGAAGAACCCGTATTTAATATTAGCAATCTATTTTTAGCTTTTAATTCTGGTAGTCTTGGGAAGATGGGCTGCCTCTCAAAGGTGACCTTCTGATGCTGTTTTCTAAATAACACCCAAGCAAACACTTTGTTTATTAGAGTTACTTTGTGAAGACGCAATGAACCTGCTCCAGTATCTCATTTACAACTAAAGTGCAGCATTCAGCTAATTGAATACATGGCTACTGTTAATTATTTTGTTACGGCTAATTGATATTCACTGGGATCATGTTGCTGCGGCCCCATAAATATAATATTACCTTACAGGTTTTTTTATATCTGCAGTGAATTCTCTTCTGTTGGCATATTTATATTGTGTCCTGTATAAATTAATAATTTTTATTTTTTTTTAACGTTGCTGTGTCTGCGTTACTGTACAAATGCCAGTGGTGTGAGCTACAGGGAAAAAACTTTTTTTCTGAGTTTCTTACTGGCCTACCAAATCTTCCATTTACTTTCACAATATATGGAAACCAAACATTTGGATAAATGTATTATTTAGTGTCCTTATAATCTTAATACTTCTACTTTATGAGTGATACAAAAGCTTTGATGGGATCAGGGCAATAAGCAGCGTAACTGTAATTTGCTGTGTGGCCCCATATCTTTAGTGCAGTAAAACCTACCTGTTTTCATCACTCATTATCTTGGGGAGCAGGAAACCAACCCCTCAAAAAACCTGCAAAAAACAAACAAACTTTCCAGGGCAAACCAAACTTTTGAGGGAAAAAAATTGCATTCAAATGAATGTCCTTGGGAGAAATGTAGTTTGCATTCCCTTGCTCATGCTGCCTTTCAGCTATATAAATTTAGTGATCAGATACCATGGAACAAATTCATTTCTCTTTTTTGAATGGTATTTGATCAGCAAGCATGACACGGATGAAAAGGACTGAAATTCGGAGGCGCATGCAGGTTTGCTGGTAAGTTTTGTCAAAGCAAAACAGTCTCAGGATTAATTGTAGCTGGGTGAGGTACAATTGCAAATTTGTAGACGTGAATCCCATAAAGCAGTATTTTCCAACAAAATTATTGTTTTTACTGATCTGTACTCAAATTTTTGTAAAAGTATGAATGTTTGATGATGCTAATTCTATTTAATCTGGCATTTTAGCATTTCTTGCTTCATTTCTGCTGACCCATATAATAGGATAGTACTGGGCGTATGACTTGCAGCTGCAGTGTCTTAAATGATCCAGCGTATAATCATAGAATGGTTTGGGTTGGAAGGGACCTTGAAGATCATCTAGTTCCAACCCCCCTGCCATGGGCAGGAACACCTCCCACCAGGTTGCTCCAAGCCCCATCCAACCTGGCCTTGAACACCTCCAGGGATGGGGCAGCCACAGCTTCTCTGGGCAACCTGGGCCAGGGGCTCACCACCCTCAGGGTGAAAAATTTTTTTCCTCATATCAGTTCTAAATGTCCCCTCTTCCAGATTGAAGCAGTTTCCCCTCATCCCATCACTGTACGCCCTTGTAAAAAGTCCCTCTACAGCTTTCCTGTAGGCCCCCTTCAGACACTGGATGGGGCCTTAAGGTGTCCCCGGAGCCTTCTCTTCTCCAGGCTGAACAACCCCAACTCTCTCAGCCTTTTGTCATAGGAGAGGTGCTCCAGTCCTCTGATCATCTTTGTGGCCTTTTCTGGACCTGCTTCACCATGTCCATGTCTTTCCTATGTTGGGGACTCCAGAGCTGGATGCACTACTGCAGGTGGGGTCTCACCAGAGTGGAGCAGAGGGGCAGAATCCCCTCCCTTAACCTGCTGGCCACACTTCTTTTGACACAGCCCAGGATACGGTTGGCCTTCTGGGCTGTGATCGCATATTGCCGGCTCATATTGAGCTTCTGGTCAATCGGCATCTCCAGGTCCTTCTCCTCAAGGCTGCTCTCCAGCCATTCTCTACCCAGCCTGGATTTTTGTTTGGGATTGCCCTGACCCAGATGTAGGACCTTGCACTTGGCCTTGTTGAATTTTATGAGATTTGCACAGGCCCACCTCTCCAGCCTGTCCAGGTCCCTCTGGATGCCATCCCTCACCTCCAGCGTGTTGATCGCTCCACACAGCTTGGTGTCGTCAGCAAACTTGCTGAGAGTGCACAAACAGATATAGTTGCATAAACAGGTACAGTTTGGCTGTAGTCTATAGTGCGAGAGCTGAAGCATACTTCACTACTGAGAGTATCTCATGGTAATTTAGTCGTCACTTTTTTTTATATTATTATTTTCTGTTACATTGCTCAGAATATCGCTGTAGTGTGTGATCTAGAAGCTTTTAGTTAGTTCTTTTTGTTCAGCTTTTATGTCTTCCATGCTCTATATTTCTGTTTCCTGAAAAATTCTGGGCAACTTGTGATGTTTTACAAAGGTTTGGGGGTGGGGGGCATTTTTCTCGGAATATTGTTGTTTTCGTAGACATTGGTCACTGAGTTTATCTTGATCCAGTTAAATATTTCTTGGAAGTTTCCAAACACTTCCAGAGCTCACATCTAAGGCAGTTCTAATGCACCTATAAAGAGTTTTAATTAAAAAAAAAAAAAAGCCAGATGTTCAAAGGTATTTTTTTTTTTTAATTTTATTTTATATAGACTAGATGTGAATGTATCCTGGTCAATTTTTGAAATTAATAGCAATAGTAGCAACAACAGTATTTGAACATTAAACTGTGGTTAGTGTAGATGGAGCCAGTGTGATATAAGTTCTTGTGATTAAATCCCTCAGCACTGTAATACGCAGAATATTGGAAACTGAGTTGAAAATAGTAACACAGCTGTATATGTGGCTATAGCAATAGCCACATAACATGGATAAAACACAATTTTGTGTTTATAAAAGATACAAAAACTATGCAGAAGAGCAACAAGTTTCTCTATACATTGTAAATACCGCTCTAGTGTGGTGCAGTCTTCAGCTATGCATCGTGTTAAACAAAACAGGTGTTTTTAGCATTGTCGTATAAGAATTTTGGCAAGGGGTTTTTGGGTTGAACCCCAGGGGATTTGTCATCTTCATAAAATGGTTTGCAGCAGTTGTGAGGATTGCATCTCTTTCTTTCAGTCCTCATTTCTATCTAAGAGAAGAAGTACCAGCTAATCTCCTGCTAATGTTTGTGAGATGGAGAGCATTGATGTGAAGTGATGAGCTCGACCTGGAGGAGGGGCTGGGTTTCATCTCCTCCATCATCAGTGTGCCCTTGACCCGTTGTGTTTTTACACCCTGAAAATTTCTGCCCCTGTGAATTGTCAGAAACAGGGCAAGACAATGAAGTCCTGATGCTCTCACGTGGGTTTTCTTGTATCTCACTCTCTTTCCAAAGTCAGATTCGCCGCTTGCTTTCAGGTCATCGATAGAATGGTGTGAAACACTACTGAATTGTAAGAACTAAAACTTAACCGAGTTCTCGTGAGCATTATGGAACGTGAATTTGACGTTTTCTTTCTCGCTGGCCTATTTAACTCCACTTGCACGAAAGGAGTGTTCTTGAGTTCGCAAATATTTCTGGGATCATGAGGTGGTTATACATAAAATATTCGTGTATGGGTAACTGTGATAATGCATTGAAGCGTTGATATTTGGAAGAGGATGGTTTGGGGAGGCACAACCTGCAGTGAATTTTCAGCTGTTCCTATAACCACGGCAAGAGGCAAGTTTGAGAGGTGATACGGGGATTATCTAGAAAAAGCAAAGCCACCATCAATACAAAGCATGGTAGGTAGGCTGTAGACTATTTAGGGTAATCAGCTTTGGAAAAACCTATAATTAGCTTTCTGTAGTGAATAAAGGGTGATTTAAATGGTGGTGGACATGGCTGTAGAACGTGCTCCGAAGCACCAAACTGGTTGGCAGAGAGCAAGGTTTGCTTCGTCCAAGTAAAGTGCAAATTTGGCTGTGTGCTTTTGGTACAGCAGGGATATTTTTGGTGAAGTTTCATTAAAAAAACCCCACAACTTCGAAGTAGTTTTCTGCATTGTTGTAAATTACAAGTATACCTGACATTCCTTCTTTCTATTCATCATTATATAATAAATTTAATTTGACATTTTGATTTTTTTCCATGCTTCAGGATATAGAAAAAAAGGTAAGTAGTTAAGTAAGGAACAACCAAAAAAACCAAAATTACTATTTTATTCTTCATCTTTCTGCAAAAACAGTGCAAATCTTGACACAGAGAACTGAGTCCTGTATCTATAGAACAAGTATGGCACAACGTGTGGTGTAAGTTTTCTGATGTGCTTCTATGAGCACGACCTGGACATATCATCTTAACTAGTAAGAGTACAAGAGTTTATCATTTTACACGATGCTGCTAAAATAGGAACTTTTTGCAGTTGGCTTTGTGGTATCAGTTCCTGGGTGAAAATTACATGTTAGAGGTAAATGACTAATGCTGAATAAGCGATTGTGGTAACGACCACTGATAGTTAATGGCTATTCACTAAAGGTATTTCATTATTAAAACATTGTGAGCCTGGAATGAATCTCTGCTGATAATTTAGGCATTAAATCCTCCATATATTTTTAAAAATCATTTGTCTAGTGTTTCCTTTGGAGGACTTGTAGCTTTGTATATATTCTGTGCACTTGTGTGCTCTTTTAATGTATTTTAAAATTCCTACTGAGTCCCCTTAATACTACGTAATAGAACGTACTGTGGATGAAAAGCCAAACAAATGTCAACTTGCTCAGTAGTGCTGGAAGCAGCGTCTCTTGAATGAATACACAAGTCGTATTCGTATTCGAAAGACAGATGTTCAAAAGTCTTCTGTATTATTTTAAGTTAGTGGACATGGGAGTGATCCTACAGCGAAGGGTTTCAGCTTACTTAGCTGGATACTTCAACCGATCTAGGAGTTTCCGGAGGAATAATTACTAATTAAAAAGGACAGCAGAGTTTTAGATGTACTTTTTAGATCTGCTTTTGCAGATATGTAAGCGTTTGGTTCTTTGCAAACATTCACGTGTTCAGAATTAAGCACATGCTAAATGCATTCCTGAACTGGGGTTTTAGGGGAAAACCAGCTACTTCAAAAGAATTCCTTTTACCACTGCCCACAAATGTACGGATGCGAGTTCAGCTTTGCTCAGGTCAAAATATCCACTTAGTAACAGTCAACAAATAAAGTTAAATATTCAGGCTCTGTATATATTTTGTTCGGTAGCTTAACCATGTTTCCCGAAGTTCGGAAGTGATCCGCAAAGTTGATTTTTTTAAAAAAAAAATAAATAAAAAATTCATCTCAGCGGGATGTGTGACATTTCCAAATGCATTTGGACAAACTATGGCACAGCTGTTGAGGAGGGAAGGAAAAAACCCGGTACAATAGACAATCTCTTTACATTTTCAATGCAGCAATCATCATCTTATTAATGTACTGTTTGCCAAAAACTAATCGACTGCAGTTCTCAATCGCAGTATATTCCTTACTGGTACAATTTATAGTAGATGTTGTGCTTTGCAAGTAATGCTCTTTCTTGATCCAGTTTTATCTTTCTATTTCTTTTTTTAGGCCAAGCAGCTGGAAGAGAAAGACAGGGAACTGAAGAAGCATGATGCCTACTACAAAGAGCAGCTGGCTCGACTGGAGGAAAGGGTAAGCCGCCTTTCCCTTTTAACGAAGAGTTCTCGCGTCGTTTCTGCTGCTGACTTTCTGGTTATGTTTTACCGTTAAATAAGATGACTTTTCTAAGGAGATAAAGATTAAAACTGTGGCCAGAGGGTGGTGGGTTTTTTTTGTTTTAACTGCTACTGTTTCTGGCTTAATATTGACAAGATGGAGGCTTTAATGTTGAGAATATTGTTTTCTTTACTAAGTTCTCGCATTTACAATGAGATTTCATGTCGCACTAATTACATACAGAGAAATAATCCTAACGAGGTTACTTATATACCAGCACTGATAGAGAGCCAGGGAATGAGTATCACCAAGTAATCTTAAAATTGCCTGTGAAATGTGAAGATATAAACTGAATTTCTGCTTTTGTTGCAGTCCACAGTTGCTTTCGTTGGGTGGAGTTAGTGGTTCCCCTAAAAGCCACCAGTATCTAGTGAGTTTAATGTTAATTGCAAGTTGTTTATGCCATGTTTAAAAAGCACTTCTGTGTCTTTTTCTTCACGGTAGACTTGAAACTAAACTGTACAGAACAGTTTGGTAAGCTGTTTGAAGTGCTTACCATGTTTTAACATATTGCTGTTGACATTCCTGTTCTTTATAGGGTATTATTTTATAGGATGTTAGTTTCAAATAATTACTGCTGTCATCATTTTCTAGATCCCAGGTTGCTTGTAACCTTCAGCCTGAGTACATTTGCCTCCTCTCTCCCTCTGCCTTCTTCCTGAGCCTACTTATTGTTGATTAATTTGGATTTTTTTTAGTGAGTTTTGAAAACAATATTAACAAGATACATATTCATGTATACAGCTTAGCAGGATGGAAGAAAACCCCTTGTTTTTATGGATTAGGAAGATGAGCATGTTGCATGAATTATCCGTGTGTATAATTGGTCTTAATGAATATTTTAAACAGAGGGCATATCAGATACTGTCTCGGTGTTTTGTCCTATGTTTTTGAAGATGACATTAATGAAGTCATGTTCTTGGCGATGAAAAATAGTTTGAAAGGATGAGGGCAAATTAGTTTAATGATTCTAAAACTGCATTATTTAAACAGTTAAAAATTAAGATCCTTCACAAAAACAACCCCTTCAGAATACCTTTCTTATTCTCAAATGACTGGCTGGTGTTGAGGGAAAGGCATCTGCAATATCTCATCCAAGCTGGCTTCTTACGTGGTGGTTGTACCTCTGCTCATAGTTATGAGCCTTCCGTTTTATCGTTATGGTGCTGGAGTAATTCATGGCAGAGGATGTGCGGTAAACAGTGATTCTTTGAAAGCTTTTGCTTTAGTTTTTTAAGGTGCCATGCAGCAAATAAGATTTTATTCTTAGTTGTTTTTACTGTTAAAATAGGTCGCAAATACAGTGCCTTCGCTTATTCCTGTGGAGTGAAGATTTCCAATGCGGAACCACACGTTAACGTGCATGTGAATGTATTGTTGTTGTGTGCAAGTGAGATAATGAACTTTAAATAACTATATTGGAGTATTACTTAAGTGTCATCCCCCAAGTGGGGTGAAATAGGCGGACTCTGCCATCTCTTGCTTTCTCTTCTTGGACTTGGAAGCCTCTAGGACTGCAGCAGGCACTTCTGAATTGACTGTTTTATGCCACACATGATGTTTGCTCTGGCTTCAGGGTGGGATTCTCGGGATATTAAGGCTTTTCTTTTCATTCTGACTTTTTTATTTGTAAGCTAAGGAACCTTTGCTTTGCCAAGTTGTCATCTGGGTTGTTTTCAAAGTACACGTGCATATTTCTCCTGCCCCAAAAAAAAAAAAAAGAAAGAGTTGTTCGAGCTCTGAAAGGAGGTGAACTCTGTGCTCCAAATCTGGCTTTGAACTTTTTCAGAGATGTGGAGATTGCAGAATGAAAACCTGCAAAAGCAGGGAGGTCACGTCTCCTGCAATCCCGGCTTCACCGAGGCTGGCGCCTGCAGCCATTATTAAGGTCATTTGTGAGATTCTGTGTTGGTGATTTTAGAGCACTGGGATGGAAATAGAGCTTTAAGAAAAAAAGGAAGGTCTGGAAAGGCCTAACGCTTTGGAAATTACAGAGCACAATAATAGGCTGCTTATTTGTTCCTAAACTTGTCCTGATTTCAGTGGAAGGTACACAGACTCGGAGTATGGGCTGTTGAGCAAGGATCAGAACGGGAGTTAAGGTGGGAGCGGAGCAAGTGGAGCTCAGCGAAGGGATGTCAGTATGAAGAAATGTGCAGTGTGAGCCTGTCACCTGTGACAAAGAATGCTAATTACATTCTCAGATCACTCTTACATCAAATAAGCACACTTTAAAAACACTTCAGTTATGTGTATGTGGTATTTCTGTCTGTTGCATCATGGAGTGTCAGAGCTCATCTGTATGATTAATTGCCTTTTTGATTACTTAGCTTTTTCAATTAGAAGCTTGGTATTTGTGTTCTTCAGTGCTGCTGAAAAAACAATGCAGACATTGATAATAAAGGGAGATGACAACAGAACAGATTAGTGTCAGCACAGCGTGCTCCTTATGGAGAAAATTACTATACATATTCAGTGCCAGATGAAGTCTGTCAATTATAAAATATTTCAGTGACTGAGTGAAGATGCTCAACCTTTTCAGAGGATTAATACAGGACAAAATAACTGTGCACCAGTGACAGCTGTGATGCTAAAACATAAACAATTCTATTCTCCAGGGCAATATCTGTTCATAAATTTGGTTTATGTGCTAAAAACCTTTTGATACTTTCCGAAAACCCAGCGATTCCCCTAACAGCTGCCAGTGTTTCTAGGTCAAAGATAGCACATAAGCTATGAGTTATTACGTGCTCCACAGCAGCAAAGCAAAATGAGATAGCTTAACAAAGGAGTTAAAGAATAACCTTCTCATACTGTGTATCTGACTAGGATGTAAAGCTGTTATGTAAGAGTTCGCACGTTAAGCTTTGAGAAAAATTTGTCGGTGTTTTTCATTGTCTGCTGCCAGGCTGATGGTGCTCCTTGACTGCAGAGGCAGACCCCAGAGATAGCGGCATCCAAATCATTGACATATGTGTTACCTTACATTGTCTTAATTATTTACTATAATAAGGTGGCATTAGTGGTATTTTCAACCGTTTGCTTTTAATTTTTTAAATAGCAGAGCAAGAAAAAGGAAAACAAACATCTCAGGCAGGTTGAGCAGCTTGTTACCTGGAAGAACGATCCCATGGCCTCTTCCTCTAACGTAGTCTTACGTGTGTATCCACACACACGCTCACACGCTTCTATCCTCTTGTATTCCTGCACTGGAACAGGCTGCCCAGAGAAGCTGTGGCTGCCCCATCCCTGGAGGTGTTCAAGGCCAGGCTGGATGGGGCAGGAAGGACGTGGACCTGTTAGAGCGGGTCCACAGGAGGGTCACAAAGATGATCAGAGGACGGAGCATCTCTCCTATGAAGACAGGCTGAGAGAGTTGGGGTTGTTCAGCCTGGAGTAGAGAAGGCTCCGGGGAGACTTTAGAGCCCCTTCCAGTATCTGAAGGAGGCCTGCAGGAAAGCTGGAGAGGGACTTTTTACAAGCGCATGTAGTGATAGGACGAGGGGGAATGGCTTCAAACTGGAAGACAGTAGATTTAGATTAGATTTTAGGAAGAAATTTTTCACTCTGAGGGTGGTGAGCCCCTGGCCCAGGTTGCCCAGAGAAGCTGTGGCTGCCCCATCCCTGGAGGGGTTCAAGGCCAGGTTGGAAGGGGCTTGGAGCAACCTGGGCTGGTGGGAGGTATCCCTGCCCATGGCAGGGGGGTTGGAACTCGATGATCTTCAAGGTTCCTTCCAACCCAAACCGTTCTATGATTCATCATTGTTCTGTTCAGCTCCTCCGTGTCCATCATCCTTCCATCATGCCACTGGTTTCAATGTCAATTCCAAGCCCTTTATAACCATGTTTGCATCTCTGGTGTCGCCGTGATACGTAGGTTCCAGTCAACATCGACAGTTGCATTAATTTTGCCTACAGAGCAGCTGATGCCCTGTCGCTCCTTCACCCAGTTGCTTTTGCCTTAGAATATCTTTGCTCCCTCTCATGGCTGTAGTTTTGGCGTCGTGCAGACATTCACGATGAGGGGCATCTCTGCGTGCTTCTTTCGCTTCGAGAATGATGCAACTCTCCCTAGTTCAACTTTTCTTCGGCAAATCCAACTATTTTCATGTTACGCTGCTTCATAATACTATTATGCTTCGTTACGAGAATCATGCCCCTAGTCATAGGAGCAGAAGAAAGTTAATTTTAATACACTGCTGTATGACACAACTACTTAATTTATCAGTGTGAATGAGCAAGATATGTATCCCAATATTAATCAGGATATTTCTTGCTTGAGCTAAGTTTTTATGCTTGTGAGTGTCCTAGAAATACTTTCAGTAAGTATTGAGTAGTATGTGTGTGAATATGCAAACAGAGTAAGGTAATAAAATTATTCTGTTAGTATTTGGAGATTTCAGCATTATGTTAGATAAACTACAGATGTATCAATCAACAAGTTACTGCCCTGATAGGTCTTCCTTGCCGATTCTATTATTTCTGTGCATGTCCTTGCTGACATAGGTGGCCTTTGCACAGTGATGCTACTGCGCCGTACAGGGCTTACTCCTAGATCAGAGCCTGAGAATATAGACGTAAGTTCTGGAAATGTGATCCTCTTATCTGCATTCAGTTTTTCATGGCTTAAATTTTGAGGAAGGATTTGCAAATCGTAGGTTCGGCACTTAATTTGGGGATTCTACTTACCATGTAGGCTGTCAAGGAGCATTAACCTTAAGGTAAGACGAGCACACAGAGCACAAAGCTGTGAGCTGATGGCACATACTATACCAGGTGTTAAATAGTATTATCCATCCTGCTTGCTACAGTAAATAGGATTTCGCTATTATGATGTGTCAGGATTTTCAGAGAAATCAAATTTACTAGACACTAAACTGCCATCCTCGCTGCTGAGCAGCTTTATTCTGGGATCCTGTGTTCATACTAATCCTGTTGGTAGGAAATGCTTATACCGATTGTGTGGGGAAATTATAATTTAATGATCTCTTCCTTTTTTCTATTCAAGGCTTAGAATGGACCAACATGCTTTGCAGTGATAGCCCCAGTGCTCAGAAAAGGAGATGATATACAGTTCAGCTTCACAGCCAAGGATTGGCTTTTTGTAGGTGTTTATAATGAACATAAGTGCTAAGATGCAAACAATGCGAGTTCCACATTTGTTCAGATGCTTTAGAGGCTTGTTTACCTTCTCACATCTCAACAACTAAATAATCAGAATCTGTTTACTGTGGTTTTTGTAAACTGTAGTTTGCAAGATGTAGATAACAGAGGGGGACTATTATAAAGCAGTATAATAGCTACAAACATTTTTATTCCCTACAATGTATTTTAGCAGTTCAAACATTTTTGTTTCTGTTTGTTTTAAGTTATCGGTCTGTTTACTTTCTTCGATCTTGCATGACTGTATCAGCAAGAATTTCATAACCAGAGGATGATTCTGCTCTCACCTCTTGTATTTAGAAGTTTGTATTCGCTAGAGCAAACATGTTTACTCTCCACACATTTGTACTGCGTTCTTTCATGTCTTTCAAAATCAAATAGCGGTGATGTAGGTACAGTGTTTTAAGACTTCAGGCTGGATCCAGCAAAGCAGGAGATGGTTTTGGCTGATGATACTGTGTATGGAGCACTTAGAGGAGACACAGGGAAAGCTCACCAACCTTTTGTCGTTGTTCCAATGAAGAAATGGAATTAGCTGTAGCAGAGAGCTGACAGACTTGCTAAATTACACTTGTTGATTAAGTGCAATGGGTGCTTTCCTTGTTGGACACAAGGGATACAGGTAGGTTTTTCCGTATTGTCCACTGCAATACAAAATACTGCTCAAAGAGGTTCCTGTTCTAAACGCAACGTATAGCAACAGTAATAATCACTGTGTTCTATGTTTGCTTTGTATTTTGCATCTTTTTTACCGTAGATGAGTAAAGCAACCTTTCGGTAGCAGCTTTAATGTGTACTGCCAACATCTTTTTTGACAATTTGTTCTGCAAAGGAATAGAATCGTAGAATGGTTTGGGTTGGAAGGGGCCTTTGAAGATCCAACCCCCCTGCCATGGGCAGGGACATCTTCAACTAGACCAGGTTGCTCAGAGCCCTGTCCAACCTGACTTGGAATGTTTCCAGGGATGGGACATCTGCTGCCTCTCTGGGCAACCTGGGCCAGTGTCTCACCACCCTCAGTGTAAAAAATGTCTTCCTTATATGTAGTCTGGATCTCCCCTCTTTTAGTTTAAAGCCATGACCCCTTATTCTGTCACAACAGGCCCTGCTAAAAAGTTTGTTCCCGTTTCTCCTGTAGGCCCCCTTTAGGTACTAGAAGGCTGCAAAAAGATGTCCCTGAAGCCTTCTCTTCTCCAGGCTGAACAGCTCCAACTCTCCCAGCCTGTCCTCCCAGCAAAGGGTCTCCAGCCCTCGCAGCATCTCTGGGGCCTCCTCTGGCCTCTCTCCAACAGCTCCGTGTCCTTTTGCTGTTGGGATCCCCCGAGCTGGAGGCAGCACTGCAGGGGGGTCTCCCCAGAGCGCAGCAGAGGGGCACAATCCCCTCCCTCGCCCTGCTGGCCACGCAGCTGCAGATGCAGCCTGGGATGCGGTTGATTTTCTGGGCTGCCAGCGCACATTGCTGGCCCATGTTGTGCTTTTCACCCCCCAGCGCTGCCAAGTCCTTCTCGGCAGGGCTGCTCTCCATGCCTTCATCCCCCAGCCTGTATTGATACTGGAGTTTGCCCTGACCCTGACCTTAGGACCTTGCACTCGGCCTTGTTGAACCTCATGAGGTTCATGCAGGCCCACTACTTGAGCCTGTCCAGGTCCCTCTGGATGCCATCCCATCCTTCAGGCATGTCACTGCATCACTCAGCTTTGTGTCATCTGCAAATGTGCTGAGGGTGCACTCGATCCCACTGTCTATGTCATTGATGAAGATGCTGAACAGTACTGGTCCCAGTACGGACACCTGAGGGACAACACTTGTCACTGATCTCCATCTGGACTTTGAGCCATTGACTACTATGTTCTCCATCCAGACACTGAAACTCTTATAACTTCCCTGGCTTTCAGAGTGTCTCCAGTTTGCCTCTATGGAGATGCTTCATAGCCCTCTGTCCAGAGAGATGAATTTGGTAAATGCGCTATAGCTAAAAATGTTCGACCTTTTTCTTTCTTCTGCTATAATATTTAAACTGATGCTTCCAGCAATGCCTGTGTTTTCTTTGACCTAACCAAACTCCATTTCAGCAAAGACTTGATGAAAGGCAGTTTGTAGACTTTCCTCCTCTTTAAATTCTAGGTAGCTATGCCTGTGTTGTATTACTTAACAATAATTTTGAATTTTAACCCGTCAGTATAGCAGCAGTTTGTAGATATCCATGGTTTGAAAGAAAACAGTTCTGTTGTTCTTACCCCCCTTCCATTTTTATGAGATGTTCTCAGTGTTTTTTTTCTTTTTTCTGTCTATCATATGTTTGGATATCTATTTCTCTCTCTTTCTCGCTCCCCATATCAAATATATATATGTATGTATATAAAAACCTGTATATCAATACATAACCCTATTTCCAAACACTTTGCGGATAGAAGCAATATAATATGTTATCGCTTCCATTTGGAGAGTACTGCTGTATATCATATTATGTAATTATTAATGAATTGTGTTACATCTCTGAAGTTATTGGTGTCTTTTTTTTTTTTAAATGGATGTTCAGCTGCAACAGTGAGTTCTTGTAGTTTTCCCCAAATCGATACAGCAGGAGACTTGAGTATAAAATCAAGATATATTAATTTCTCATTTTGAATTTGGGCCAGGAGACTTGTCTGTGTCTGCGCTCATGTGCTGCACCAATGAGATAAAAGTAGGAGTTCATCGGAGTTTCCCAGTGCTTTGTATTTCCATATTGCTCGTGAAAACCACCCTTTTTAGTACTGACCAGAGCGTAATGTTTTTGTCAGTTTAGCATAATAAAGCTGTCAACCCAACCTGTGATCTTGCTTCATGTTGCCAATATTAGAAAATTTCTCTCTTCAAATTTCATTATATTTTGGGGATAGAGCTTTTGTTGGACGCTTCTTGCCTGGCAGGTTGAGATTAGGAAACTTGCTACCAATTACAATATCTGAAACCTCAACCTGATTGACAAAGACAGACTGAGCTGTAGCCTTCTGACGGGAGCGCTGCATTAATGCGCTACCTCCATATCGTGCTGAGCCACAATGATTATCCTGAACAATTGTTTTTAAGCCTTGATTTTATATTTTTTCCTGTTCATTATCTTTTATTTACCATTTTCTGAACAAATAGCTATATGCTAATTTTTAAATACACACCTCACCCGTCTATTTTTTTCCCTAAGTCCACCAAAAATGCATGGCATTTTCTTCTGAGACGTTTTCCCATTAAAAAAATACCTCTTTCAGTCTCATCTTTCACTATCACGTATCTAATCAATAGCGATGCTGAAATGCTGCTTAATAACAAAATAAGGCGTTGTTCCACGCTGAATAGTAGGTATTGATGTTTCTCGAATTGTTTGTTTATAGATTATTTTTCCATTCTGTACGTGTGTCTGTATAGAAATGGAGACAAAAAAAGAGTGCAATGATAAATATTCCAGGCTGTATTCCAGCCTTTTTTTTCCCTGTGCAGTAAGATGCTTGATAACTTTTAACGTGTAATCAGTAGTTTCACAGAGGGGTGTTTTCAAATCTTTTTTTTTTTTTTTTTTTTTTTACTTAGCCAATATGTGCAAAGCCGTGGTTGTGGATGGTTTTTGATTTTTGGTAGTTTCAGTTTTGGGGCAAAAGATGTATAATTCCATGTTTTCATCTTGTAAGAATTTGCAGAGCACCTAGGGATAATGGTATACTGGATGCAGACTAATAACTTAGAGCAAGAGGGATGTATTTCTATGATCTCTCAAGGCTTTTCAAATACACTGTGTGTTTTGTAACGCGGTTATGGGGTGGGTTTTTTTCCTTTATTTCATCTCTGTTAGTATATTTCTCTAACCCATCATCATTCTTACAACTTTGTTTTCCTGGGTAGCTTCTGGTTTACTACATTTTTCCTGCATCACTGGCCAGAACTGACTGATATTTGCCTTCCACTCTTCCCGCTATGTTTCATTATGCTGTGTTAAACTCATCCTGCAATCTCTTTCTCAGCCTATACGATGCCCCGGTGTCGTTACCTATAGAATTTCAGCACTGACATTACCTCAGGTATGGGGGAAGGTGTTTTTTTGAGGTTGCGCTGTCTGCATTACGCAGAGATACACTCAGAGAGGTGGGATGGCCTTTGATTAGAAGCGTGGATGCTCAAAACCTCCAAAAATTCACACTCTTAGAGATTTTGGTAGTAAATAGGGGATATAGTTACCCAAGAAACAGGGAAATAATACTTTTCAGGAATTGGCTATTTATATAGTGCTTTGTGTTTATCCAGCTATCATGCAGCTTTGTAAAGATGAGTTCTTTCATAAACCCATTTCTGTTCCTGCAGCTTTTAAGTCCTCACTGCTTGAATTGCAATTTTTTTTTTTTCCTGACTTTTCCTCAGTTAGGCAATTATCTCTGCTCTGGATCTCGGCATTTACTGACTTCCTACTGTACTTTAAGAATAGGAATTTGTTTACGGTCTCATGATAACTGGTCATCACTAATCATTGTTTTTCTCTAAGAGCGTTTCCGTTTGGCTTAAAGTCACTTAAATCTTGGTGCTTGTGAAGTCTGAGCACATATATGGATTGTTCTTATGAATAAAAAATTCTGCATCAGAAGTGTGGCCAGCAGGGCGAGAGAGGGGATTCTGCCCCTCTACTCTACTCTGGTGAGACCCCACCTGCAGTACTGCATCCAGCTCTGGAGTCCCCAACATAGGAAAGACATGGACCTGCTGGAGTGAGTCCAGAGGAGGGCACAAAGATGCTGCGAGGCTGGAGCCCCTCTGCTGTGAAGACAGGCTGAGAGTTGGGGCTGGAGAAGAGAAGTCTCCGGGGAGATCTTATTGCGGCCTTCCAGTCCCTAAAGGGACTAGAGGAGAGCTGGGGAAGGGCTTTTGACAAGGGCATGTAGGGATAGAACGAGGGGGAATGGCTTCAAACTGGAAGAGGGGGGGTTTAGATTAGATATTAGGAAGAAATTTTTCACTCTGAGAGTGGTGAGCCCCTGGGGCAGGTTGCCCAGAGAAGCTGTGGCTGCCCCATCCCTGGAGGTGTTCAAGGCCAGGTTGGACGGGGCTTGGAGCAACCTGGGCTGGTGGGAGGTGTCCCTGCCCATGGCAGGGGGGTTGGAACTCGGTGATCTTGAAGGTCCCTTCCAACCAAAACCATTCTATGATTCTATGAAAAATACAGATGAGGATAAACTGTGATGGGAGTGGGACCGTATGGGGCAACACTGTAAATCAAGGCAGTTGGAAAGCAGCATGTTGGGCAGCTCCTTCGCTCTCCCTCTTCTTATTCCCATGTCCGAAATCACATTGCCCAAAGAGCTGGATAACTCCTTCCTCCTGCCGTTGCTGGCTGTGCCCGATGGAAGGACTGGAAATGACAGCGAGCAGGACCCGGCTGCCTGTGCGGTGCTGGGAGCGAGCGCTTCTCTCCTGTGGGATCGCTGTCGCGCAAAAGCACATGCCGGATCCTAACGAGGCTAAGCAGGTTGTTCATCCAGCACCGCTCGCTTTTATGCATACAAATTAGTGGTGCATACAGTTAAACATAGATGTCTACATTGCCTAAGTCACCCTCAGCGATTGTGTCCGCATCTGTTTTCGTTTATAGTTTCAGCTGCGCTTCTCCTCTTCCCCTTCTTGAGGAGCAAAGAAAAGCATCAGGAGAGAGAATTTATTTTTTTTTTAATAGGCAAAATGGAACAAACTGAAGAAATTTGTCATTTGAATGTTAAAAGGCAGTGTTTATCGCATTTCATAGGATATGGCAAAATGTTTTTAACATATGGGTAGTTAATGAATAAGCAGCTTTCATTTCACCCAGGTCTGTTCCCTCCTCCCACCATCTTTCCTTTACAGAAATTGAAGTTTGGGAACAAATGCTGCACTTAGTTAACGCTATATTAAAACAACACTCAATGAGATGGTTTGCTTGGATTTCTTTGTCGAGGTAACATTCAGAAAATACTGCAACTCTAGATTGAATGACCTGACAAGTAAAATACTGAATTTTTTGGATACTTTCTAGATATTTTACTGGTAACATGGTATTTGGAATAATTCCGCAGGAATACTCTTTTAGTCTCTTTTGGTTTCCTGGGAATCTGATAGAAATATTTTCCCTTGAACATATTTATCTTTTTAATACATTCATACTTTTTTTTTGGACTTTTGGGCAAGTTGAGCATTGGATGTAAAAAAGTGGAATACAGACCAGTCCCTATTTTGCCTTGTTTTCTCTTCTCTGTCCTTTGCGCAATTGCATTTTAAACCAAGAAGTACCTAATTTAAGTATACTTCCCATTTGAACAAGTCTCAATGACATTTTATGTGCATTAAAACATTCTCTGAGCGCCCTTTCTCTTTCAAACAGTCCCTTTTCTGCCTAAGCAGTAGTTAGTAATTTTTCCCATTATAAAGCAATAATGTTTATGTGAAATGTTACCATGCTTTTTTTTTTTTTTTTTGTAAATAGTCTTGTAAACCTGAAGGCTGAAATAGCCATCCTGAGCCCATACCGGCTTCATTTTCACTGCTGTCACTCTGAGTGATATTTTAATTTTTTCTGCCCCTAAAAATACTTCAGTCTCATAACCGATAGATAAATGAGAGAATCCCCAGGAAATGCTGCAGAATGTTTCTATTTGCCAGCACAATAAATGCAGAAGCTAATAAATGTCCTCTTACATCAAGAGGAGGCGTATAATGAGTAAATGATGGGAAAAGGAATTTGGGAAATAAATGATCAATCCAATCTAAGTCGACAAACAATTTCTTAATAACTTGGCCTTCGGCGGAGAGAGGGCTCCGCTCAGCCCGGAGGAGCTTGGCGCCAGGGACGGGCCCTTTCCATCTGGCAGCTGATGGATTTTGTGAGGCTGGTTTAGGTCCAGTGAACAATAAACTGCCATTCAGAGACAGTCTGTTTCACGTGAGGTTTTGGTGGTTCACCATTTGTGCACAGAGGGAAAAGGGAGAGCAGATTTAATCCTCGTCAGCCTCAACAGGCCGTAGGGTTGGGTGGAGAAGAACCTAATGAAGTTCAACAAGGGCAAGTGTAGAGTGCTGCACCTGGGGAGGAATAACCCCATGCATCAGTACAGGTTGGGGGTGACCTCCTGGAGAGCAGCTCTGTGGAAAGGGACCTGGGAGTCCTGGTGGACAACAAGTTGCCCATGAGCCAGCAATGTGCCTTTGTGGTGAAGAAGGCTGGTGGTCTCCTGGGGTGCATTAAAAAGAGTGTGGCCGGCAGGTTGAGGGAGGTCATCCTCCTCCTCTACTCTGCCCTGGTGAGACCACATCTGGAGTACCGTGTCCAGTTCTGGGCTCCCGTTCAAGAAGGACAGGGGACTGCTGGAGAGAGTCCAGCAGAGGGCTATGAAGACAATCAAGGGACTGGAGCATCTTTCTGCTGAGGAAAGGCTGAGAGCCCTGGGGCTGTTCAGTCTGGAGAAGAGAAGACTGAGAGGGGATCTCATCAATGCTTATGAATATCTAAAGGGCGGGTGGCAAGAGGATGGGGCCAGACGCTTTTCAGTGGTGTCCAACAACAGGACAGGGGGCAATGGGCACAAACGGGAACATGGGAAATTCCATCTCAACTTGAGGAAAAACGTCTTTCCTTTGAGGGTGGCAGAGCACTGGCACAGACTGCCCAGAGAGGCTGTGGAGTCTCCTTCTCTGGAGACCTTCAGAACCCTCTTGGATGCGTTCCTGTGCAACTGCTATAGGTGACCCTGCTCTGGCAGAGGGGTTGGACAGGATGATCTCCTGAGGTACGTTCCAACTCCCATCATTTCGTGATTCTGTGATTCTGTTTGTGTAGGGTAAGCCCAGAGAATGCTGGTTTTGGGGATGGCTTTGTGTGAAGGACACGGTTCACACCATGCTTGAGGAAATCAGTGTTCTGCATTGTGTCCTGCTCCTAGCATAGGCATATTGTCTATCTCATCTCATTTTATCGTGCAAGATACCAAGTCCTGCCCAGGAGCTATTGTGAGATGACATTCTTAACATCAGAGAGATCCAGCCACCGTAAGAGCTGAACCAACAGCTTAGGCTGCAGCAACACAGTAAGCCCACTGCAAATAGAGGGGGTTACACAGATGTACTGGGTTTTGTATAAGATTAATTGTGGCCCAGACCTCAGCTTTGGCCAGGCTTTGCCACAGAAGGAGTGAAAGGTTAAGTGAAGTTTTTTCTGTGTTAAGAATTGAATACAGAAATTCAAAATTCTATATTTTTCTATCATCTGGGAAACTCCCTGGACACTAAAATACTAGCTTTAAAGGTGGCAGAAGGAACTCAAATTCAAGATGACCAGGAGGGTTGAAGGAAGAAAACTGGGGGAAATAGGAGGGGAGAAAATCAGAAGAGTGGACTTGGTGTCAAGCCTAGTGACAACTTCTTTTCAGCCAGGTTTTTGCTTTGAAGAGAGCAAAACCAATTTGTCTTGGGCGTTTCTCAGCTTCCTTTAAAATCCCTGACTCCCCATCCCCTCAAAAGGGATGAAATGAAGACACTGAGTTTCTGTATTTGTGAGATCCTTCCTGGAAAAAGAATGTGTCATTTTACACCAGTATTTCCAAGTTGAGGGTTTCTTTTGTCTTTTATTGTGTTCAAACTGTTTTTCGGTCTGTTTATGGGTTCTGTGTCTATTGACTCGCTGCAACCTGTTGTAGGTGATGCAACCTGTTGTAGGTGACCCTGCTCTGGCAGGGGGGTTGGACTAGATGATCTCCAGAGGTCCCTTCCAACCCTAACCATTCTGTGATTCTGTGATTCTGTGGGTATGGAATGGGTCCAGTTCAGCTACGAAGGGGTTGTTGTTGCTCTTGTGGTTTTTAATTGGGATATCCAGACGGCGTAGCAAAAGTGGTGGTGAACCCTCCGGAGCTGGGAGAGGGGACAGAGACGATAAAGCCAGGCTGGCGGTGTCTTCAGCTCTCTCTAAGCGTGTCAGAGAATTGAAAGTTCCCCCATCTTATGCCTTTCTAACTAAAAAGCATTATACCTGAAAGCTGAGACTTTTCAATATGTTTCTATTCACATGCATATTTCTATGCCTCAAAAGGCCTTTCCTTTTGAAATATGGAAAGATAATCATGTGTTTGAAATGAGGAGATACTCTCCTGCCACTTTTGAAATCTTTATTTTTTTTCCCCATGTCAGAGAGTTTAACCGTTTGCATTACCGTGGGCTGTAATCACGGAGGAATATGTATTTATGCACACTAAAACACAAAAACATAGCTGCGGTAATTAGGAAGCAAATTCAAATGAACCATAGCAGGAGAGTTCAAACATATGTCTAATTCTCAGAGAAGAATTATAATTTTTTAAAACGTCTTACCTTAATAACATTTCAGTGTTTTCCATATCTGGGACTGCTGTAATCCAGTTGGAGATGTTTGTTTCTTTTCTGCAACAAAATTTATTGCTTATTTGTCTATATATTTATCAGCCATAAAGCCCAAAGAAGATATTCCTTGTTCCCATTAGACTGCGACAATAATACAGGATATTTTTTGCTGTTTGATACCATATGTATTTTTTAAAAGCATTGCAGATAATTGTTGCTGCGTGCCAGCTCAAATGTCTTTTCGTGCCAAGTTTGCTACTGATTTCGGTAGTTAATCCTCACTAGCCTACGGCTTTCAAAAGTAGAAGCATAGTAGTGCTTGGCAGTGGTTAA
This sequence comes from Charadrius vociferus, assembly GCF_000708025.1. Classification (NCBI taxonomy): domain Eukaryota; kingdom Metazoa; phylum Chordata; class Aves; order Charadriiformes; family Charadriidae; genus Charadrius; species Charadrius vociferus. The sequence continues at coordinate 11,289,575 of NW_009647856.1, read as the reverse complement.
CATGATATAAACTCTAATTACTGCTTTCTACAGGTATAAATACTTGCATTTTGACCCATGTTATAGAAAGCGTCTCTATTTTTTTGAATAAATGGCAATTTTGCCTTTGAGTAACAAATAAATGTTTGAACAGAAAGTCTGTTTGATAATCCTATTTCTGGTGCATACCTTGGGAAAATCAGCGCTTTTTCATTGCCTCAGTTTCTCCAAGCAAGGGAAGAGCGATGCAATCATCAGAATATACTGAGAGTGAATTCTCGGATAAATTCTATAGAAGGAGATACCACACAATTTATTGTCTGGTGAAATAAGCGAATTAAAATCTGCAATCTTTTGTGTTACGCATTTTATTCAGCAAAATGTCTAGAAATTCAAAGGCATGATTTTAAGTTACTGTTTATTCATTTCTTGCTTAACTTGCCTAACAGGCTTTTAAAGCGTTTTTGCACAGATTTCATTTGCAAGATAGCAAATTGTTATTTTTCATATCAGGAGGTTGTAGTGTTGCGTATGTTTGCTGTTTAGTGCGTTGAAACAGCATAATGCAAGTTACAAAAGTATGTATTAAAGACTGTTCTAGATTGTAGTGAATGATATCTCAGGCATTATTTTCCAGCAAACCCGGCTCTGTGGGATTTACAGCAGAGTTAGGTGCTGGATGTATGCAGGGCTTTTGTGATTACAGTCGTAATACGGAGATTTTCACTTTTTTCTTATCCCTACCTCCCACTGGGTTTCAGTTGCGCCGGCTTCGTGTTCGGCAGGTAGCGTTGGAATTGAACGCAACATGCCAAACCGATCTTTTTTACAAGCTGTGTGTTGTTCGGTCGAGCATAAAGAGCAAAGAAAAAGTGGTTTGGAAGAAGACAAGAGCCACAGTCTTAAATCAGGACTCCAGGAGCCCCTTTTTGAGCCGATGCCATTCCGACCCTGTGTGTCAGGCGCTCAGGAGCTCTGTCTATTCTTACGCAAGACACCTTGATGTAGTTTCCTGTAGCTGTTCAATTTGGTGTATGAACTGTTGTGGATATAGGAGTTGAATGTACATTTGCCGATGATACTAAAGTAGGAGGAGCTGTGGACTCCTTCAAGGGTAGAGCGGCCTTACAGAGAGATCTGGATGGGCTTGAGAGCTGGGCAATCGCCAACCGTATGAAACTCAACAAGAGCAAGTGCCAGATTCTCCACCTGGGATGGGGTGATCCTGGTTATACGTACAAATTGGGTATGAGAGGCTGGAAAACAACCCTGCAGAAAGAGATCTGGGGGTTTGGGTTGAGGGCAAGTTAAATATGAGTCAACAGTGCGCCATGGCAGCCCAAAGGGCCAACCATGTCCTGGGGTGCATCAAGGACAGCACCGCTAGCCGGTCAAGGGAGGTGACTGTCCCACTCAACACGGCACTGGTGCAGCCCCACCTTGAGCTCTGTGTGCAGTTTTGGGAGCCTCAATAACAGAAGGACATCGAACTATTAGAGCGTGTCCAGAGGAGGGTGACCAAAATGGTGAAAGGCCTCGAGGGCAAGACTTACAAGGAGCAACTGAGGTCACTTGGTGTGTTCAGCTTGGAGAAGAGAAGGCTGAGGGGTGACCTCATTGCTGAGGGGTGACTTCATCAGAGCTTTCCTCAAGGGGGGCAGTGGAGGGAGGAGATGCTGATCTCCTCTCTGGTGACCAGCGACAGGACATGAGGAGATGGAATGAAGCTGCATGAGGGGACATTCAGGTTGGACATTAGGAGAAGGCTTTTTCCTGAGAGGGTGGTTGGTCACTGGGACAGATGTGGTCATGGCACCAAGCCTGTCGGAATTCAAGAAGCATCTGGACGATGCTCTTAATCATATGGTTTAGTTTTAGGTAGTTCTGCGAGGAGTGGGGAGTTTGACTTGATGATCCTTATGGTCCCTTCCAACTTGAGATATTCTATGATACATTCTCTATCTTGTCCCCTTTAATACCAGTGAGTAGATACACTATTTTTTTTGACTTCACGCTACCAAATAATGCATTGCCAGCATAACACGCCCCTTGAAATGAATACAGACCATACTGTATTCATTACACTTTTCAAACAGCTTTCATGATGTTCCTTCCTTCCTAAGAATTTGCTGCTGCTACTGTCACTTAATTTTTTGAAACTGTCTTTAATTATATGTTTTAAATAACGTGCAGAATGCTGATGATTTGAGAATCTCTCGCGGCTGAGCAAGCAGTAGTATTTCAGTAGGCTTTCAATTGAGCAAAACAAAATATTGCTGTGTATAGGTAAGATGAATTCTTGGATAACAGTGGAGGACGGACTTCCTTTTGTTAGAAAATACGAAGAAGTTTTCAGAAAATGACCCTTTTAAATTCAGGAAACTTCAATGAATTTTTTTTTCTTTGAATTGTTGCCATGAACTGACAGGAGATGATTTCAGATACTTGTAAAATTGAAAGAACTTCATAAAAAAAAAAAAATAATCCTTACAAGACCTATGCTTTTATATTGGAAAATCAAGTGCACAATGCTATGTGTGTTTGTACCATACAATGTGTGGGAGTTATTGGGAGTTTTAATAAGTGGGAGTTTTACCAGTGGTTAACAGAAGAAAGATTTGTGGACAATATTTGAGGGGACATATGATGTCTTTTTATTTGACTACTTGATGTAATTAAAGCAAGTTTTCAGACACTTGAACCTGTTTTCATGTGGCTCTGAGTTTACTGGTGGTATTTTACTTCTGTTCTTGTTCAGGCTTTAAGAAATGGTATGAAAGTGGAGTAAATAGAAAGCTTCAGTGTGCAGGTAGCATAAATACAATTCCACGTGGCATGATCCATAGGACACACATCCAGTACAAATGGGGGATCATCCTTGGAGGTGTTCAGGACTCAGCTGGACAAAGCCCTGAGCAACTTGGTCTAGTTGGACCTGATTTAAGCAGTGCACTTGGAATAGGTGACCTCTAAAGGTGCCTCCTAAATTATTCTGAGTTGGCACTATAAAATGCAGCTTGCCAATTCAGAGAATTTACGTTACCACTTGTTGCATCTGGAGAATGAATAAATAATTACTGTTGCAAAGAGCTACTGTAGTATTCAGTAAGATTACAATGATGTAGATCTTACAAGGTATTTCTAGATCTTATAATAGCAAAATGGAGGTTTTTCCCATAGTGGGTTTAAGATAAATGACCAAATCAAAGATATGGGGACCTTTTTCAGTATCTTTCGCACTGTGAAGGGAAGAAGAGGAGAAAAGACAGTGACAGTATCAAGTGCATTCCGAATGCTCCCATAATTAATATAGATATAATGTATTATATGGAATAAACTGGAAAAATCAAAACTTGCAAATACTATCAGGCAACTGTGTGTGCCATAATCAACAATGATGTATAATATGTCTAGGTAGACCTGTTGCTGTAAGGAGAAGTATGAATGACTGTGGTTGGGTTTCTGATGTTTCGAAAATAACTACTATGTGTAGTCTGGAGAAAAGGAGGCTGAGGGGAGACCTTATTTCTCTCTACAACTACCTGAAAGGAGGTTGTAGAGAGGTGGGGGCTGACCTCGTCTTGCTAGTAACAGGGGATAGGACAAGAAGAAACGGCCTCAAGTTGTGCCAGGGGAGGTTTAGATTGGATATTAAGAAAAATTTCTTCACCCAAAGCATTGTCAAGCACTGGAACAGGCTGCCCAGGGATGTGGTGGAGTCTCCATCCCTGGAGGGATTTAAAAGATGGGTAGACGTGGTGCTGAGGGACATGGTTGAGTGGTAACTTGGCAGTGTTAGGTTGACGGTTGGACTCGATGACTGTAAAGGTCCTTTCCAACCTAGACGACTCTATGATTCTGTGATTCTTCCCTCGGTTGTTACATATTATTTTACTGTTATATTGGCATAGTACAGTGTAGAACAGAGTATTTGCCACAGAGGAAAGCTGGAGTAAATTCCGGTGTCTTTGCATACCCTCCTCGGTGAGATTCTGTGGCACTGGTGCATTTTCTGTAACTTAGCTTAAAGTGGAAACATCTAGTTTGCATTAAATACCTGAATTCTCTCAGTAATTGCTGGTGTGAGATACACACCACTGAAAGCTGATCAAACCGTCTCATCTACTTGGCTGTTGATTGTTGAGGAAGCGTAGTTTAAGCATCTGTCTATAGGTAGCTGATGAGGTTTAGGTGTGATGAGTCCCATCCTATGCAACAAAAGCTGTGGACTATTGCCAGCACGGGTAGAGGGATTAGCAGACCTGGTTCATAATAACAGCGGTGACCTACACAGGCAAATTTTGAGTTACCAATGTTAGCCAAAATAAATGGACACGGTGTGGGGGGACTATGTGAATAACGCAGACGGCATTCTCGAGGCACAACTAAGAATCTGTTCAGACTAATGAGGAAGAGGTGTCTGTGAAAGGCTGTGGATGTCTGAAGAGATGCTGGTGAATAACACAAGTGATCACTTTGAATGGAAAGGAAAAAATAAAGACACCGGTGGGAGGATATACATATGTAGGACAGAACATACACTAAATACCTGCAGGAAGGTTGAAAGGCGAATAATAGTTCAAGCTTGAAAGATGCGCTGAGCACTGCGGGAGGGAGAGTTGAAATGGATAGCAGGAGTAAACAGAACCTGTGAAGAATGCAGGAAAAATGAGCCCAATAAATAGTGGGAATCATCTTTAGAGGTCACAGAACATAGTTATAAATGATGAATGGTTTTAGGGGTCTGCATTTGAATTATTTGGCTTAGCGTATCATCCAGCTGTAGGAATTTTGTGACATGTTGCCTTGTTACTTGAGAGCAATAAAACTGCGTTTTTAACTTCCGAAGTAGTGTATTTGGTGCTAATGATTACACTCTGGCATGCTGAGACACTTAATCGGTTTCTTTTTCATAGGTCCTGGAGTTTTTATTTAGCATGTTTTTGAGTGAGAAGGCCACCTGCCTTAGTTTTGGCTGTGTTTCTTTCAGAAGGCAGTTTCCAAACAGAATGGGTCTGCTGGGATACACTGGTGTAAGAGCATTGAAAAATTCTCACATTAGTTTGATTTAAACGTGCTCAGAGCTCGTTTCGTTTCTTGCTTCACTAAATATGAGCATAGTTCTCAACCTAGACAAAGTGTAAAATGGGATTTTCTTGGATTCCGGTACTTAACAGTCATCTAAACAAACGCATACAATGTTGTTCACCAAGGGATTTTTTTATATCCTTCTCATTCTTGTTGTACCAGTCCTGATATTTCTTCAAAGGCCAGGTTGGATGGGGCTTGGAGCAACCTGGTCTGATGGGAGGTATCCCTGCCCATGGCAGGGGCCTGGATCTCGATGATCTTCAATATCCCTTCCAACCTAAACCATTCTATGATTTCTATCATCTTGTGGGTGGTTGGACATGGATCATGAACTTGGCACAGTGAAAGGATGGTCTCTCCATATTCACCTCCTCTTTAATGACTTGCTGATCCTGACATCAACAAAATCTTTTCCCTGGACAGTGATGTAAACAGCCAGATACTAACATTTAGAGCATTTGTGCCAGCAATATCAAAAAAATTTTTTTGGTCTCACAAAATGCAAATATTAAAGGGGTCCTGAATAATAAGTTCATCCTACTTGCATAGTGCAGCTCGTAATTCCACAGTATGAGGGCTTTGGTGGTATCCATCAAACTTGTTCTGTAGTCTCAGTGTAGTATCAGCGTCGGCTGTGCTGAGTCAGTTATCTGAGAAAGTTACCACAACCTGAGATCTGTTCAGGAGAACAAAGACAAAACTTTTTGAAGCAGTGCTATAGGGACAGGGACAAGCCTGTGAGATGACGCTGTTGCCAGGGCTGTTGGATTGAGGGAGACGGAATATTTTAGAATTTCTTTCAAGAACTTTATTCTTGATCTCTTGAGGGTTGGCGCAGAAGTGTTATTTGTGGCAGCATTGTGCTTTTCAAAAAATGGTAATCTCGCACTCATTATGCCCTTAGGCAACCAATCTCACTGAGCAGTGATAGTGGTAGATCTAATAAACAAAGCTAAACCCAGCTACTTTCCATTTGTTTGAAAGAAGATATAGCTAATCTGTGATTCTTTATGTTGGGCTTCTGCCACAAGATGAATTTCACATACAGCTGCAGAGCAGATTGCACATCTACAAGCCAAAATAGATTTTCATTCTGATATCAGATATATCACTCACTGACTGACTGTGAGTATACATATTCATAGAAGTATTTGGACTGGAAGGGGCTTTGGGAGGTCCAACCTCCTGCTCAAAGCAGGATCAACACTGAGACAAATGGGTGCTTGAAGGCTGTATCCAGTCAGATCTTTGATGACCTCCAAGGCTAGAGATACCACAACCTCTTCAGATCCCTGTGCCCCTGCTTAATTATCCTTGGAGGGAAATATTTTTCCTTATATGTATTTGGAACCTCTATTGTTTTGATTTACAACCAATGTCTCTTGTTCTCCCACTGCATATCAGTAAAGAGTTTGTCTCCGCTTTGCTGATAACCACCTCTTCGGGCTTTTAAAGCTGCTGTTAGGTGCCCCCAGATCTTCCTCTCTTCCCAGCTAAACAAGTGATGTTCCTTCGGCTTCTCCTCAAGGGGCATGTTCCCCTAATTTGTTGTCACCTGCAAACTTGGTGAGCATGCACTCCATCTCTGGGTCATTGGTAAAGATGTTGAACAGGGATGCCTGTGGTATAGACCCCCGAGGAACTCTACGTCTAGCTGGTTTCCAAGTAGAGCTTCATGATCCAGCCACATTTTCACCCATAATTCACAGAAGCAATTTTCTCTTATTCTTTCGACCACTTTAATGGGATATCTGTCTGCCTCTGAAAGCTGACCAAAATGAGTTTGAAACAGGTGGTGTTTAAAGTGATTTTCCCAGATCGTTCCTCTGACTGCAGAGGATGAGCAACAGGATCTTAAAATTGTGGCTGCTGTAGTCCCCAAAAGAGCCACCTTGAACTCAGGGCTGTCTCTGTTACAACTTTGCAACAACAGCTTTGTGAGTCAGCTCAAATTGTCTTCCCTCGAGTCTCTAACACCTCTGGACTTTGGAAGAGTTATTCATGCAGCAGACGAGCTGCAACTATGCACAAATTTAATCAAAGACTTAAGCTAAGCTGACTTTGTGCTGCTGTAGCAAAAATAGGTATTTTTAAATGGTGTATAAATAATGTACAGCTGTCTACACTGAAGTAAAATATTGGGGTATCCTTGTAACCCGCAGCCATTCAAGCCTCGTGCTCATCCTGGTTTGCTTGTGAGCTGATGTTGTTCCCTATGGTGTGACTTTTGCTGTGCATAATAGGATATGATAGGACAAGGGGTAATGGCGTTAAACTAAGAGTTGGGGTTGGTCAGCCTGGAGAAGAGAAGGCTCCAGGGAGACCTTACTGCTGCCTTGCAGTACTTAAAGAGGGCCTACAGGAAAGATGGGGACAGTCTTTTTCGCAGGGCCTGTAGCGATAGGATGAGGGGTAATGGCTTTAAACCAAAAGAGGGGAGATCCAGACTAGATATAAGAAAGACATTTTTTACGCTGAGGGTGGTGAGACCCTGGCCCAGGTTGCCCAGAGAGGTGGTAGGTGCCTCATCCCTGGAAACATTCCAGGTCAGGTTGAACAGGGCTCTGAGCAACCTGATCTAGTTGAAGATGTCCCTGCCCATGGCAGGGGGCTGGACTAGATGGTCTTTAAAGGTCCCTTCCAACCCGAACCATTCTGTGATTCTGTAAGTGGCCCGTTGGGCCAGTATTTAAAAGTTAATTCCATTCAGAAAACCAACGATGGGAATTTTAAATCCTTTATGAGTTATTCCCAGTGCTGCAGTCTCTACCCAATGCCACTGAGAGAAGGGATTTCTTGATTTAAATTTCTTGGGCATCGCCCCGGCAGCAACAATACCCGTTCCGATGTGCCTCAAAGACAGCACTTGGCAGCTTGCTGGGTTCATGTGCCATTTTGGGTGGAAAGTCTATTTTAGGACGTGGGGAAATAATATCTGTTGGTACCTTAGGGACACTGTAATTTATAATGTGTAAGAGTGAAAGGGGTGAGACCGAGAAGGAAATTTGTAAATAGGGATCATTTAGATGAGGCATCTTGTCATCAGTGGGAGACGTAAATATAGTTGTGCATTTACACGTGCATCTCTAAGATTGAGAACATTTGTATTAAAGACCGTACTACAATTACATGCAGATTAGATGCTTGGCTGAATAGCTGTAAGAACTTTGAATAGATTTGTCCTTTTCACAAAGGTTTTCATATTCTTTGGCAGCTCTGAGTGTTAACAAATTAGAGATCAATGTTCTACTAGGGCAGAAAAGTGAAGTGAAGCATATCTTGGAAGAAACTTTAGAGACATTAATAGTTGCAGTTAAAGGTATTAGTTAGTGTTGCCTGAAAAAACAGGATTGGAAATTCAAAAGAAAAGGTCAAAGAATGAGCTGTTTTCCCCATTTTCTGCTGATAACTGAGTTAAATACTTTGCCCCACTTGCTGCACACTGGATGTATACTCTTTGACGAACACGTGTCAAGAAGTCATTTGCCAAGATACAGCATGTTTTTCTCCTTTGTTTTCTTTGTTTGAATAGGTCATAGTATCACAGAATCATAGAATGGTTTAGGTTGGAAGGGAACTTGAAGATCATCGAGTTCCAACCCCCCTGCCATGGGCAGGAACACCTCCCACCAGACCAGGTTGCTCAGAGCCCCATCCAACCTGGACTTGAACACCCCCAGGGATGGGGCAGCCACAGCTTCTCTGGACAACCTGGGCCAGGGGCTCACCACCCTCAGAGGGAAAAATTTCTTCCTAATATCTGATCTAAATCTACTTTCTTCCAGTTTAAAGCCATTCCCCCTCATCCTATCACTACATGCCCTTGTAAAATGTCCTTCCCCAGCTCTCCTGTAGCCCCTCTAGGTACTGGAAGGGGCTCTAAGGTCTTCCCTGAGCCTTCTCTTCTCCAGGCTGAACACCGTCAACTCTCTCAGCCTGAAGTACTGTCTCTTTCTCTGGCATCTTCAGTACTGTTTTGGATAACTTTTTGCTTTTTTATCCCTCTGTAGAAACATCTATGTGGTGGCATGGGTGTCCAAAGCCCTCCCTTCAGTCTCAAATAGTTCAGAAATCTGTTCCATGAGAGGGGCACTCTGGTGCAGAGCCAGTTTCTTCCAGGACATAAGAGGCAGATGAGCTTTTATAAAGGCTTGGGGGTAAAAGGCAAAGGAGAGGCAATTGCACTTGAATTTGAGAAAATATGTAGCTCTAGGCAAAATTCACCAGAATCCTGAAAATCAGTCTTAGCCTTAACTTCCTTGCCATCCAGATGTCCTCTGTAGGCTCAGTCCAGGATCCCAGATCATTATCTTCACTTTTTTTTTTTTTTAATTCTGGGGCTTCTCTTTCAGTTTCTTTTCTCTCTCCCTGCCTTGCAGCTGCTTTTCCCACTTCTTGCACATAAGAAGTTCTCCCCTGCTGTGAAAGCATGTCCCCTGATCTGTCCCTGCATCTTTAGTCTCTGACTGTTTCTGAGTTGTCCTGAACATCCTACTTGAGTGGATGAAGTCTCTCCTCGAGGGATCTGTTGGGTGCTTCTCCAAAGGTTACTTTTATGCTGCAGTTCAGAATTAGAAAACTGCTTTGCTTTGGGCAGCAACCGTTCTTTTGTGGAAAGATGCTTCATTTGAATAGATTATCATAAAAGCTTATTATTTTCAGCCCTCATACAGAGAACTTTCTGGTCCATCCAGTGGGTTCTGATGAAGGCAAAACAATACCGAAGGCAATCAGTCCCCTCATTCAAAAAGGAGCTCATAATAGCATTTAAAAACCCCAACAAGAGCAGAAGTCAGAAGCGTTATGGAGGTTCTCTGAATGTGGAGTTGAACATCATTCGTTTCATGTCTGGAGTTGAAAAATGCAACAATTGGCTGAATGGCACAGGTGGACCAAATGAGAGAAGTCATAACTTGTATAAAAAATAACTTGAGTAAAAATTCAAGCAAAGGCCTCATCTGATGACATTTCAGAAGAAATTACCTCATTCATATATAATTTTAATAGCATTTGAAGTGGAATTAAGATGCAGTATTCCTTGGGAATCTGTATGACGTTATATGCTTGGTTTTCCATAGCTTATTAAAATCAATTCAGAGACAATTAGAGGTTTTTAATTCAAATAAGGATGCCATAAAAATTGTCATATATTTGTAAAGCTGTAATTTAATATAATTTGGAACTGGGATGTAAGCACACCGCAGTAGGTAGTCTTATTCTCTTTTTGTTCTTTCCCCTTTCCCAATTCCTCCTGTTTTCTCTCACTTGTTGCTTTTAGTGGCAGCTTCACAGCTCAAGCGTGACTGGGAATTTTAAGGCTATTTCTTCAAACAGGTTAAATTTGCCTTTTTCTTTACAATCCACAAATCTACATTATAGTTTGCGTAAGAGTGGGGCATGATCTAGTGATCATACACCTTTCATGGTCCCTCTCTGGTACCCAAAACACGCTCCCATGTGGGTTTCCTTTGCACAATTGCGGTAGTAGGTCTCTTCGGACAGCGATGGCCTGGCCTGGCTTCTTGTCCCTACGTGGCAACACCAGAACAGAAAGGGCAACGTGGCAGTCTTGAGGCTGGATTCAAATCTGTGAAGCAACTCTGTAGGCTTGAGAGCTATTCCTTCCTTCTGGCTTTGGACATCTTCTCTTGTAAGGCCATGTAGGCCTCGGGCTGCGTATCAACAGGATGAATAAACCAAAACCCTTCATATTATCCGCAAATGGGTTCGTAAAAGATACTGAGATGAAATGGCCCGAAGTTCAATTAAGGGATAAAAGAAAGCTTGACTTTGCCTCTTTTTAATCCATTTCTGCTGAAGAAAACTTTCCAATTTGCCATTCAGGGAACATGATAATCTTTGCCTGCCGATGCTTTGAGTCCTTCAGTGGGGGAGGATGACAAGGAAAAAGAAGTCTTTAAATTAAAAATTCTCCCCTGATTCTCAAAGGTGCCAAACAGCCCAAGCTCTTCGTTCCTTTGGTGGGTGGAGCAGGTGCTGAGCTGCTCTGAAGTCAAGCTGTGCTCATTTTTGTCTTTCACAGCGCTAACTTGAAGCAAAGGCCAGATTTGTCTCTTTTGTATGGAAGTCACATGTCTTTTTCTTTGTCGAATAAACTGTTAACTACATAAATTAAAAAAAAAAATTAAATAGGTTGTATGAATGTTAGTCTCATTTTGAATCTGTTCGGGGCTTTAAGAGCCAAGGGGCTTAAAAGAATTTCAATGGCAAAAAGAAGTCATGATCTGTCTGCAGTAAAAACAGTTTCAGCACATTTGTAATAAAATAGTGCATATAGGTGATGTATCTTTAGTGAAATTAAATGAGGGCTCTCAAGTTCTCCTGGTTCTTTAGATAACCTTTTATCAGCTTGGATGACACAAGATCTTTCAGAACTTTATCTGGCTGAAAATCTGAAGATTTTCAGCAGAGACTAAAACATGCACTTCTACTTTGAGGTGCCACATGCAGACAAAACAGCTGACCTTCTGAGGTTCTGTAGGAATTTATTTTCTTACACAGGCCTTTGAAATCAGATCTGTCTAGCAAAATAATTCCTCTCCTATTCCTCCACAATATGGTCTTTAAGAAGCTTCTGCTCTTACTTTTTTGTTTGGGGAAGATTATTTCAGGGGCAAACATGATGAAAATACTTTTGCCCGTGGTCAGATCTCATTTTTCTCTACCTGAATTATAGCATTATTTATACTTGCTAAGGCTTTGTGTATTTATCAGGGGAAATTGGACGGATTTAAAATTAAAATTCATGCCCTCTTTTCTTTAGCTTCTCTTCCACAATGCCAGCCTACGCTTCTCCCTGTTCCCTTTTTTGAAGGTAGCTCTTAAAAAAGCACTTCTTCCCCAAGAACGGCAAATCCCAATCTTTCTTTTCAAAGAAGGATTCTAAATGAGAGGCATAGAAAATACTACTTGTCACTCGATTTGGTTGCATCCTGTGTGTTATCTTTGGGCCATAAACACTAGAGTAATTTAACATGTCATGGTCCTATTCACGTCAATTATTTTAAAGTCACATGTGAAATCAATCATTTGACTAAACACTGAGTTTTTGCAGCTTTTTTTTCAGCAAAACTCCTCTGAATGGCTTACTGCCTGGATGGTAACTAACAATGTTACAATACTTTAAAAAGTGTTGAATAGGTAATTTTTGGAACTGCATTTTAAGAATTTTCTTTAAGGAAGCTAAAATTGGGCAGAGTTTGGATGCTTTCTGGGTTCCGCATTTTGCCATC
>NW_009647856.1:11251935-11277199 GCF_000708025.1 Charadrius vociferus | reverse complement strand
CCTATAAAAATACCAATTCACACATTTATTAAAATAGTGGTCTCCCTCCTCTGGGTTAGATTTTGCTTATCTTACCAAAACCTTCTGCCGTACGGATTCAGGTGGGTAAGTAGAGAAAAATAGTCTTTCTACAGTATATCTGCTTGGTTCTGCTGCCCAAGTGCTAATGAAGGTTGCGGATTACTTGCTCCTTGAGGATTATCACTCTTGGACTGTCAAAATACATGCAGGCCAGGGCAAAGCCTGGATGGTCAGAAGAGCAGCCCAAGTACAATGTACAGTGCCAGCGCTGTGAGACTGAGAGGTATGGGAGGCTTACAATCATAGAATCGTAGAATGGTTTGGGTTGGAAGGGACATTAACGATCATCGAGTTCCAACCTCCCTGCCATGGGCAGGGACACCTCCCACCAGCCCAGGTTGCTCCAAGCCCCATCCAACCTGGCCTTGAACACCTCCAGGGATGGGGCACCCACAGCTTCTTGGGGCAACCTGGGCCAGGGGCTCACCACCCTCAGAGTGAAAAATTTCTTCCTAATATCTAATCTAAATCTACTGTCTTCCAGTTTGAAGCCATTCCCCCTCGTCCTATCACTACATGCCCTTGTAAAAAGTCCCTCCCCAGCTTTCCTGGAGCCCCTTTGGGGACTGGAAGGGGCTCTAAGGTTTCCCCAGAGCCTTCTCTTCTCCAGGCTGAACACCCCCAATTCTCTCAGCCTGTTGTCATAGGAGAGGTGCTCCAGCCCTCTGATCATCTTTGTGGCCTCCTCTGGCCCCGCTCCAACAGGTCCACGTACTTCCTGTGCTGAGGGCTCCAGAGCTGGACGCAGTACCCCAAGTGGTGTCTCACCAGAGTGGAGCAGAGGGGCAGAATCCCCTCTCTCGCCCTAATGGCCACACTGTTGGGGATGCCGCCCAAGATGCCTGTGGCTTTCTGGGCTAAGGGTGAACATTGCCTGGTCATGTTGAGCTTCTCATCAACCAACATGATGGCTGATGTCCTTAAGTTAACGACATTAGAGGTACAGCCTGAAAGAGGGAGACCATGTGCAGAAAGTTGAAGAGGCTGTGAGAACGCAAGAGTTGGTTAGCAGGAGAGTCTCCTCTTTTGGAGATACAGGGTAGGAAATTCAGTAGACTAATGGAAGAATAAGCTGTCTGGAGTGACGGAACAGAGCAGAGAGGTTGATAGCTCTTGGGAATATCAGAACCTGTAAGACAGCTTGGCGGCAAAAGTCTATGCTACTTGCTGCTTTAATGCTTCAGGTAGAAGAGGACTGTATTGAGCATCTTAAACATGATAATTTTCCATGTGATGAAAGAATAACCAAGTGCTAAACTCCAATACTTGCAAATTGGAAAATGTCAGCATAGATGGCAATGAGCTTCTTCAGTTGACATGGACCTCTTAGGTGTCACCATACCTGCTCATGTAATTGTTGAGGTTCACCATATGACCCTCTGTACTCAATATGCAGCTCGGTGTGCATGACATCTGTTATTTATTTCACAGCATTCAAACTGAAAAATTACTAGTTTCTTGTAGGTGTTTCTGGGTTACCATTCCCATAATATTGAAGAAATGAAAAGAACTCCCTAATTCCTGTGGAAGAAGTTCTTTATGCATGGAGATAGCGTGGTGACTAATGATCACAGGTACCTTTTGTGCTCAGTGGGAGGTAGGTAAGGCATGATGTCTGGAATCGTTAGCTTTTTCTGGCTTTTTGTCTGTTGGAAATCAGACTCTGCCTTATCGGTTACAGCTGTTCAGCTGTTCAGATCTGGCATGGCCGCGTTCGTCCCTGCTGACAGCCATGGTGCAGTTTGGGGCATACTGCTAGGATGAGATTTTAGGCATTGTATGTGCTGGAGGATCACCCAGTGTCACCATGTGCCCGTTATGCTCTTTATCCTACATGGCTGCTGTTAATATTTGCCAGGGTCCCGAGCTGGATGAGTATTGCTCTGGTCCAGTACGCCAAATGTTGTTGTAAATTCAGTCAAGCAGGTGACAAATGAGGAGCATGCACACAAGTGGGTTAATTTCTCCCAACTTCAGCAGCTTTAAAGTTAATCGCCTATTTGACAGTTGGAGAGAGTTGGGGTCGTTCAGCCTGGGGAAGAGAAGGCTCCGGGGAGACCTTAGAGCCCCTTCCAGTACCTAAAGGGGCTCCAGGAGAGCTGAGGAGGGACTCTTGATCAGGGAGTGGAGCCATAGGATGAGGGGGAATGGCTTCAAACTGGAAGAAAGTAGATTTAGATTAGATACTAGGAAGAAATTCTCTTCTGTGCGGGTGGTGAGCCCCTGGCGCAGGTTGCCCTGAGAAGCTGTGGCTGCCCCATCCCTGGAGGTGTTCAAGGCCAGGTTGGACGGGGCTTTGAGCAACCTGGTCTGGTGGGAGGTGTCCCTGCCCATGGCAGGGGGGTTGGAACTCGATGATCGTTAATGTCCCTTCCAACCTCAACCATTCTATGATTCTATGATCTTGAGTTAGTTATTCAGACTCCCGTTGAGTCGGCAGCGATAGAGTATTTCTTCTTGTTCTGAATGCTCTGTGAGGCGGGTGGGATATGCTGGCCGGCAACCTCTGGCTGTGGAGCACACCGCAGTGATCGGTTTAGACTAGATACTTTGAAGAAGCTAAGGTTTAGTCATCAAGAACCAAATATGCCACTTTAATTTGGTATTGAAATCAAGCAACATGCCCACATTGTGCAAGAGCTCCGTAACAGATACCGAAATAGCATCTTCTACGTAATCTGGGATGATGATTAAATGCCACAACCCTGACTCTTCTGTTCCCTCTTGGAAGTTCCTAGCGTCTTTCGTAACATGCTTCCTGCACTTTCATACTTCTTGCAACAAAGGGGACTGTAAAGGTCTAGAGAAAACCATCTTTTTGTTATACAGCAACAGAAGAGGTTTTAAAGAGGGCAAGATGCTGCGTAACTCTGTAAGTGGAGACTGTTTGATAATGCCTGTGGCCGGAGGGACTCAAATCGAAGGTACAAGGGAACTCGGTTGTAGTATTTGCTACCATTTTAGTGGCTTGCTTAGTGAAAAGAGTCCTAGGAATATATAGACAGAGAGTATATATATATATGGAACATAATAAATATTGCTGAGGTTTGTACATCCATGCACACAATGTTTGATGCAGAATGGTAGGTGGTATTGCATTTCTGTTCCCTTTCCTCCCTCCTCCCTGCCCGGGCACACTTTGGGGACAAAACGGCTGTATTTGGAATATCTGCTGGAACTCATGAAGATCCACAGGGCTGATCCAAACTCTGATAGTTTGCAACTGCTGCTAACCTGAGAATTGGACCGTAGCTTTTTTCCTCCGCTTTGAGTTGAACAGCACATGAATATGCAGATTATATACACAATATAAATACATATCTATATATAGATTTATTGTGAGATGGAGGAATTTTAATAGTGCTATGTTACAGCACCATTTTTTTGTGTATTTAGAGAAACGACCACTGCATTCTTATCTTGAGTATTAGGGAGGACTTCTAAAATGAAACTTCGTCTCTGGATTATAGAGAATATATCTCTAAAAGAGAACCTGAGTGAATTTCAAAGGAAGATCTGATCCAAGAAACACGGCACACTTTATCTGAGATAACAAACCATTTCTTGGTGTCTTGAGTCTACCGTAGGATTTAAACTTCTTGGCATATATAGCAGCTCAGTTGATCACTTGAACTGCAATTAAAAAGTAGAACAAGTACACTCAGAATATTGTTTTTGTGTCAGAAATGCTCCTTCATGCTTGAAAATGATAAAAAATTGCAATCGATCCTTACAACTGTTGTGTTCATCTTTATTGATCAGGCAAAAGAAAGATAAATCGCAGCCCAAATAAGATTATAGTAAATGTTAGCATCGTAGGGGACTGTAGGATGATAGAGAGCTATTCATCATCTCAAACGGTGACCTGTCCGCACTCGCACCGTAGTCAGTCTGCTGTCTAATCGCATCCCCATTGATTTCATCTGCGTCCCAGGAACCTGGATGGGACTGTCACTGGGCAGCTGAGATTGCTAGATGCAAAGGGGTCACTGGTGTGAGGAGGATTTCATTTTCATTTTCTTACTGGCCAACAATGATTTATGAAAAAATAAATGACCCCAAGTCACACGCGTGGAAACCTCGATTCCAGTACAAAGGAATTATTAGGTCTGAATCTCAGAAGCAAGAGCGCAGTAGACCACCTTGCTCTTTGTGATCTGTGCGTGACCTTTGACTGCAGTGGATGTTACGCAATTTGTTATAATTTGTGGTAAAATATTAGACTTGCAATACAATTTTACCCACGTCTGGAGTTGGCATGCTTTTTAGTGATTTCTGTACATTTCAGGATGATAATTTGTAAGGAAGAACCTCTGCAGATGAGATCCTCAAATGGAAAGGAAAAGTGGTTTTGCTTTTATTTTTGTGGATAGCAAAAATAAAAGAGGATGTGCCTCTTGCGGAGTTTCCATCAACCATTTTTGCCGTAGTGGTCTATCTTGCCCGCACTCCTCATAACGCAATTTGGCACAGATAAATGTTGCTCAGGACATGTTTACTAACCCCATGATCAAGGAGACCATGTAATCTTTGACTTTTACAAAAGAGCGATCTCTCCGGTTACCGGGGTTTGTCATTTTTTTTTCCCCCTAACAATGTTTTAGGCATATCGCTTTTTCATACGTCAATGTCTTAAATAAATAAAACTGCTTACCTTACCCAAAGTAAAGTTGGAACGACGCTTTCCAGGGACTGCATTGCGCCAGCCGTCTACGTTAAATGTTTTAAAGGTGGGAAATATGTGTTGTGGCATGAGTAACTTTAAACCGTGGTATAAATAGGTAGATTGTTAAAATAAGGATTCGGAATGGGGTGTATGTAATCACGCGGTGTGTGATTGTAAGGGTTTTGTTGCCATGTTAACATGACTCCCCGGGATGCCGGATGACTCAAGAGCTGCAAAGCTTCGGAAGAGTTCTTGCAAGTGCCGACAAAAACCTTTCTACGTCTCCGCGACCTGTTTGCCCCACCATTCCGAGAAAAATGGTTTTAGAGAACTTTTGAACTGCTTTAACTTTTCTTTATTCCTCCAACTGTGAAGCCAGGTGTCTTAGCTATTACATCTTAAGTCCAACTGTGCTAAGGCTATAAAAACCTCTTTAAAAATACCAGGTATATATTATCTAGACATGAAGCATCACAACATTATAGTGATTTGTCTTCGACTATCCTACGTCCCACTGAGAAACTTTGCCATTTTTAAGTTCTATTGCTTGATGATTCAATCTTGTCTTGCCTGCATTTTGGAAATTAATGATGTGGTGGAACTGAGCAAAAGGCGTTCCTGGGTTTAGGGGAGATGACAATATGTTCTGAAGTTGCCAGATTTTAAAAATTAAAATTAGCAACTGATTGAAATCACGTGGAAGTTTGGAATATTAAAATAAGTCGCTGTGAGGGGCATTATCAAGGCAAAGAGCAAAAGAGAAAGTCAAGCCACAGTTAATTTATTGTGCAACTCTGAAGTATGACTCGAGTATCGCCTGCAAACTCGATGGGGACATGTGTGCGTGTAACACAAACAGGGGCACGCAAAGAAATAAGGATTCAGTGGGTTTTTTTTCCCCTTTTTTCTAATGGAGAAGCTTCAAAGGCTCCAGCAGCACCGAGTGCTAAATATGTGATTATTTTACCCCGTGTCTCTTTACAGTTCCCTCCCCAAGAGCTGTCTCTTTTGCATAACCTTCTGGAACCAAGAGGACACACTTATTGTAAAAAACACCCAAAGAAAAACCATCTTTGAAACTTCGTAGAGTACCTGATTTGAGGGTTAGGTTTGGGGATTTTTTTTGTAGCAACTCAAATGGATAAAATCTCCAAATTAGCATTGTTTGCTAGATTTTAGCGTGCATATAAATGATATTATATGAAATCTGTATTTTATTGTTTTTTTCCAGAGTGCCCAGTTCTACAAAGTTACCACAGAGCAATACCAAAAAGCTGCGGATGAAGTGTCAGCTCGGTTCAAGTAAGTCTTTTCTACTGTTATTTTTGAGCCTGGCAGCTAGAGGAGTTCTTACCCATGTTAAAATTCACAATAGTTCCCCTTCCCCCCATCACAGATCCTATCAGTCTGCACTGGTTATTGAAATGAGAGAATTTTGAAGAATTTGGAAGCCAGTGCATAGTAACCATAAGCTGCATAGAAATTGGATGCACAGTTAGTAATGTACTAATTAATTTATATTTGATAAGGTGCACGAAATATTCTAAAAATACATTCCTTAACATTTTTTCTCTAATGGAGCGCCAAAAATGTAGTTCCAACTTTGCATTACAATAGTATTCATCCTGTGCTTGCATGATGTGAAAGGATTTAAATTAGCAACTTCGCTTTGCCCTTAACAGCGAAGGTCAAATTAAATAATTGTGATTAGTCCTGAGGATGGTTAAATGAAGATATAGTAATTGATGGATCAAAGCGACTCTGACCCTTAGCCTTGGACTTTTCCCTTTCTGCTGGTTCATCCATTACACAGAAGGTCCCATTTATCATTTTAGTAAGGATACAGGGAGAACTTTTTACAACCTTTTAGTCTCAGCAGTAGCCAAGAAATGCTGTGTAAAATGAATTATTCTGTGACGATTTTTAGTTTTTTGGAGGGATTTTCTTTTGTTTTGTTTTGTTTTGTTGGTTTTTTTTGAGGAACAAGAAGAGAAAAGGCCTTTTGAGCTGCTGATAATGGTGTAAATAAAATTCTTAACTGTAAGATAAATATCATTTTATCTCTTAGTATCATGAATTGTTAAATATTCTCTAATGTATGTACAAAGTCTTTGTACTGGTCAGTGGGGCAGAGTATGTTGAGGACTGAATTCCTCTGTCCCTTAAACAAGAGGGACAAAGTGGCCATTGAGTGCAGGTTTGATGGAAGCATAATTCGGAGGGTTTCCCGTTCGGTATGAGAAGCCTGGTAGGTTGTTATTCATCATCATTTTTTTCATCTGCGATAAGATTCCCATCAGAGGGGTGTCTCTCCTTCCTCTGTTACAGTGGGGTATTTTCAACTTTTGAAATCTAATTATTGCCTAATCCGACTTCCGTTACTCCAAAGCAAGATTTTGTTGTGATGTGAAGCATTAGTTGATGGCTTTATGAGATCATTGCGGACAGAGGTGGGAAATGGCTTTGGCTTTGGGGTTTTCCCCCTAATATATAAATGATTTCCTAAGTAAATCAAATGCTTTTGAGTTCCTTTTTGCACAAATGCAGCTGGTAGGTACAGCAGTGGCCAGTCCTTAGCATCAGGCAATATCTAAGAATTTCAAGAAAACCATTTTGAAGGATGTTTCAGTCTATCTGCATAAAACGAAGAGTATTTAATGCAGAGGGATTTGGAGAGGGAACCAGAGTTTGCTAACACTTGATGAGATTGGTCTTTTCTTAATTTTCTAGAGACTAAATGTATAAATAGAAATGACCTATTTGACAAGTCTTCTCCGTAATGCCACTACCAAAATTGCTGTGCTTCCTTTGCACTTCAAACCAAAGTTCCCCAAAAATTCTTTAGAGCTTTTTGATTAGTGGATCCAGTTTTGGTCCACTGCCTTAAGAAACAAAAGGAAAACATTATAAAAAGAGAAAGGTATTTGAA
This sequence comes from Charadrius vociferus, assembly GCF_000708025.1. Lineage (NCBI taxonomy): Eukaryota > Metazoa > Chordata > Aves > Charadriiformes > Charadriidae > Charadrius > Charadrius vociferus. The sequence continues at coordinate 11,269,523 of NW_009647856.1, read as the reverse complement.
CTATGCGCATAAATTACAGCAGATTTGATAAAGTGCATGAAATATCAATATTCCTTTATAATTTAAAAGTTTTCCTTATATAAAATCCTTTTAAATGCCATGTCTTTTTATTGAAGGTTTAAAGTGAGCAGATGTTATTTTATCGCTGCCTTTTGTATGTAACTTGATGGATAAATTATGAATGATTTAGTGAAAGCTAAAGATGATGCTCTTTTGGTGTCACCAGGCACTTCTCATGTTCAGTTTAATTGCATGTGAGGATTGAGGACAGAGTTTCAAGCGATGGTGTTTAAAGAGCTTGTTTAATTGGCTGTAAAAGAAGAATTAAATAAGGTTGAACTGCTAAATTTTGTTAATGCATAAACCGATGTGCTGCATGTCAGTGCGATTTCAGATTCTAAGTGCGAGATTAATAGATCTAATTGTGGTATTATTACGAAATAGTTTCACTTTATTTTAAACACGATTAGAATTAGTTTTATTGAGATAACTTCCGTTTCTTCAACTTCTTAAGCTACATCTCCTTCAAGAGCAAAGAGAAGTGGATAATTACTTAAATATTTCCTGGATTTTCCTGTTCCTTCCTCCATTTAGTCCCTGAAATTACATCAGCTGTGGCTTCATCAGCCTTTAGGGATAGTTCGCCCCATTAAAAGGGAAAAAGCCAAATCTCCACGTAGACTTGTATTGGAGAACCGGCAGGTCTTCTGGACTTTGTCTGCAGTCCTTATTGATGCCTGCTTATTACCTTCTCCAGCGCTGCCCGCATTAGACCGATATTCCAAATGTTCATGATAAATGTTTTATCTCCGTGAGGTCCTGATTCACATTGATCAAATTCTGAATTATCAAATGGTTCATCTCTTTAAGACACTAATTCGCATTGATCAAATCCTAAATGACCAGGTTCAGCCAGTTCCTGCAGTACACAAATTACATTAAAACAACATTACTAGAGCATGCTGCCTTTTCTAATGTCGGAGTTATGTTACCCGCAGTTACATTATAACCAGAATTATTATATTATGAAGATGTCTCTGTTATAATGAGAAGTTTACACAAGAAGAAAAGAATGCGATATTACAGGAAGAGCCGGGCTTTGGGCAAAGATTTGAACTTTAACTAATCAAATTGTACATTTGTATTGTGGGTTTTTTTTCCTTAATTCGTAGGGCTGGTAGCGGGAAATTTGGCAGCTGCGGTGGTGACATTTTATTCCCCCGTGGTGTCTCGAGCCAAGTAACATCTTGATTATTAATTTAGGAACGGAGTAAGCGGATAGGGCAAATTCTGCCTAAAATAAATGTTTTTACTTTGTCTTCTGTGGCTTTTGATTCCTTGCAGTAGATAACAGACTTCATAGCTGTGCACCAGTGCTTTTTCCAAAATACTTTGCCATTCCTCTCCTGCTCCACCGCTCTCTTGCACACAACGTGGAGTTGCTTCTTGCTGCTGCTTTCTTTGCAAAAACATCATCCCCAGCTGGCCGGGCTGTTGGGAAATTCGGCTCCATTTGGGTTTTTACTGCCCAGGAGGTGTTTGTGCGAAGCAAATCAAGGGGGAGTTTTCCCCCCCGGAATCTCAGCGTGTCACTTCAGTGTCATGTCTAAACTCCGGTCTTCTGCAATGAAGCCAAATTTCGGCTCTGGTGCATCACGGCACAGGGTTCATCCCCGCTTGGGTGTCAATAGGCTCATGGATGAAATTATCCAGCGCTAAGAGTTTTAATCCCGGTGGATTCTTTGCCTCCTCTGGAAGCTTGGGTGTATATTCTGAATTGCAGATTTTGATGGCTTTATTCCCTCACTGTGAGACTTTTGATCATGAACCTTGCCATCAGGAGGAATGCCTCCCGGGAGCTGGAGGAGCTCGTTTGATTAAACGCAGAAAGGTTTGGGATTTACTCAGGCTGCTTCACACGGTACAGTCTTCACACATAGGAGAGGTTTTAAAAACGGTGTTACAAACCAAATCAATACGGTTCACGTGATCCTCGGTGATTTCCATTGCTCTGATCACTGATGGAAGCGAGGGCTCGGCGATAGCCGGGCAACAGGCTGTTACAACCTCAAAAATATCTTCAGCGGGGGGTTCGATCCAGGATAGAGCGAATGGGAATAAATGACGAAACATCGATATCGTGGCTTCCTTTAATTGGTGACTTCTGCATCACGAAGCTCGGTTTATTAATGTTTACTGACAATAAATTTTAAAGCACCGTTATGTTTGATGGTTATCTGTAAAAACATGGAAACATGACGGGTACTTCCGTTACGATGTGTTTTAGCTGATAGTCTGTTGGACTGGGAAGTGAGGCTGAGAAAATTTGTAATGAAACCACGTTAAATGGATAACAGTGACACTTCGATCTTCAAATATAATTGTCTCGCAAAGCAGTGATGCCAATTTTCTGGACGTTGGGAAAAAAAAAAAAAAAGCAGTATAGAGAGAAATTAAGCTTTTTAATGACAACATTGAACTGAGACCAGGGAAGTGTGGGTTTATTTCACTCTTCTCGTTACCCTTCTGCTGTTGGGCACATGTGCTGACTTTTAAGGGGCTCTTCTGCACAACCTGTAAATTAGGAATATTGATAGTTCCTTAACGCGAGTATCTTCAGTAACTATTGTGTTGTACTCACATCCTCCTGTAACGTAGAAATCCACGGTGGCGATACCCAGGCAAATAGTTTCTGCTTTGTCTCTGCTTGTGCAGGTCCACTGGTGAGAAACATTCCCTTTTCTAGCAGTTCCTTTTGCTACCTTAATTAGTCTTAGCTCCTTTTAAAAACTAAAGGTAAAAGTGCAGATTGTAAATCATATTTGTGAAATACATTATATTTTTCCAGTAACAGAACGTAGAATTCCTTGGACGGAGCCTGCAGGCTTGACTTCTGGTTGAGCTCCCTTTGCTCAGCCAAAGACGATGGGCTCTAAATAGAAACATCCTGAATTAATCTTTTCTCTTAGAAATACAGCACGTATATTGTCATGAAAGAGTCGTTTCCATGTCGTTCGCCCTGATGATACTGTTGCTGGTAGTATTCGTGAATTCTTTTTTCACGGCTTATGGCTGGAGATGATGGTCCTGACTTATCCATGACATCCCGCTGAGGAGCGTAGGACTGGGATGTTTGTAAATTGTGCCAGAAGGAGTGCACAGTGTTAAATACCGTCAACTCAGCTTAAACCGTGGAGCTTTTCTTCGCGGCAGAGGTATTCACATGGCCTTATTTCTCTTTCTTTGTAACTCCTCCACCCCATCCCCTTGTTGTTCCCCACAGCTGCGTCGCTGCACACAGTTGTGCTCACGCCGTGCGGAGGGTGGCATAGCGGTGAGAGCTGCTTACGGTGTCGATGTAAGCAGTGCTGTTGTCTGCTACCTGACGGCATTGCACTTCGGGAGCGAAGTGCAAACGGTGTTTTGCAGAGTGGTGGTGACACTGTCATCCCTCCCAGGTTTAAACCCGCCCGCATTCAGGACCCATAGAGCCGCTTCCGGTAGAAAGAAAAATTGATAAAGAGACTACAAATCTTTTCCATCTCTGTTATTTATCTTGCACATCGGAGATCCTGTTCCTTTTGAATGCAAGAGGAATAAAACAGAATCTGTTTCCTTTGCTCGCTCCGTACAGCCGGTTCGTGATCCCGACGGACTGAGCGGAGGGCTGCTGTGGCACAGCTCATTCCAGCAACTTTCTGCCACGTACTTTGTGTACGTGATTTTGCTTTGGCACAGTGTTCCCTTTACAGGCAAAACCCTTTGCACCGTGCATGCCTTATGCGTGCTTAGAATTGGAGTGAGGAAGCAGAAATTATGTATTTCTGCCCTTCGGATGGAGTTGCCTCTTGCTTCAGTAGTGTGGCTTCATGAAGGAACTCGGGTGGTCCGCAGTTACCCCTGCCACAGTTGCTCTCTGACCTATAAACATATAAAAGAATAACCTTTGAACAGCTTTAGAATATAAAAATTCTATAAATCCTTTATTCCGTGCATTTACCTACAAAATGATGATCACTTCATAAATGACAGATCTCGTTCTCCCTACAGCAACAGAGATCTTTAACGTTCTTCCTTTGATCAATACGGTCCATTAGGAATGAAGAGTACTCAACAGAGCCGGATGAAATATTAATTGTGCACTTTTTAGCTAGATGCAGATTCATTCTGAGGGAAGCGGGAGCGGGGGACTCTGGCGTAATAGCTGTGTGTTTTTCTGTTAAGCCCAAAATCGTGAGTCTGTTTGCATGGGGATGTGTGCTTTCGTTGAAGTATTTGAGCTGGAGCGTGAACATTTAATGTGCTTATTTGGTCAGGAGATAAGTTTGAAGCACCGAATGCGTTCTTTTGAGAGTTATATTAACTTTTAAAATCCATTATTCAAAATTTACATAGCACATTAATTAAGAGGGCCAAGCCAATTCTTTCCGTGTTTGCCATAATCCTTTTTTTTTTCCCCGTTTGTGTCCTTTCTAAAAATTGTGGGTACGTTCATTAAAGCACCCTTCAGGCTATCACCAGTTTTTCACACGGTTAGAGACTTTGCGCTCTGGAATGGAGAAAGCAATCTTAACATGAATTTTAGTGAAGCGCAAAGTCATGACTAGGAATTTTTTTTATATGATAAGAATGAGCACTTGAAATAACTGAAGATTTTCGGGAAAGTAGGGGAGTTGTAGTAGGATATAGTTATAGGTGAAGTTATAGTAGGATAACGACGTGGGCAAACGTGCTCTTTATCTGAACGTGCCTCTCCTCTTCAGGTGAGGCGGGTGGATGTGTGGGACAGAGAAAGCACACGCTCGTGTTCCAGCACCCCACAGCTTTTCTGTATTTGCTTACATAGACACGTTAAGTAATTTCTATAGACTTCCTTATGAAAGCGAGTGAGCGAAACTCTTCCTTCATGCATCAGTGGCCAACAGTTAAATTGGCGTGTTCCCTAGTTTTGTGTGCTGGTAATCAACCGAGTCCCCTGAAAATTGATGGATGCACTCATTAAGGGCAGTTCTTGCTGCTGGCTGCAGTTTCGGGAGCCACTCACGGCCGACGAGGACGGGCTCTTCGTGGCGTAGCTGGCACGGAGCGCTCTGCAGCAGGACATCTGGCTTCATGCTCCCTTTCAAGGACTAAAGCCTCCTGTTTTAATACGTTAAGCATCCTTTGTTGGGATTTTGTATAAACACGAGTAAATGATTTCCCAATTACGGTATTAAGCCAAGGAAGGTTAAAACCCACGGTCTCGTCTTTTTATTATTAATTCGTTCTGTATATTGTAATCTTCTGCTGCTGAGATTTATGAATACCTTTTTCTAAGGATGTTTTTTATGAGTCCAAGCCATCTGTAGGATCAAAGCCTACAAATCTTGCAGCCCCCTCTTCGGGGCGCACAGCGGCAAGCCTCGCTGGAAGGGAGCGTATTTTGCAGAGTCGGTGGTAGGTTGTTCTTTTTTTTTAAGAACCCTACACCTGTTTCTGCTTACAGGGTGAAGAATGAATTGCGAATTACCTCTACATGTTAGAACATGACACTTCATATTGCGGGCGCTCGTGCTATCTGTTCTGTTAAGGCCCCCAACTATGTAACCAGCCGTTCCCAAATCACGGGGTTGGAACGGCAGCAATCCGCGCTCGGTCGCTAATATCGGTGCGCGCGCGAGCTGCGGGAAGGGAGGTCAGTGCCACCGACCTTTGGTTTCCCATCAGAGCTCTTGAAGAAGATGAAGCGATCAAAGCAGGATGCCAGGACATCAGCGCGGTCTCATTACTTTGGAAGCTGCATGCACAGATGCTGCTGTTGCTGCATCAGGCGTCACTGATTTACATTCATAACACCTCCATTACAGCTCATTTGCTGCTACTTGTAATTAACAAGTTCTTCCCTTCTCTCCTCCCCCCCCCCCCCCCCCCCCCCCCACGCGTTGCCCCCTTCCAGTAGCGTTTGGCTAAAACAGGGGAAAAAAAATAAACCACAGTCATTCTGCTTTACACTCCATCTAAGCAAAATCACAATTGTAAAGCCAAAATATGCATTAAACGTTTGGGGAAATAATATCAAATCATATGCTTTGTTGCAAAGTGCTGTCACACTCAGAAAATAAGATTTGTAAAAATAGTATTAGGGTGTCTTCTGAAATAGTTAAGCTGTCTTATTACCTCCTAGTTCACATGAGATTAGTTCAAAAGTAAAACTTTTGTCTTTAATTGCTGGTGGTAAAAATTATTACTGGACTTGAAAATTGGGGCATCTGGTGGGTATATTGGACCTGCCTTACTCTGTAGCTCTGAAAGGCTAAATGGTATTAAAAATACTTTATTTATTTTTTCTGCTCTGGGAAGTTGGTAAGACATTAGCCATGTGGAGAACAGGAGCTTTAATAGCTCCTTCCCTGAGCAGAGCTGCACTTTTAATTGCAGTTTATCTTCCAGTATTGCTTTTTATCTTCCTGTCTGCTTAGGACAGTCCAAATTGAGATGAATCTCGATCAGATTAGGACCTCGGTTAGCAGTCAGGGTTTCAGCACAATGTGTCCGTTGGGCCTGGACAGGCATCTCCGCATCTTCCAACACTCACCCACCAACCCGGTGCTCTTTTATGTATGTTTCTAACACAAAATGCTTACGCTCAAAAACATCAGAACAGCAGAAACGCCGCTGGTTCCAGAACCAGATTGCGTTTATTTAATGCTGGTCTCACATCTTTGTGTCTCGACCCATTGCAGATATTGGCGATGCGGAGCGCAGAGCTGCAGCTGGCAACATCTGGAGAAGGGGCTGCTGCCGTTGTTGGCATCTGGGAGGGCGGTACCTGGGGAGGTGGCACAGGACGGTCGTGTCGTGGGTGTCGCTCCTCTGCTCTGATAAAAGAGGAATTTCATTTCTTTGCAGTCATTCTGTGCTGCTCAAACAAATAAAATTGTGCCGGGTTGCGCTTGATTAACTCTTCATTTTTTTGTTGAATAGTGCAAAATTGTGCAGCAGGCGGTTGGTGACATGTATGCCACATGGATGTGGGATCATGGAGAAGCCTTTATAGGTCTGCCTGTGATTTATGCTTTTTTTTTGTGTATTAGAATGCCTAACAAATTGCCTGCCTTGTGTAAATTTAGCTTTAATTAGTCCATCTACGTGCTACTATAATAAAAATAATGAAAGGACCTGTATAGGTGTGACATAAGGGCATACAGTTATACCTCAAGGTTAGGGGACTTGGCTGAGGTCAGCAGGGTAATATGTGCTGAATCTCAGTCTAGAATTAAGTGGTTAATGACAACCATTTTTTACACAAACTTTACAGGCTGTTCTTCCTAATACAGAATATATTTTTCAGTGACCTGATTGCTTTGCGTCTCATTTACAGGTGAGAGTTTATAACAGTCCCCAAACTTTTGTTTTCCATCTTACCTAGAGTCAAGCAGTGATATTTTGGCTTTCTTTGTTTGTCCTGTCAGTAGCATTTCCAGCATAAGATAATATCTTTTTTCAAAAATGTAATTTTGTTTCTTAAGCAGTTCCATTCTCTAGGAGTTGACCAGGGCACCAGACTGTACATTTTCATATGGCTTTGAACAGAGGAGTGGCATGAATCCTGCTCTCAGCAGCATTACTACTTCTTTCTACCCCCAAACTTACACAGTTTGTCAATTATTCTCCTTTGACCAGAGAAAATTTGGCATTTTGACTGCTGAATTTTAGACAGTAGTTGCCTTTTTGGGAATATAACCATTTTGAAATTATTTTCCAGAAGATACAAGTCTGGAAAAAATTCTCTTTCTCTTTTTTTTTTTTTTAGCCTGAAATTTCCAGCAAGCTTTCCCAATTGGCTTTTTTAAACACAACGGTGTAAATTAATTGCTCAGAAGTAGTTCTGCAGCTACTCGCAGAACCACTGGTGTGAGTGTCCACACTCTTTGCACAGGGTATCACAACCTGCCTTATTGTAGGAGACCAAAGCTCTGATCCATAGGCTGCAAAATCCGAATTGTGGCTGGCCTCTACGTCTGATGGCTCGTAGGAAATGAGCCCATTGCCTTTAGGCGTGTAAATAATCTGTTACTGTGCCGTGTTGGCCACGGAGCTAAGGGTTAGCCATGTTAGTTAGAAGTACTCAGGTCCAACAAGATAGTCTATCTCCCTAGCAGAAAATTCAAGTTTTATTTATATTTATTTATACTGTGTTGTTATTTAATGCATGTCCTTTACAGGATTTTTTTTCCTGATGTTCTGCCGATGTTTTCTTTAAATTTTGCCCTGTTATTCACAGTACCCCTCAATGCAAAATGCCGAATTATTTTCAGAACGTGCTTTTTGATTTTTCCAGTGGTTACCACTGCATTTTTAAAGCGTGAGTCCTGACAACTATATAAGAAAATGTGTACATTGGTCATGAAATGTCCTAACCAATTTTTTAAAGGCTTTTACAGTATCTGATAAGTGCGTGCTCAGATTTTCCTGAACACGAGCTTCATTCTTAAGCAAATCACAACTCTTTTCCTGCCTGTTTTGAAGAGGGGATTTCCTAAATATTTTTGGTTTGCTTTGGCATTGTAAAATGTTTTGGCTGATATTTCTGTTCCATGCTGCACACTTAGAAGCATGAAAAGCACACCACCTTCTAACCCTGAAAGAACACAAGACGACACAAAGCTGTTCGGTAGGAGAGATTTTTCCCCATGACTGTTTATGGAGTGGTTAAGTGTTAGTGGGTTTTTGTCAATTCAAGTGCCATGTGCCTCTACAGCGGATCTATAACTGAAATTGGAAAACTTGTCAATGTTTTAAAAAAAAATATCATGAAGATGCACTCTGTCTCCTTGTCTCTGCTGTTCAATTCATCTGCCTGCAATATAAAATCAAAGTAGAGTCCTGAAACATTTAAAGCACACATTTAAGCCTGGGGAAAGGAACCGAACAAAACAGATCTTTAAGGAGACCACTCGAGTGCCATGTCTGTGGCTATAAACTTTATAAAGATGGACTCCCCTGTCAAGGGTGTGTTAAGACGGATAATATTCCGTAGCAAATGCTGCAGTGTGCCGTATGCATTACTGGAAGCAAAAGAAGATCAGGATCGAAAGGTTTTGCGAGACAGGCTTTATAGATCTGTGTGTAATAGAGTACCTCTCTGTCTACACCGCTTTACTGTTAGTGAAATCTTGCTCTTACATGGGCTGATGAAATGCGGTCCTTTTCTTCCATCATGTCTATTCTTCTCCCTTGGCCTTGACTAGACACAGGACTTCGGCCAAAACAGTGTTATAACCCTCTCAATAAAAAGATGCCGTCAACGCGGTCAATGTAGATTTTAAAAACAAGTTCTTTATAGATAAATTCCTTGTCAAACGAATGCAGTTCACCAGCTCTTCTCTACTAAATATTTTGGCTCCCTGAGGTAGAGAAATTGCTGGAGAGTCTACAAAAGAGGTTTTGGTGATTTTTCGACAGAATTGATAATGGATAAACCTAATCTATGTAATGGCTATATCCCAAATTCTCTTTATTTTAAACCTGGAGACTTGTAACTCCCCTCTGGATGCATAACGTGCCAGTGCACGAGGCAGCAGTAGTCCTCAGGTTCCTCAGTACCCGGTAAACCTCAGGTTTAGGCAGATGAAGTTGTTCCTTTTTGGGTCCTTGCAATATGGATGCGTGAAGGTCAAACTCCAGCATCAACCTCTTGTTCTGGATATGCACTGTAAAGTAATTGTTTTCAGATAGTATCCAAATTAATACAGGTCAGGTATTACTCCTTCTCTTCAATAGGATGAGTGTACTACTGAAATGTTTGTTAGTTCTGTCAGATGTTGAGTTCAGTGCTTGGGAACAGACTTTTTAGCAGGGCCTGTAGCGATAGGATGAGGGGTAATGGCTTTAAGCTAAAAGAGGGGAGATTCAGACTCGATATAAGGAAGACATTTTTTACAGAGGGTGGTGAGACACTGGCCCAGGTTGCCCAGAGAGGTGGGAGATGCCCCATCCCTGGGGGAAACAGTGCAGGTCAGGTTGGATGGGGCTCTGAGCAACCTGGTCTGGTTGAAGATGTCCCTGCCCATGACATGAGGGTTGGACTGGATGGCCTTTAAAGGGTCCCTTCCAACCCAAACCATTCCGTGATTCTATGCAGAGATCTCTGCTAAAAGGAACTACTGAAGTGCTGATAGACATTTTCCTGGGGTCTCTATTTTGTGTGTGAAAATCCCTATTGTAGTACAATATACATTTCTCATGATGGACCCACTGCAAAGCGTAATCATTTTATTGTATACTGAAAGAAATAAGAAAAGCAGTTATTTCTTTAAAACTTTTCGTGCCACTTAACATGGCTCCCAGTTTCGAGCCATTTAGGAGATCCATTAAGCCACTGGGTTGCTCCTATGCATGCATTAGTAACAGAGCCGGTGTAATATGGAACAGGCTTGCTCTATCATGGACACATTTATGAAGATTGATAACAGCCGGGGTTCAGTGTTAACTTTTATTGTCAAACAGGCTGCAGGAGAAACTGCCTGGTATTGCTTTTGCTTTGATTTATGAAAAGGTTGCTGCATGAAAAAGACATCGCATAAAATAGCTCTGCTGGCAGTAGCATTATAAAATAGGGCTGTAAGTAGACCAAACAATAACTAACTATAATTATGTTCATTATTGTCTCTCTCAGCAATCTCTACCTTTGGTAGGGTGCTTGCACTTGCTACCACGCTAGCTTTAAAGTGGACTCACCTTGCTTACGAAGTGGGATGAGCGTGATAAAATCCTGCTGGTTTATACGGGCAGAACCCCCAAAGAGACCTTTTTTTGTTTGTGCTGCGAAATGAAAGAAGTCGTTTAGATTTTACCTACTTGCAGAAGTGACACCAGGAGGAGGAGGACGAAAGGTCTATCGAAAAAAAGTCGCTGTTTCTGTTACAGTTTCCATCACTGAGATATTTTGCCTGAAATTATTACTGTTCTCCTGTAAGGGTTATTTCAGAATGTGTTCTATTTAGACCCCTTAAAAACAAAACCAGAAAGCCCAGCGTAATGGCAAAGATCACCAGTTTTCATCTGTAGACGGTAAGAAGAATGATTTTCTTTCTCTCAGCCTAGTACCATCCTTTGTAACGAGATGTGCCGCAGCAGGAGCAAGTTGAATTCTTCAGTTAGCAGTAATTAGCAGTAAAACTTTAGTGAGAACCAGTTGAAATCAAGGGGCATGACCTAACTGGGAAAAATTTTAGTGGTTCCTCTAAAGTTTGTCAAACTTGAGGTACTTTAACTAAAAAGCATTCCTCTACCAAACTATCTGAAGACCTCGGCCAAAAAATAGCAACTTAAAAATGATATGTGATAAGGTTATGAAACGCAAGGCATCAGAATCACTTCCTTGGATCAGACAGAAGTTCCATTAAATAATCCAGTGTCTAATTAATGCTGCCAGCACACAGCAAATGCGTAAGGAGAGACCTTTGTAAGCTCTTTGTGAGATGACAATGATATCTCCCTGCAGTACCCTCTACCTTCTGGTGTTGAACTGCTTTCCAGGTACGCTCATGCCTCAGGGAGACATCCATGGGTAGGCAGTGAAAAATTATTGAGTGAAAAGTAATTAAAAAATAATGAAAATAATAAAAAAACATGAACGTTGTGCTTTACAGCTCATCTTTCCAAGCTCAGTTCATGATTTGTTCATGGTGAGAGGTGCATTTCCCCTACTAGGATGCTAAAAGTGATGCTGAGGGCGTTATGATTGCGTATGTCTACAACACATCGTACAAGTGCATTAAAACTAAGATATATTGTAGCAAGGTCCAGTACCTGCTTATTATCAGCATGCTCGCGGGGTGATTATTGCTCTTTGTGCATGTTTGCTAACGCGTTATTGTTGTTGCTGCCCAGCTGATTATATTTTATGAAGGGGGTGGCTCGCCACAGCCCGGTGCAAGACCCAGAGAAGTGCACATCGCCTCTATAACTTATCACAGTGAATCTTAGCCTTTTTCGTTAAATAACTTCATGCCCACATGAAAAATGGTCATTTTTTCTGCTGTCTCTTAAGATTGCAACCTTCAGTTCCCTCAAGTAATCATCACCCCCGGGAGCAGTGATGCTTGAAGTGTTTAACTGTTGATTGTTTTTTCTGCGTGCTACTTCTGCTCATAATTATATCTCTTATTTTTTTGGCCAGTAACAGGCTTTCGGGCCTCTCACAGCTGAAGAAAATAGTTAAACATATATTGCTCTAGAGAGTAATATTTGGATAATAATGTGCCCCGAGTTAGTGTCTTGTGGTGCTTACATTGAGTGCAGGAGTTGACCTTTGCTATCGATGAGAAACGGGTCTCCTTATTAGAACAGATTATATAGCACCTATATAAAGGAAAAGCTGTTTTTTAGTGTAGTGGTGTAAGGTGCTGTGAAAGTTTTATTACCGCGATTTTGGGATGATCGTGTTACTCCTGAGTTTACAAAGCCTGACGTGAGTTGCACGGCTCTTGGGGAAATAGGTGGCGGGAACAAATCTACAGCATGGTGTTGCTGCCGTGCATTTGGTTTGTGCTGCTCATTTGGGTTTTTGGTCTTTGTCTAGGTCTGTCTATACTCTTTTGCGTGTGTGTGTGCCCTTTACGCACACAGTGGTGTAACATTACTGTGGGAAATTTAACATAGGGACAGGAATAAAATTAAAATGGAGAAAATTTCAATGGGAGTGTATAAAATAGTATATTTTTGATACCTTCATACAGAAGCAGCTTTCAAACTGCTGTGAAATTAATTTTTCCTTTAAAAATCAGAAATATTCTGTTTTATTTTTACATACTGTGTAATGCTAGTTAATGTACCCAAGTAGTCCTGCGACAGCAATGTTGCAAACCACTGGCGTCAGCCACTTCGGTGAGAAACGTCAGCCAAAGCATCAATTAAATTTCCCAAAGACTCGATCTTCCTCATTATAAGCTCTAGCTAGATCTGAAGAGAGCGGTAATTCCCTTGCTGCCTGGTGCTGCCTAAACCTCCACAGTGCCAAAAAGCCCCCCCAAAAGTCCTAGCAGTAAGAAATGGCACTGCCTGGTGGTGTTTGCCGCGGCGATCTTTGACTTGGTGCTCACGAACAGCTGAGCGAGTGGAATCTCGCCAGTCTTCATTAAATAATTTTTGGGGCGGAGTAATGAGACAGAGCTCAAGTGATGCCACGTGCGAACTCTAAAAATAATTTGTGATCTGAATTTACATTATGAGGCTTGAAATGCAAGCGTTGATGTGCTGATCACGTATGCAGGAAAGTGAGGGTGTTTTACTCAATTCAGACTGAGCAGATTTGACTCTTGTGGTGGGATTAGTTTGGTTTTTATTCTGCTGAGTGGTTGGACAGGCTTACATATGTCCGAGGTGATCGTTCTTCCTCTCATAACTTGCCAAAGATAGTAACTTGTTTTGATCAGTGCAAGCCCAAGGAGTTCTTTTTATATCCTATATAGCATATAGGTGCATTACATGGCTACAATATATTCCATGTAGATAAAACTGCTCCTTCCAGAGTTTATTCTGATTAAAGACTGTACTTACTACACTAACTGTTCTCCATTGTAAAGGCATGCATGCCCCTGGTAGAAGTTTAAAATTTATATCATTATCATCCACGTGGTTGTTTATTTTAGTATCCCGGTATTAAAAAAAAAAAAAAAAAAGTTCCTTGAGCTAAAAAAAAATGTGCATCCTAAATTTGGGTAATTCCAACATGTGGTTCCCTTTGCAGCTGCAAGGACCAGCTGTGTGTAAGGTATGTTTGTATAATAATATGTTGGTGTATTTTGTATTTTAAGGGGTTTTTTGTCCTTGTTTTTTCAGGGAGGGGAATTTTATAAATGAACAGTGATTTGGGATAATAAAAGTCAATGAATATCAATTTGAATAAAGGTATTCAATCTAATTTTGTCTGTCAGGGTTGATGGAAGTCTTCTATTCCTTTGAAGACTTGCTCATCAAGGGATTTGGAGTATGAGCAGTCACAAACGGTGACTATCAGTACTCCTGGCTTGTTGGGCAACGCCTGGGAGTGGGTATTTAAGGAATGCTGTAGAACTAGGGAAAGTATGCAGTGATACCATTTTACCTTCAAACAACTAGCGGAGTGGGGCTTTCCTGAAGCCAAACATCGTATTTTTGCTTCTAATCTCTTGATGGACTTCTCTTAAATTGCTGTAAAATTGTTTTCAACCCCAATGTGCTTATGATAACCCCAGTATAGAATCACAGAATGGTTTGGGTTGGAAGGAACCTTCAAAGGCCATCTAGTCCAACCTCCTGCCATGGGCAGGGACATCTTCAACTAGACCAGGTTGCTCAGAGCCCCATCCAACCTGACCTGCAATGTTTCCAGGGATGGGGCATCTCCCACCTCTCTGGGCAACCTGGGCCAGTGTCTCACCACCCTCAGTGTAAAAAATGTCTCCCTTATATCTAGTCTGAATCTCCTCTCTTTTAGTTTGAAGCCATTACCCCTCATCCTATAGCTACAGGCCATGCTAAAAAGTCTGTCCCCATCTTTCCTGTAGGCCCTCTTTAAGGAAGGCCTCTATAGGGTCTCCCCGGAGCCTTCTCTTCTCCAGGCTGAACACCCCCAACTCTCTCAGCCTGTCTTCATAGGAGGCTTCATAGGGCTCCAGCCCTCGGATCATCTTTGTGGTGCTCCTCTGGCCCCGCTCCAACAGGTCCATGTCCTTCTTATGTTGGTGGCCCCAGAGCTGGAGGTGGCACTGCAGGGGGTGTCTCCCCAGAGCGGAGTGGAGCAGAGGGGCAGTAAACCCAAGCAGCGAGTACCAGCTTTTCGTCATGTGTTGTTTGGAAGAGGCTTGAATTATGTTTTTGTTGTAAATCTACTGCTAGAAACCCTCACGGGCTACACCTCTACTGAATGCCATCAGTGATTTCACAGATCCATCTCAAGTTCCCTTGCAGTTGCCTTTCTCTAGGCTGAAGAGATCTAGTCCTGATGTGATGTCCTCAGAGTCTGAAGACTTACCTTGGCAACTAGTTCATCAGCCTAAGTAGGATTCACAACCAGGAAATCTTTTCTGATCCTCATCCTCATTTCTTCCTGTTGTAAGTCCCAGCCCAATAAGGGGGTTTAAGAATGTGCATAACTTTGCACATGCAAATGTGGAATTACTCGCTTCTTGAAGTTCGGCTCATATTTATGTGCTTTGCCAGATTTGAGATCGTATATTCTCTCCGTTAATCTTAGAGGTGCTCCTCCCTCCCTGTATGCAACAAATAAGTTGTTGCAAGACAAGGGATGGTTTCCACTTTGCTTATGCTAAAAGCGGAACCGATATCCTACCAACATACCAGGTGTGTCACCAGGTGGGAAACATTCAGTAGGTAAAAAAAAAGCATCTGAAAAGGTCAATAGTACTATCTGCCAGTCTTCGTTGTTAAACCAGGTTTTTGTCAACATATTGAACTTGACTTAGTGCTCTCTCGACCTAATTAAATGTCTGTCTTCGAGGAGTGTGTGCGTGTGTGAATATGCTGGAATGTGTCTTGCCTCCTCTTCTCATCTCCATCCCTAAATTTCGAAGGTCAGAATGTTTGAACTAGATTTTTATTTGCTTTTAAGAAGGCTGGGTGAGAGGTGAAATAAATGAGAGGATGACAAACGTTTGCCTCTGGTTTTGTCAGTGCCGGGATTTTAGGGGAAAGAGTCTAAAAATAACATGGGCGATAATAACGCCGGAGCTGATCACTAGTGGCACAAAAGATCATATATCAGCAGACGGAGTAAGTTGTATTCCGACTTCTGCATAAGTCATTTCTTTAGTATTACTACACACATTTATCATTCTCAATTGCAGAGCAGAAACAACTGTGGTTGTCTTCCACCATTTCATGATAGATTCGTTAAGCAAATTCTTTCTTTTACACGTTTTGGAAAAGTCACACTATGTAGTCAAGTGTAAATAAAAGCAAGAATCAACTCTACAGTACTTGATCTTTTGCTGGCAGCACTTCCCACACGGTAATTTTGAGGGCTCTGTGTGGGCACAGTTTGATTATGGACTGCTTCATAGCGTCAGTTGTAGATATTCAGAAATCAGATCCGCGGTATTACTTCCAAATGATTTTTAGAAGAACATAACCATTTGGTTTGTGCTTTACACGTTTCATAATGCACTTTCAAGTCATCACCCACTTAATGTGCGAAGACAATTTTTAAAAATAATTTAATATAAAGAGTGAATTAATTTTAAAACTAAAAATAATGGTGCAGCAGTGAGGACCTTCATTACCATATGGCCTTTTGTCTTTTTCCCTCTGTTATCTGTTTTGCAACTACTTTCTATACTGTAAACAAGTCCTGCAAATTCACTCAGCAGAGGTGCTGTTGGAAGTGGTTCTTTTCAGATGAGGTAATCTTAAAATGAAAGAATAAGCCCCTCACCACCACCTTTTTGTGTCATGATGGAAAATACCACTGTCTTGCTGCTGTTTCAGACTTGTCGCTTACACTTCATCTTTGAGCTGACCTTCTCTCTAGGTCTTCTCAGCTGGGCTTACGTTTCGCTCTTGCCGACTCTTTATGCAAAACATCTCAAACATGACCTTTCTTGTCCATCTGCTCAGCTAAATCTGTCTCAGGCTACCAGTTACCGCAACATTATTTTTTTTTAGTAGTATTATTATTATTTTTGTTTGCCCCCTGGCCACGAGAAGGGAAATCTTGCCCTGATGATGTCTGTTCAGAGCAGTGCTGCAGATAATTTCCTACCCCAGCTTCACGCCATCTCCTTTCATCCTGCCACTGGCTTCCCCATCAATGTTGTCCCATGCAAGTCACACGTCTTCACTTTTGAAGCCCTTCGTGTCCCATTTCTGCTTCCTGGCTGTCTCCTGTTCCCCATTTACTTTCTCTCTGGACTGCTCCTGACGCCACCATCCATCCCTCACTCATCCGCTTTTCAAACAAGCACCGAGTTTTGCTCTTTCTCAGAAGGAATTTCTGCCGGACGTAGGCAACATTGATTGATCAGCTGCCCACAAATCCCTCTAGAAAACCTCTTGGTTGCTCATAAAGCACTTGAAAACTGTTGCTCAGTGTCTGTGTATATATATGTGTGTATATATATACACACTCTCACGATATCATGTAATATGTAATATGTAATATCATATATCATATATAAAATTTAATATAACGTAATATATAATATAATATTGTGAGAATGTGTATAAATATGTATTATCCTGAGATTATAGATTGCCTCAGTTTCCTTGTTTCACCTCAGTCTGTTGTTTGTTATCTTTGTGTGTATTATAAACACATCGAGGAAAGAAACATCCTCCTTTTTTCTCCTTTGCACGCCCCCTAGCGCAGTTGGGGTCCAGTCACAGCGTGGCTCCTCTCCCACGTCAGATGGAGTAAATAAAAGAGGTCAGGACATATCTCCAGCGCTCTCCTGTGCTGGTGCCTTGGGTCTAATTAACAGCATGTTTGTTTACAAGGTTTTGTTTTAGAGCTGACACTTCCCTGGACGATGCCAGGCGTGACTGGGTGAAGAGCACATGCAGGGGACTGTCCCCAGTTTGGATGGGGGTGGGATGGGGATGGGGAT
>NW_009647856.1:11215006-11251680 GCF_000708025.1 Charadrius vociferus | reverse complement strand
AGAGTGTGGAGGTGGCCAGTGCTGGAGAGACTGGGATGGGGATGGGATGGGGATGGGGATGGGGATGGGGATGGGGGTGGGATGGGATGGGGATGGGGATGGGGATGAGGATGAGGATGGGGATGGGGATGGGGATGGGGACGGGGATGAGGATGGGGATGGGAGGGGATGCAGTGAGCTACTTGTTTGGAGGGGAAGGCAGGATTTTACACTGAAGAGATGCAGGTTGTGCTGTATTGGGCTGCTTGGCCTCAACCCAGAGGATCATCTCTGGTGTGTTTTATTTGGTAGTACAGAGGTAGCCTTAGATGCCAAGGGTTACACAAATAAAAACAGATGCTTTTGATAGCTGTCAGCATTTTAATGAGGAATAAAATTGAGCCCTGGATACTTCTGGCTATCTAATGGCATGATTTTTTGTAATGCGTGCTGATTTTTTGTTGCTATTTTTTTCCCCATATTTTATGATGACTGCCTGAAGTCCTGATCTGGTGGGATTATGCCAGATACCTGCACGGTTGGAGACTCATCAGCGATTCAGATTCCTTCAGTCAGAATGTCAGTTTTATCACAAAACTTGTAAAGCTTACCGTGGTGATTTCAAATTTCCTCTTTAGTAGACATTTTGTTTGAATGCCATGAAGGGGCTCCTTTCTCCGCGGCCCCGGGAGTACAATAAGCTATGCTCTTTGAGAGAGGCTAGATGACTACAAAGTTACCTTCATTAAATTTTCTCTTCATGCTTTAGCATAGAATATTTCTTTTTAAAACACTCTCTCCTTTTCTTTTGTGTCTTCATCCTATTACCTTTATGAGATTGTGGTGCATCAGCTTGATGGAAAGGTGGGTGCGCGGCTCCCTCGGAGGTTTATTCCAGCGCACAGAAATATTCTGCTCGCATGCGAGGAGCTTGAGGAGCAGCTGGGAAAGCGAAAGCAGATCAAGTAATTGTAAACTTAATAAAAACACGTCGTTACTAGCGTGCCATGTGGCGCGCGGTGCAGATCAGACTACGGTTCGTATTGACTTTTGCTGAGAAAGGCATTTGAGATCGTGTGTGTGTTGATTCTGTAAAGTAGTTATTGAGTTGCACTCAATGGAGATGGAGCCCTGGTTCACTCCTACGGTATGTATTTTTCCTTCAGTTTGGTTGTGAAATTCCCAAGTGATTAAATAAATAAATGAATAAATAAAATGATGGGATGCTCTCCCTGGCACACGTGTCCCCAGACACAGATCTCTCTCTCAGGACATGGCATGGTTCAGGGAAGGGTCCTCCTACTCGAAGCAGGGTCAGCTCTGGGACCAGACCGGGCTGCTTTATCCATCCAAGTATTTAAAACCTCCACGTTTTCATTACAGATTCCACATAATTACTGGGTTTGCACTGTTTAGCTTTTCTTACAAGCTTTTTCTTCTGTCGAGGCCCACAGACCCTTAAATGCTTCTCTAAAATGACCCTTATTTATAGGAAGTTTAGAGAAGTTCTCTGTTAGGGAGAAATTTCGTTTCCCTTTTGAGGAGTTTCCTTGCTGTTGGCTGTTCCTGACCCTACATCTGAGAGCCCTGTCATCCATCATCAACCAGAAATCAATGGCAAAGCCTTCAGTGGGGTTACCGTAATGGACATTGCGACCTTCTTTCCTGAACGGGAGATCCTGCAGCACGTGGTTTACGGCCATCTCATGTTAGACAGTAATCTCATTTAGCGTTTTCCCAAAAGTGCAAATAGTGCATTAGGGGAGTGTAACAAGCACAGCGGATCAATACGGAGACGGTGCTCTCCTTCAACAGATTAATCCAAGAAAATGGACTTTGTTGACTTGAAGGAAGTGGCCCTGTTCGCCTTGAGCTGCATCGGGTCTTGAAGACAAGTCACTGTGGGGCAGGAGATGACGCGTCTTAGAGGCCTCCGATACTGTTGGCAACGTAGAGTCCATTGAAGCATTCAAATAAAGGATAATACGTCGACTTTGAACGGTCACTAATGGCATGGCTCAGGAAAAAAAGCAATCAAAAGAGCTCCTTAACGTGGGTTAGAGTACCCCCGCTGAAACGGCTTTAAATACGTTTACAGAATTTATGTAGCCAGTGAACAGCAGCCCATTTCCTTCGCTCTTCACCTTTATATAAGAAGTCACTTCAAAATCAATTGTGAATAAGGGCACAGCTAGGTTTACTGCGTGTATTTTTTGTTAACTCATTGTCTGTTGTATTGGTTTATCAACCCAGACCAGGGTTTCAAGCATTTAAAACGAACTCTGGTTTAGTTGGACCTAAATCGCCACCACTGTGAGTCTCCAAAGAGCGTATGTGGTGCTCCCTCTCGTACTGCACCCCGATACGGACCTTGTCACAACCAGTCGGCATGCAGCAGTTTATGGGCGTACATTTTGATGCCTAACACGCTTTTGAAGTGCTTGCTGATATCAGCAGAGGGGGGATTAAGGGAAAATCCTCATCCGTAAGAGTCTACAGAAGTTTGAACTTCCAGATCGTAAAGTGCTTAAGCACCTGGGACTGCATTTAAATTCTGTTTTAAGCATTTCACAGATGTACAGTAATGAATGAAAAGAGTAAGAGGGATGTTTTATATGGGTATATGTATTGGCACTACATCTTGAGTGATTGCCAAGAAGTCAGTTCCCCTAAGGAATTACATTGTGCTTCGCATTTCACTTTCTTACCGGAGTAAAATAGAGATCTGCCTTGGCCAAACAGCAAAATAAGAAGGAACAGAATATTCAGCTGAGGATACTGTAGCTGAGGTGTCTCATTATTTTTATTATTGAACTAAAAGTAGCGTGGGCTGGAATGGATGTTAGAGCAGCCACTGTCGGGCTTTCCTGGTAGGGTGAGTGCGAAGATACGTTAAGTATACAGTTCGCAGGCGTAAAGCAAATAGTTGTTTTCAAGGCATATGAACTGTAAATGTTTCTCTAAATTTTCATGCATTGTTTTCTACCATTGAAATATTTTATCTGTGGTGTGAAAGGGGTTTAACTTTCATTTGATTGTCTTTTATAGAAGTGAGTGCCTTATAAAGTATTTATAAAGTAGATGTCCAGTTAGCATGACATTTCATCTCTGAAACACTTCACCAACCTCCTTCCTTTTGAAACAGGGAAGTATTGTATTCCCGTTTTAATTCTGTGGCGCAGTCAGTGTGGATAACATTTTATAACTTAGTGCAAATGACAAGATTTTTGTCCAAAAGAGGTTGGATTTTACAGGACAGACTAAAGAAGCTTCCATTCCTTCGGCTTCCATTGAAGGCAAAAAGTATATAGCATCAGCCAAAAAGATGGCAAGAGTGATGAATCTATACAGTGAAGAAAATAGACAAAAATCCTATATAACTTGCACATCTGGCATCAGGATTAGAATTGAGGTGATGGGAAGGAGGATGCACCAAAAATAGAGGCTATCATCAGATCAGCAAAAGTAGGTTCCGCAATTTGCTGATGGTAGCAGGATTTTTGTATTTTCGAGGTCAACCCAATGGGTGATTTCACTTTTATGCGGGAGCAATATTTAATAAGTAGCAAGATTATATGGTCATAGGACTGTATAGCGATGCAGCTCTCCTGTGGTTCTGTGACTGTTTCTCTGATGTAGCTGAGATCAGATGTGCTTCGTCTTTGCTGGGATCTTCATTTAAGGACGTGTGCTCATAAGAAGTTGGATGTTAATTTTCTCTGCCAGCTGGAACCTGAGTACTGGATTAGGAGGACACCTGTAGTCCTAATAGCCAGATTTCTGCAGCTCGTGTTGATGTTTGCATCTGATGTTACCCACTTTATAGTCCAAACATCTCTAGAAACAGCCTTTGTTTATAAGTTTAAAGTGTTTTCCTTCACTTCTATTATTTAGTTTACTTCTTTAAAAAAAAAAATAAAATCAAAAAAAGAGTTACATCTTTTCTGAATTTTTTTCGAGAAGGAAACCAAAATGTTCTCTTCTCTTTCCCCAGGCGATATGAGTCTCATCCAATCTGCGCTGATCTGCAGGATAAAATCCTACAATGTTACCGGCAACACGCTCAGGAGACCCTCAGCTGCTCTGCCCTGGCTAGCCAGTACCTGCATTGTGTCAATCATGCCAAACAGGTGGGTGTAGAAATATTGCCACCAAATTAATCATAGAATCATAGAATCACAGAATGGTTGAGGTTGGAAGGGACCTTAAAGATCATCCAGTCCCACCTCCCTGCCATGGGCAGGGACACCTCCCACCAGCCCAGGTTGCTCCAAGCCCCGTCCAACCTGGCCTTGAACACCTCCAGGGATGGGGCAGCCACAGCTTCTCGGGGCAACCTGCGCCAGGGGCTCACCACCCTCAGAGTGAAAAATTTTTTCCTAATATCCAATCTAAATTTACTTTCTTCCAGTTTGAAGCCATTCCCCCTCATCCTATCACTACATGCCCTTGTCAAAAGCCCTTCCCCAGCTCTCCTGTAGGTCCCCTTTAGGTGGAATGGAGAAGAGGACTACTGGATTGTCCAATTAGTCCTTCTTACATGCCAAAGCAGTACTGTTCCCAGTATGTATGTTCTCCTAAGCTCTGTGGAGTCCACTTTCAATTTGTTCAAATGCTGGGATTTCCATCTCTTCCCTTGGGAAGCTCTCATTTAGCACAGTAGCTATCGCTGTTGGCAGATGTTTCCTTCTATCTGCAGTTTTAGCAGTAAAACGAGGGGATTAAACTATGTGGTACTATTTGTCATAAATGTGACCACTTTTGGTAAGAAATGAATGGATGTCTCAAACTAGGTTGCTCACCAGTTGGAAGCCTTGATTTCTTTTATGTTATGTACTCTGAGAGTCTAATGCTGCCCTTTACCTGGTCTTGCCCTCCTCCCATCCAATTTCCTAGGATATGGGTTGTTACTATAGTTTATAAACTTTAATGCTTTATTTGTGCAGCATAAGGGAAAACGATAGTAAAATATACATGTTTTGGTTCAGCTAAAATTTCTAAACATGATTCTTTTTCAACAGCTTACATCATTCAAATAATAGAGATGCATATGTTAACCTCAGTTGCGTTCTTAAAGAAACCAGTTGCGAATACGCTTATAGGCCATATGTAGTATGTTAAAAGTGCTTAAATAAGACTGTTGATCTTTATTTCTGATAAAATCTATGAGTTAATATTTGAACATGTGAAAATGCGGGCTGTGATGTGTTAGCAGAGACCCAGCAAGCACGTCTAGTATTTGATAATGATAATAATTTTCATTCAAGTTAATTCTGCCTGTCCAGAAAAGTAGTAAGACCATGACTATAATCATTCACCGTGACCTTTTTGCTGTTACACTGGTGCAGCCTTGCTCCGGTATTACTGAGGATCTTGCTGGAGGATCTTGAGGATCCGCTGCTCGTGGTCTAGGGCTGTGTAAGACTTGGTAGGAGACAATGGTTATGTGGCTGTGCTAAAGCTGTTCCTCAGTCCACAGCGCTTAATACATTTATGTGGTGCTATTATTGTTAATTCTCTGTTTCTGCAGTCAGTGTGCTGCTTTTTTGCACGGGCAGCCTGGCTGGGTCGGCAGCGCTGGCAGACACGCTCCTCTACCGGCTGTAGCGTGGTTGTTCTCTGAACAGTGCGGGATGAGGACAATTTGTGTGGCTGTCCGGGCAGCTCCAAAATCACTTTATGATCATCAGTGAAATCTTAACAGATTCATGTGACAAAATATAAAAGTCGATGAGACCCCCCTGTCCTTTTCAAAATCACTTCCTTCCGTATATCCATTTGTGTTTCTCCTGCCCACTCGTTAATGTACCAAGCTCCTCAGCTCCTTCATTTCCTTAAGTACTCTACAGCCTACTGGATCTCCCTGCTCATGACAATTATTCCTGATCTTCTAGCCTGAGGCTTTCTTTCATAAAGCTACTGACACTTCATTAATTTTGGAAAGGTGGTTGAGCCATGCTGAGGCACCCAAGCCTGAGAAGTGCAGCCAGCTTGGTCCTGGGTGCAGAAGCTGCTGTGGCTGCAGCCCGCTAATTTTGCTCATAGAATCATAGAATGGTTTAGGTTGGAAGGGACCTTGAAGATCTCCCAGTTCCAACCCCCCTGCCCTGGGCAGGGACACCTCCCACCAGCCCAGGTTGCTCCAAGCCCCATCCAACCTGGCCTTGAACACCTCCAGGGATGGGGCAGCCACAGCTTCTTGGGGCAACTTGGGCCAGTGCGTCACCACCCTCAAAGTGAAATATTTCTTCCTAATATCTAATCTAAATCTCCCCTCTCCCAGTTTGAAGCCGTTCCCCTTCATCCTATCACTACATGCCCTTGTAAAAAGTCCCTCTCCAGCTTTCTTGTAGGTGCCTTTCAGATACTGGAAGGGGCTCTAAGGTCTCCCCGGAGCCTTCTCTTCTCCAGGCTGAACAACCCCAACTCTCTCAGCCTGTCTTCATTCCCATCTTCCCTAAGCTGTATAGTCCCCCGTGACCTTTTGAATTGGATTTTTTTGCTTTCAGTTGAATTGCAATTTTCGTACCTAATTCATACTATGACAAACAATATTTGGTGCATATATTTTTTTTTCCAAATTTTCCCATAGTGTGATTTTTGTATTCCAACCCCAGTCTGAAGTTACTGGACTGTGGGTATTTCCAAGACATTTAGAAAAACGCCATTGAATAATACAAGATTGTTATGTAGTGGACTAGGTTTTCACTGTGGCTTGCATCTTCTGGAACACTAATTTACTGTATGTGTAATTCTATATTATTTTAAAAAGTAACTAGAAAATTTAGAAAATTACTTATACACGTTTAAACTATAACTAAAGTTTGTATCTGGTAGGAATTTCTTCAGAAATATATGATGAGGATGAATTAATTCATGTTCAGAAGGTGCGGGAAAAGGAAATTGCATAAATATGAGCGTTGGGTTTTTGAATCCTTTTAAACACCTTTTTTGTTGAAGATCTTCAACCAAGCCTGTCAAGTAGTTAAAAGTGTTTCCTAAATGCTTCTTATTCTCTTTCACACATGCTTCAAGATGAGAATTCAGAGAGGTTTCTCTCTTATGATAACAGAGAAGGAGAAGCCTTTTATGATGGAAATATTTGCAAGCAGGAACAATTGTTTTTCATAATGAACATCAGTCCTCTATAGCTCATCCTCCATGTGTTGCAGCTGTAATTGTAATTATTTTTACTCGCTGATTGCCCAGAAGTCCAGACAAACAGTTACTTTGAAATAACTGCTAAACATGGTTATAAAATACTGCAAAATTACCTACTGCGTGGGCTTGGTTGGAAGGCAGAGGAGTGGGATAAGTAGCGGATTCAGAAATGAAAAAGTTAACTGACACTGGCTACAAGAAACAAACAAAGAAGAAAATTTGCTAGAGGGAATAGACCAAGATATTGAAAACCAAATAAGTTAACTAATCCGATTTCCTGGCGGTGAGTCTGGGCACTTGTGCTCGGGCTGAGCACACTCTGTGCTTTTCATAAATTGAATTTATTGACTCCTCTTTCTTTCCTATCTTGCTTATAATTATCTCACCCTCTCTTCTGTATGCTCCTTATTTCTCATCCTGTCTGTAATCTCATGTCTCTATCTGTCCTTTTCTCCCCTTGTTAGAAAGGCCCAGAGAGCTGTTAATTCAGAGGAGTTTGACACATTGTTGTATCTTCACTTTAAATCTTTTCCCAAAGTCATGAGAAGCTAGTGAGATAAATTAAACTCTATTATTAATGTTTGCATTTTATTGTAATAGTAACGGAGAGAAAAACCTACTTAATGGAGCCGTTAAGGGGAGATATTAGGATTGTCTGTGGCATGGATTTGTGCTCCCACTGCTGAAGTTACTCCAGCCAGACATCACTGTACTAATATGGACTATCCAGTGGCAGTTTTTTATCACTTATCTTAGTCTGCTGTCCACTGATACAGACAAGGTGACTGTTAAAATACCTTTTTTTTTTTTTTTTCCATTTTTGTGGGTTGGGGGTTGGTTTTTTTCCTTTCCCCTGGGCTACGGGCAGTCCTAACGCCTATACGAAAACACGACGAGACTATAGTTTGATGAAGTCTGTGCAGTAGTTTCCTATCAGACCACTGAATTTCACAGGGATGCGAGTCTCTGCAGGCAGGTTAGATTCAAAAGTACTTCAAAGAAAGGTACCAACAGCTGCTGGTGTCTGACAGCCTGGCTACAAAATGTTATCCTTCAGCCTCTTCAGCCTTCTCAGAACCATTATTTTAATTTGTAGAATAGAGTGGTCCTTAATCATACATCCTGGTCAGAATAAAACCATTATTTTAGCCACATCCTCCAGGATTTTACTGAACACCATCTTCTAATCTAATGAAAAAATATGTAAAATTAGTGTAGCTGGAAACACTGAACTGAAATGCAGTAAAAAGGCATTGTCTTTTATGGCCACTATTTAACATTGCCTTGGTTGAAGGAAGTTTATTATGGAAGAGTCAGACCAAGTTCCCTTCACACCTACACTGGGGTCATGAAAGAAAAACAAAAGGAAAATGTTTGAAATGCATGAAGTAAATTTGTAGGTGATGTTAAATGGCAAAGAACACTAAAAAAAACCCATAAATACAGACAAAACCAAAGCAAGCCCTGGAACGCTCCCATTTGTCTGAAGATGAAATTTTGTGGGCAGAAATATGCGTGCGACGAACAAAAACCTGCAATTTCTTTCCTTAGGACACTAAATAAAAGAAAAGTAAGGCAATTTTTCTCAGATCTTTTGGGAATTTCCTGTGTTAACTTATGCAGTGTTAAATTTATGTAAAGTTAATATTCAGCCCAGCAATGGCTTCGAGCAAGTTTCTGTAATACCACTGCAAAGAGAGTCTTCCAGTTAAAGTAGCCTTCATCAGTTTTGCAGAAATCTCCGCGGAGATGCTCTCAAAGTGAGATTGGAGATTTTGTTAACTAATAAAAGTTTCCCTTTTTTTTTTGGTCGTAATAGCACCTACGGAGCATAAAACCGACTCCGTTTATTTTGTCAGCGTGTACTTCTCTACCATGGGCTCTGGAGAATATTGGCCATCACAAAGATATTTACCATCTTTTTATGTGCGCACTGTCCTGCTCCTTGGTGCAGCTCTGAATCCCTGCAGAAACACCGCTTCATCTAGTTGGATGGTTCACCAGGTTATTTTTAGAAATATCATGAGAATTTGGTTAAAGACATACGTGACAACAGGTTTTTCATTGCCTTTGTTTTTCATTTTCCTGAGCCCAGACTTCTGTGACTCTGACGATGCAGTCCAGAGTCACCGGACAATGTGCCTGTCTGGCACTGCTCAAATACTTGAATCAGCTGTTTGTAGGTCTCCTGTAAAGTTTCAAGGTTTACATTTGGGCTTGCTCCTGACATAAGCCCTAAAAATTATCAGATCCCTTCCTACCATTTCTTACAAGGAGACTCCTAATTACCATTTTCCCTATTTTCTGGATTTTGAAGGCAAGAACAGTCGATTGCGTTGGGCAACGTCCCAGTCCTCCAGTGAATATAGATGGCCTCCAGCATGCTTTTACTGCCCAGCCTGTCCGTGTCCTCTCAGATCCCACTTTTCTCTTCCCCTTACTGATCTAGACAAGCACCATCCATACATGTGCTCATTTCTGCAGACCCTTTATTTCTAGATATGGAATAGGAAGTTCTCAGTAGAGCCCTACATGCTGTCCTTGCCAGTCTGCATTTTCAGGGTGGAGGCCAGGATCTCTCTGAAGGGTCAAGACCTTGATGGCAGAGCTCTCTGGTGTGTCAGGAGGAATAACTCTTGGACTACTTGACAGATGTATACTTTTGGCTCTTGGTGGCCTGGCTGTGCACAGGAGGTGGTTAATGAGGTGCGAGGTCAGTGCAACACGTTCAGGCTATCGACATTCTGATTATGACTTGGAACGCCGGAAGGAGGTGGGTAGGGGAGATACTTAGTGTCGTATGTCTTCAGGATGTATTTCCTCAAGTATGGAATTGCTGGGAACGGGATTTATCTTATTGTGAGATCAAACGTTTTAATTTCCGTAATAGCCGTAGCGTGACTAGAGCTGTGATAGCGTTAGAGTGGATGAAAAGGAATCATTGCCGCAACTCTTCGGGCCTCCAAATGGCTGACTTGTTGCGTCCTCAGGTAGCTTCATTCTGCCTCTGTGGCTTGTCGATGTGCATGTTGACAATGTTGCTTTTTTCTGCATTTTAATTTAAAAAAATTGCAATTCCTAGGAAGGAATTGCAGCCAAACTTCTCTGGACTAACTCTGAGTTCTTGAAATATGTGTTTCTCCCTTTTCTTCCCTTCCCTTCCCCCTGCCCGCTTTCTTAGCAGAGCATGCTTGGGAGAGGAGGATAAAGGCATTGTCCAAATCAAGCACAAGACCATCAACTCTAATTTCAGCAGAAGAGCATTTTTTCCCAAGAATGATATGACAGCCCATTTACGGGGCAGACCAATAAAGAGAAGAACTGGAAGAGCCATTTCGAGAGCAGCAGCCATCACGGCTCAATCAGCGTGACCATTTGAAAAGCCAAGACCTGTATCTTATTGCATCAGAAATCATACATCCGAAGATACTGTTCGGGCTTAGTAAAATCCACTTATTGGTGATTGAAGGAAGGAAAAGAAAAGAACCTTTCACTGACCTCGGAGAGGGGAAATATCCTTCAAATGCTGCTATTTCATTGTAGAATCTCCTCAAAAACTTCTCCCTGTCAAAGGCGCGGGTATGTAACACTCGGTGTGCCGGGGACGCGGCGGTACTTTGTGAGCCAGTCAGACGTCGCTCCTCGCCCTGCAGCCCGTATTCAAGTTTTCCTTACGATGTATAATGATGTAAATTGTGCTTTAACTTACATCACAAATTATGTAACTTAATGAAGTCTCTCTCCAGGCCTTCTGCTGGAATGATGTTAATGATCCAACACTTAAGATGTAACATGGCCTTTATTTACATGAAATGATTCTGTTGTGCTCCTCACTCCAATCAAGTACTGACGAATATGCCTCGCTCTGTACCAACAATAAATATATTTTATGCACAAGATCGATGTTTCAGTCTGTCTCTCTTTCCGCTTCTCAGAGGCGGATGGTGTTCCCTCTGCTGTGTCAATCATGGTTTTCCAGCAGATGTTATCGCTGAAGCTTTAAAGCACAGACTTTTATGCGTATCCAACCTCAGTTTTGGGAACGGTACTTACATATAACTGTTTTCCGTCACGGCAACCTAAAAGGATCCCACGTGGTGGTGTGCTGTGATTCATACACCACCAGTTTCCTTTCTTGGAGAGTACTTGTGAATGAAAGGGCATACAGTGCCCCAAACTGCAAAGGATCTTTAGGCAAGTACCCGGTTTCATTTAATTGTTTTTATTCAGATAACGACTGCCGCATTCGTCTTGCCAAGCAATCTTAGAAAAAGTTTTTTACGCAGTAGGAATAGTAGCGGTGTCGAATGAGCAACGTGTGTAGAGCCTTCTGCTGTTTATTTACCTGTTCTGTTTCTCTAATTGGCCACGTCTGAACTGCATCCCACCGTACAACTGCGAGTGCGCCTGCGGATCTCATTTAGATTCAAAATATTGCCCGTGACACTCCTATTCTTATTATCAAGGTGCTTTGTGAGTACTGGTTAATTAAGGATATTTTTTCTTTAATGCTACAAAAAGAAGCTGGGCTTTTTTCACGTGTGAAGCAACTGTAGTATCAGTAGGGGAGGAAGA
Source organism: Charadrius vociferus (assembly GCF_000708025.1). Classification (NCBI taxonomy): domain Eukaryota; kingdom Metazoa; phylum Chordata; class Aves; order Charadriiformes; family Charadriidae; genus Charadrius; species Charadrius vociferus. Next base: position 11,239,965 of record NW_009647856.1, on the reverse strand, counting down.
TCCTGGAGTTCAGCCTCAGGTGCCAGGTAAACTGCTTGAGAGAAATAATAGGGACATAAGCAACATGTTTACATGGTGACTTGCTGTAGTGTTTACAAATCAGCTAACTCGCAAATTCTCCTTTATAATGTTCTCTTTTGTAACAGAGAGCCAAGAAGTTGGCAGGTCCCTCCTTGCCAGACTTAGAATTGGCAGCAAAATGCAGCGTAGAGGAAAAGCAGACGTTTTTAAGGCCAGATGATTCTGTAAAATCAGGAGAAGAGCTATGTGGGTAAGGAAGGTCTCTGTTATTGCCAAATGTTTATTGGTTTCCCGTCCTGACAGCCTTGAGCAATGGGAGTCAGTCTTGCTTGCTTTGTTCCAACTGTGTTTCGGGCTTCATTTGAGATGTTGTGTTCTTTAAACATCTTCTCTATCATCAGTAGCGGCATCTCTAGCATGTGTTGCATGAGCTTGGGGGATGCTGATTGCGGCAAACAGGGTGTAGACTCTAAAACAGTCCATGCTGTGGACAACTTTTGCCTTTGAAGTAGAGCGGCAGTTCTGAACCTTTCTGCAGCGAGCTTCGGTTTGCCACCACTGCTGTCTTTGCCACCCCTCCTCCCACACACCGGCGTCCTCGTCCTTTCCTCGGTCCTCTTTTTCCCTCCCTTCTCCCCACTGGCTGTTATGGAGTTCAAGCAGGACACGCTCCTTTTGAAAACAGAGTTGAGGGGTGATGGTGGACATTTCTGCTCATGGAAGCAGTAGGTCTGCCTAAAATAGAGACATCTTTTGTTTTGAAACTGGACTAACAGTATTTAAAAAAAAAAAAAATAAAAAAAAAGCAAGGTTCACGATATCTGAAGAAGCACAAGCAAGATGAGTGTGTGGCTGTAGCTTACTGTTTATGGTACTGGGGGGAAGGAGAAAAAGTGCTGGGTCTAGTGTGTTCTGGACAATGTTCTTCCAGCCAAGTCTTACATTGTAGGTGCATTTCAAGATTGCAAATCTTTGAAGTTTCCCGTTTTTCTCTTTTTTTTTTAAGAATGGAGAGCATGTGGGGAGGTCTCCCTCCTTCTCAGAAATAACCAGATCTCTCTTAAGACTGCTCACTGCCAAACAGAATTTCAACTCAGCTTAATGGATCCTCATCTCAGAAGGGATGATAGAGGTGATATTCTCCAGGGATGATAGATGAAGGCATAGAATCATAGAATCATTTAGGTTGGAAAAGACCTTTAAGATCGTCGAGTCCAGCTGTTAGCATGACACTCTCTGCCCGTGGTAGAGAATAATTTCAGATGTTCTTGTTGATCATTCACGAGCTCTCATCAGCTGTAACCAAAGGGCAATTTTACCTAGGGTTTTAAATGGAAAAGCAGTATTGTAACAGCTAAATCAAAGCTTTTCATTGTTCTTTGCTCGGTGTCGGTGGAACAAATCACAAGTCTTTGAATGGTGTCAAAATAATCACTGCTATCCTACTCTCATGTAATTTAGCAGTGGTAGACTCTTTCAAATACTAGACTTCCTTTCCTCTGGAGTCGTGTGTGTCTCAGACAGATCACATAACCTTGCAGAGTTGGCGGGGTTTTTGTCACCTGTGCAGGTATCCCTGCGTTACAGTTTTAAGCAGGTATTTGGAATTCGCTTTAATATGGAGATGGCTACGGGTTGGGATAAATTTTACAGCTCAGGTGGCCACTGCTTTGTTCTCTTTTAGATCCCGTGACTTTTTTGAGAGAATCAAAAGAGGCAAATGGAGTTTCAGGTGGACTCCGTCTGAGGGAGTTACGTGTCATCTCTCACGCTGAAAAAGCGATAGGAGGGGGGACCTTTCCCTTTCCATCCTTTTTGTTTTCCTTTCCAAAATAACAGAAATTGTAGACAATATTCTTCTCTGCAAACTGTTGCAAGGTCTTCCCTCCAGCTGCAAATGCCGATTGGGTTTGGGCAAAGCAAACTGATTATTTCTAGTATTTTCTTTATATGTAGCTTCTATTCTATGGGCACCTAGAGATCCCTAAACAAAACCGGCCGTTCCTCACAGTAGGTACCACCGAGACAGAGCAAGGCTTCCCAAATAGCAGGGACGGAGCAAACTGAAGGCTGCCAAGTCATTTGCCCACTGCGCCGAAACCCGTTTGCAGGACCCAGAAATTGTCGGGCGTTTGTCCCATGCTGGTTGTTCCCAGGTTGCAGCTCACCTGCCCCCAGGAAATCCTGTTTGATCAAGAGGTGGATGTTGCCCCTTCATATCAGATAAGGATTTATGTTTTGGTGCCTTCTCACCTGCAGGCAAATGGCTGCAGAAGTGAATTTTGTAAGCTGGTCGTGTCAGAATTTGCGAAGGTTTATGTTGAGCTGACACTGTGTTTTGGAAGTTGGCTGATGGCACAAGAGAGGGAACTGTGGAAGGAGAGAGCAAGAGGGACTGTGCATAAGGTGGGCATCCGTCCTACAGCCATGAGAGCCCTTTCTGTGTTCAGACTCAAACTTTTCTTCATACAAAATCATCCACAGGTCATGACCAGCACTAATGAGACCATTTGCATTTGTGCTTTAAGAACGATGATTCTTCCCTAAAGACCCTGTTTTCAGGGTTAAGCACCCACTGTCACACTGAAGTTCAGGAGAGCGGGGAGCGTCTACCAGACCCTGGCTTTTGAGACACCAAGGGAACATTCAAGTAGGGGTCTGGAAAACGAAGAGGGAGTAAGCTTGGGGAGGGGAAGGGAGTTGACAGTGATGTTCATGTTGGGTTTTGCTGGGTGAACACCCTGCTGTTTTCAACTCTGTGTTGGAGAGGAACGTCTGTCGTCTCAAGTCACTTTCCTGTTTACTCTCGGCTGCTGTTCTCATCAGAGGTAGCAGTATCCAGTAGGGCCTGAAGGCGAGCACATCTCTGGTTTGATCATCAGTATGGTGGTGATCCCACAGCGCTGTGCTGAGGATATTCCCACCGGAGAAACCCACATGCAGCAAAGGGACCGTGCCCTTCCGTAGTCTGCCTGGCAGCAAAACGGTGACTGTGGTGCAAACATGGGTTCACCAGCCAAGGAGCTTGATCAGCATCTACCCCTCCCTGAGGAAGAGGGAGACATCCTGGTGTGAGGAGAACCACGATGTGAAGAAGACCTGGATCTTCGAGTCATTGTGAAAGAGCTGGGCAGGTTCCCAGAGAGCATGGGGCACTGAGCCAGGGCTCCTCCGCAAGAATGTCAGCGCCATGTGAACAAAGATGCTGGGTAATTAGAGAGGTAATTAGTTTGGTAATTACTAAGGTAATTAGTTTGATTCTCTCTCAAGCCAGTAACTGCTGGGAAGAGAACAGGATGCCACTGTGCTGGAGGGAGCACCTTGAATGGCAGTGCTGCAGCAAACCCCCCGCCGGGTTAACCCTTCGCCCTCCTCTGTGGGAAGTACCATCTGACGTGTTGCTCAGAATGGGGTGGTTCGGAGGAAAAATAACCCCGAAAGGTCAGCTTGTCAGTGGGCTCGTGCCTGAAAGCTTTTGAGCCACCTTCCAATGACACCCAGAAGTACTTGTGCCGTAGTCGGGAGAGCGCCGAAGGTGGTGGTGTGGTATTTATTAAGATTTTACATACCGTTAAGATTGCCGGGGGCAACTTTTGGGGGCACCTTTTGGGTAACCATTGCAAAGTGTCCCCGTGGCATTGCTGCTCTTGGGAGATGAGGGTTGTTCCACTGCTCCTTGGACATCCCGTCACCCGTGGGCTGCCCTGCTGGTTTAATGGAGGCACGTCTACCAGCTTGGGGCACAAGTGGGCAACAGGAGGTGGGTTTTTCCTGCTCCGCTGTCATATGAAACCGGTTATTTTTCTGACCGCCCTACGCAGGAAAACCGTCCCTGCTTCCTTCGCAAGTGCCACAGGTGGACGGGGGCAGAGCAGCTGTCCCCGTTATCCCAAAGCCAGGGTGGACTGCGCAGATGGAACTGCAAGTGCTCATTTGGGAGATGGCATTGGAGCTGCAAGAAGTGGATCAAGTTCCCAAGTAAACTGCAAGCTAAGCAGGTTCTTCTTCATGTTCATCTGTTGCTTATATGGAAAGAGCAGGGCTGGAAGAGACTCGGCAAATTGTTGGAGTCCAGTATTCATTTGATGCCAGAAAATTCTCATGTTCCTTCAAATGGGTCATCTTCTCCTTCCGAAGGTGTTCAGAGGTTTATTTGGTTGTGGTATAGGGGTTCAGTTCTGCAAAGGGTTTAGTGGGTGAAGTATAGCAGGGAGCAAGGAGAGGAGGTAATGAAGTCCCGTTAAGGACAGGAACCATTTTTGTTAGACTGCCCATGAGAATATAATGGATCTCTCCCCTGTTTCTTATGTCAGATAGTGATGATTCCCCCCCCCCCCCGCCTCGGTTTTAATATTATTAACACTTGGGCTGTTTTGAAAAGGTCAAAGTCAGCTTGAATGTCTTCTAATCTGATTCTTCTTAAAAACAAGCAAACAAGAAATGTATATTCCACCACAGCAGAGCCTGATGGTATAAAGGAGGTATTTGTGGAGGTGAGCGAGGTCTGACTGATAGCAAGCGAGTGCTTATGGACAGGGAAAGGTCTCGTGATCTCTTTGGTTTCGCTTAAGGTTCCCACTCCTGGAATCAGGTGGACAAAAGAAAATCGCTGCTTTTGCCTGAAAAAAAATTAGCTGTGCAGAGAGAAGTCTGTGACCAGGATCCAGATACAGCTCCAGGAGCACAGACAAGGCAAAAGAAACAGAGCACATATGTATTTGTGGTTTTACACCTCAGAATCTGATGCTGTTGCTGTTATTAGGACTGATGGGAAGTGCTGGAGAAATGCTGAGTGTGGGACACGTGAGCTGAGGCCAGAGCGGATAGATGGTCGCACACCGACTTGGTGGGCAACACAGTACCCTCCAGCACCAAATACGATGGAAATCTCCCAGTTCCTGTTCTTTGGTCCCAATTTGCCGTCTCAGAGGAGCAGCGAGGGATTGCCGCAGCGGACATCTGCCTGTGTGATTTGTTCTTGCAGGTTTGGGGGAACGCTGCGGAAGAGAGGAGGCGGGGGAGAGGGAGGCTGTCACCAGCAGGAGAATATTAAATCGCCTCCAGGAAAACCAGAGGTGGTTGTGAATCCACTTCAAGCTCTCAGGAATAGGTAATGTGCGGCTGCTGGTGATGTTACCGTAAGCGGCGGCGCGTTCTGGGATCTGCCCATCGACCCGCACCCGCTGCCTTTGTGGCACGGAGTCAGGAGAAATCATTCACTCCCTGCAGCGTGCGTTTTTCTTGAATGGAGAGTGCACCCATTAGGGAGCCTGTAAAACAGCGTCGTTATGAATCACTATCGAGTCTCGCCTTGTTGGGTTTTTTGGTGGTTTTGGTGTGGTTTTCTTTTTTTAAATGGAAGCTTTTTAATCTGACGTCTTGGCGCTTTGAGGGGTTTAGAATGAAGCCCATTGCTGCTGCTGCAGCTTGGTCTGCTGTTACCAAGAAACCAAATAGCATAATAAATGTGTGTGTGTCAAACCTTGGTGACTCAGGGCTCCCCGGAGAGGTGGTGCATTCTGCTGTATTGCACCTCCTGCTACCTGGGGTCAGCCTTTTGGAGCTGGTGGTCTTTCATGTCTTCTTCCTTAGACCATCCAACTAGGTTTGAGGTTCCTACAGGTCCGAGAGGACCCCGTGTATGAGCTGAGATGGTGGGTCTCCAGGCAAGGAATCCAGAAGATGGTCTCAGTCGCCTTCCTTCCCCAGGAGACCATGAGTCGAACCAACCACTCAAACCATTTTGGTCCGTGCAAAGGATGCCAAGTGCTCCCCGGGGGTCACTGGGGCATCAGGGTGAGTGGTTTCTATTTTGAACGTTGCTCAGTGTGTCATTCCGCTTTTTATTGCCTCTGTTTCCGCAGCCTGGTGGAAATGACCATGTCAGGCTGGAAAATGCTCTGTAGGCATCAGAGAAGAGAACGTGCGGGCATGCAATTTATAATCTGCCCACCAAGAATGGGTTCCGTGTGTGTGTCTGTTACTCTCCTCTTTTTTTTTTTTTTTTTTTTTTCTTTAAATTTTGCTTTAGACAAGCCGAACTAAGGAATTGTGTTTGATCTGTCCTGGAGGCACAACACAAGGTATGTGGTCACTGTCTCCTCCCTGGGGTGCCCGTGGTTTGGTGGAAAACTGAAGGGAGGCAGCTCAGCAGCTCTGCCCCTGAGCTTGTCGGCTGTGAAACAGCAGTGCCCGAGCAGCCGCTTGCCCCAGCTTGATTTAAAAATATCAAAATAGAAAAATATCTGTTGTCGTTGCTGTCCCTGGTGCACTGTGGGACTGTGTGCTACTCGCTTTGTTTCCTGGGATAACAGCCTGTAATAACACAACGCACCTACTCAAGACTGCAGGGTGCTGAGGGCAAGCAAGGGGAACCCCCAAAGAGACCCAAAATTTGCCAGTGGGAAGTTCATGTCCATCAAGCAGAGCCAACCTTTTATTAAATGCGTTTAATGTGATTGGGTTGGTGTTTGGTTTGGGTTTTTTTTCCCTTTTTTTTTTTTTTTTTGAGGGTGATGTACAACAACAACTGACATCTGACAATTTATACACAAACAGCAGAAGCGCCGAACTGAGACTCTGCCCCTGGAGGTATCTTCATCCCCTCCATCCTCTTCTCCTGCCTTTCCCCCCCCTGACTCTGCCTCCGCCTCCGGTTCTTAAGCGATCCCTTCCCCCAGACAGAAGTTACTCACCACTTGATTTACAGGATTACAGAGACATTCATTTTGCCGAGGTCCATCTCGGCTGCCTCTGGGGAGGCTTCTTTCCTCCCCGCCGCGGGAGAGGAGGGGGATGGAGAGGGCTCTGGACTCCAAGGCAGGAGCTAAGTGGGCTCTTTCATTTTTAAATCAAGTTTCTGCTCAGAGGTTAATAATTTCAGCTCTGATCCTCCTTAAAAAGTAGTGATTAATCCCCAGCACACATACTAGGCGCGCATACAAAAAAATACCAACATGGCACTGGGCATTTTTCCCCCACATAATGAGAGCTATTCATAACCCAGCATCCCTTAAAGATTCCAGTTACTGCACGGAAGACAGCATTGTTCATAAAAACAATTCCAAGGTGTTTTGTTCCCCAGTTTCTGGTGGGGAAAAAGTCTTTAGAGGAAAGTAATTGTTGGCTTAAAACTTCAGCCTGCATTCAGCAGCAATCCATCACGTCCACGTGTGTTTTGAAGCTCGGGTTACTCAATATTCAGGCTGGGAATACTCAGTGGGAACGAGCGGGCCAGGGGCAGCATGAAATATTGCCGGCGAAATTCTTTCCAACCCGCTTGCGTTTCACGCCCTTCTCTTTGCTCAGGGACTCAGCGGAGGGAAAAAGGAACAAAAATCAAAATTCTTTTGTACGTTCCCATCCCGGGGAAAGCAGTAGGTCTGCGATGATGTGGGGACTCACAACGTGGCTCCCCAATGCCCCCCCTGGGGATGCTGAAGCATCCCCCATCCCTGCGGAGTGTTTGCGATGCTGCAACAAGGACCGAAATGGCCTCGGACGTTACCACAGGCAGCACTGGAGGAGCAGTTTTTTAGGGGAAGGAGTTCTTTGTTCCCAGCCTCCTGGGGTAATACCATTTTTGCGCTCTGCCTTTAGGGCCATTGCTAAGGGACAGCTCTGACACGCTCGGGAAATCAAGGCTCGTTAACCAAGAACGTGGTCGCAGCTCTCCCAGCCCTGTGTCCTGGTTGCCCAGGACCTTTTATCTGACACTCTTGAGGGCATTTGCAAAACACCTTCAAATATTTCCATATTCCACGTTTGCCGCTGCAGCAAGAGAACGGTGCCTGCATGGGAAGAGGGATGTGGGCAGGAGGAGGTCACGTCTTAGAACTGTGTCCTTAAACTTGACTACTTTTTTTTTTTTTCTCCATAACTTCAAAAACCACTGTAAACTATGATGTTTTCTCACCTTGCAGCTTGCCACGCGTTTGCTACGTGAAAGAAAAGAGTGTGCAGGACTGGGGATGAGGGCTCCGCAGCACCGTGCAGGTAGGAGCTGGCACGGGGGCGGGCAGCCCCCTGCGGCTCTGCCTTCACTGAAGGGAAGGGGAGGTGGTTCTCCGCTGGTCAGACTGGAGGAGACCCGCAATCCTTCTGGTTCTGGTCCCTTATCCAAGATGGGGGCTCATCTTGGAACTGTTGGGTATCTAAAAGTCCCATATCTACGAACTTCTAGTCCAAGGGAGTTCATCTCTTTCTTTCTCTTGTTGATGAAAGAGGGTGTTTTATCCCGAGGGTGCTTCAGCCTACCTACTGGATTTATACGAACTGCTTCTGAATGTGCTTCCTCTTCCCATTGATCTTGGAGGGAGCTTGGGCGACCTTGTCTCATGCAGGGAGCTGAGGTGAGGTGAATCCCACCCAACGGCAAAAGCTATTTCTGAAGAAGCAGTGGCAGTCCTAGGAGGGCCAGAAGGGACCTCAGGAGTCTTCAAAGTAAGTTGTCCTGTGCTGGACCATTCCTGAAAGAATGGGGTTGTCGTCCTATTTGCAGGTGGTGGAGGTTGAGCAGTAGACCCACTCTCAGTACAGTACTGTCTGTCCCAGAAGGTAATTTTACAACTTTTTTAATCGTTTGGGTTTTTTTTTTAACAAAAAAAAATATGTTCCTGATCAACTTCTTTTCTCTTGGCTGTTCTTGCTGTGAGTTATGAAAGCGCAGATCATTTTCCAGCCTGGAGTTAAGCCACCCAGACCCTAAAACCCACAGGCAGTGCTGTCATCCTCTTCTTACAGGAGCAGAGATTCTGACAGCACGAGGCTCAGATCCTCGGAAATGCTGTGGGAACCTCTTTGCTGCTGAAATCAGTGGATATTCGATGCCTCATTACCCTTGTGGATGGGGGTGAGACCAATTCCTGATGCAATTAATGGGCATCTTGCTCTTTGCGCTTCCACAGCAGCAGCACAAGAAGCAGGAGCGCAAGCCAGGCGTCCCAGTCCGTAGCCCTCTGCGTGGACTGCATGATGTTCTTCCTCTTAGTAATGAAATTAAAACCAAGCTCTTCGTTGCTGTGACATAAAGGATGTATTTGGTAGCAGGTCTTCAGCTTTTGCATTACTCAGTGGCACTGGTCTTCGCGCTTTCGCATGCTTGAGTTTTGCTATAATAGACAGGGCAGAGCCGGGCGGTGGAGGAGAAGACATTGGGCAAGGGGCAAAGACATTACAGATAGCGTTTTGTTGCTGGAAAACTTCAGTGGGGTTTGGTGCCCGGCTGGTGGCCATGGGCTGGAAAATAAAGTGCCCGTGTCCTCACAGCAGGATGGAGCAAGGCTGGGAAACTGGGGCTGGAGTCCTTGTGCTTCCTCCATCCCTGTGTTGTCTTTCTGATGGGTATGTTGTTTCATCAAGGCCATAAAAAACAGCTGTTTAGGAACCCAAAAGCCCATCAGACCCCATCTGGGTCGTGCCACACAAGCCCAACAGGGACCATGGTCCCCAGCCTCGGAAGTCGAAGCAGAGAGGTTTCCAGCCCAAAGCCTGAGTGTACTCACCTCTGTTAAATAGAGCGAGTCTGTAGTTTCAGATGACCATCAGCGTCCTCGGCAAGCATAAACAGAAACGTGACTGACAGCAGCTTTGTCCCCACGTCTAGGAAACCTCCCATTAAAATAGACTCGGAAAGAAGCCAACTGAAAGTAAAATGCTAAAGAAGGAAACACAAAAGATTGCTGGTACTTAATATAAATTTACATCATAAAGGCCATTTCAGGCTCCAGCGTCTCAGAGACTCGCCTTCATTTGGGACCGACTTCAGTTTCACGTTAATTTGCTGTAGTTACAGCTACCTAAGTGGATGTGCGATGCCAAGCCTTTCATTTCTTGATGATAATTTTTAAAAGCTATTATTGATCCATTTGGATTGAAAGCTTGCTGCAGCTTGAGGAAGCTGGGGAGATGTCTGCTCTGCAGCACAGACAGGATATAAGTGGTTTTTAAAATAATTTTGACCTTTTCTAGCCGCGGTAAGTGTGAGGATAACACGGGTAAATCTTATGCCATTTTGGGTCTGAAGTTTCACATTATTTGAGTTGGGGACGGCTGGTTTGTTCCTGGAGTTACAGCTGCTGGTCAGCAGGGGAACGCACATGCACGGGCGCACACATGTGTACCCATCTCTCCTTGAACTCTTTCTTGTTTGCTGTTTTCCATCCCCTGGGGGAAAAACAAACCAGGTCCTCACTGAGGGTATATTTCTGTATTTTTCTGCAGAGAAAGTCTGTGCATCCTTACCTGTTTTTTTTTTTCTGAGCTTTGGGTCTGGAGAGTTGCGGAGATAAATGACTCACTGTCTGGAAGAGGAGTATTGAACTCCTTCAAAGTGTGTGTTTGATGGGATGGAGGGGGAGTTGGAGGAAGAAGCACCATTGACTTAAGGGCTCCCACCTATAGGTGATAAGAGGGGGTGGTACCACCATAAAATAAAGTTATCCTGATGTTTGATCTGCCTGGATTTGCCTCTGTGTCTCCACCATCTCCCAAAAGAGAGAGAGAGAGAGAGAGTCCAGCGAAGGCTACAAAGATGATCAAGGGACTGGAGCATCTCTCTGCTGAGGAAAGGCTGAGAGCCCTGGGGCTGTTCAGCCTGGAGAAGAGGAGACTGAGAGGGGATTTCGTTGACGCTTATCAATATCTATAGGGCAGGTGGCAAGAGGATGGGGCCAGACCCTTCAGTGGTGCCCAGGGACAGGACAAGGGGCAATGAGCACAAACTGGAACATGGGAAATTCCATCTGAACACAAGGAGAAACTTCTTTACTCTAAGGGTGGCAGAGCAGTGGCACAGGCTGCCCAGAGAGGTGGGGAAGTCTCCCACTCTGGAGCCATTCCAAACCCGCCTGGACGCCGTCCTGTGCCACTGCTGGAGGTGACTCTGCTCTGGCAGGGGGTGGGACTGGGGGAGCTCCAGAGGGCCCTTCCAACCCCCACCATTCTGTGGTTCTGTGAGTCAAAAGCCTGGTGTGACCACAGTAGCTGACAGGTAACAGAGCAACCTTCTCCCAAAACAAGCAGGTTTATAATAACCATTGCAGGGAGAAACACCAAGAGGCTTTCTCCTGGATAAAGAAGTCCTCTGAATCCTCTGCCACATGTAAGCAGCTGCACAAGGGCCGGGTTCAATGAGTCGTGAAGCAGGAAAGTTTCTGACTGCAGAGTGATGGAGTGGGAATGGTCAGTGGCTGGACAGTGGCATCTCTTATCTCCATCTCACATTTTTTGGCACTAAACATGGAGGAAGGGGAGAATTTGGTGGACTTGTGTGTATTTTGCAGTTGCAGCCTTGTATTGCCACCTCCAAAGAAGCTCCTCTCACCATGGCCAGGAAGGGATTGGGGACGACTGTAACCAGCTCTTTACCTCTCTGGTCCATGAAGTTGAAGGGGCCCTCTGTAGCTCCCAAGGTCGGGAGAAGATGCCCACTTGAGGGAGATATGCCTGATGATCCTTTCAGTAAAGAAATTCTTCCAAATATCCGATCTAAACTTCCCTTGGCACAACTTGAAGCCATTTCCTCTTGTTCTATCACCTGTTACTTGACAGAACAGGTCAACTCCCACCTCTCCGCGATCTCCTTCAATTCAAATGGAGCCATCTCCTTGCTCCGCTTTCCTCCTTCTTCTCCAGACACCTTAGGCACCTCGTGCTTCTCTCTGCTGGGAGATGCTGACAGTAAAGGAACCCCATCGCTGTGCCCCCCGGGGAATTGCATACGCCCGTGTATGGGTCCGCATACATCCATGCTGTCCTGGAGGAGGCTGCTGGCTTCTCTTTTCTTGCCGGCCGAGCAGGGGTTGGCATCACAGACTGCTGCAACCCGAGCCAGATAATTGATCAATAATCTGTGGCATAAAGCTGGCCTGTAAATCTGAGTTATAGGGTGGATCACGGCACAGAGTGATTGAACGGGTTGTCACTTGGGGCATTATAACGGTTTATGTCTGGTAATATCTTGTAGAATAAAAATAAAATCTGACATCATAACATCCTGAATTATCATCTGACAGAGATCAGGATTCTTGGCTGGATGCAGTCTGGTATGCAGTGATGTCCACGTCGTTACTATTGGACGTAATTAGCTCCCTTGTTGGCAGTCTCAGAAAAGAGGATGAACATTGAATTTGCTTTTAGATACTCGACTACTCTTTTGCCTTAAGCAACAGGATCAAGACTCGCAGATGAGGATGTTTCCAGTGCAGGCACAGAATTGCCTTTTGGTGCTGTTAATTCAAAACCTCTCACCAGGATTAAATAGCGACAGCAAAAGTTTTGCTCAGGCTCTTTGTAATGGAAAGGAAGCAACAAAGCAGTGTTTCTTACACCCCCACAAATTGTTTATTGGATTAGATTGATGCTTCTGGGAACAACCTGTTTGCATACGAGCTAAACTCTAGTCTTGCTAAACATCTTCATTAATTAACTCCATCTGGCTTGCCTGCTTTTAGATATAAAAGATATATTGCTTTGATCATTTGCTGTTTACATATTTCTTGCAGTTTGGTAAAACGCAGCAGCAAACACACAATAAATACTGTGCAGAACAAAACAAACAAAACAAACCAACCCCTGAAACATGTTGGAAAGACCATCGAGCATCTACAAAATGTGAATCCTGCTCAAGTGTGGGCTCAGTTTCTCTTGAGGACTACTGAGTACCAATCTAAAACAATGTGTGTGGTTTAAGGTGGGTTTTACCACCTCTCCAGCACCTCCAGGAGATGACAGCATCACCCCCAGACTCCTTTCCCTGCAGACCCGGCCTTGCAAAGGCTTATATCAGCTGGTTGAGGCGGTGGAGGAGAGGGAGACTGTGAACATGGGGTCTGGATGCCAGGTCCGTCCTGCCTTCACCACCTTGCTGCGAGACAGAACATAGGGATTTGTACTGCTCCCTCTGAACAAACTTTGGGTTTGGGGTTCTTTCCTGTGCTGACGCCAGTGCTGGCTCGAGCATGGGGTGGGCAGAAGAGGCCAACTGTCCTCAGAAGGGCACCGTGACAGACAGATGCACGAGGACATCTGATAGAGATGTGCAGGATGCAATGCTAAGCAGGATGTTTTGTCTGGATATTTTAACCCTACTGCTCACCTTGCCTTCACCCCTGCTCTGGCTGACCTGAGCCAGCGGGTCTCTCGGTTGCGTGTCTCCAGGAGAAGCTACCTCATGATGGATATCTCCAGAGTGAATGACCAAAGGGAGGTTTCTTCTGACCTTTTATCAGTTGGCAGCATCTCTGGCTGAGAACTGTCTACCTCCTGTCTCCTGGGATGCCCTTGCAGGCTCTTCAGAGGCTGCCCAATCTTCCCGCTTAGTGCTGGGGGTAACGCAGGGATCGGCTCGCAATTCCCCATGGCTGAGGCGTGCAGAGCAGGATCCTGTCCCATTCGCAGAGTCCTGAAGGCCAGGGCCACCCCTTCTCTGCTGCTCCTGCCCTATGCCCTTCACAGGGACTGATCCTCTCCTGGGGCTCTGTGGCCACCCCATAAACGTGAGCATCCTCGGCCAGCTGGGATGCTGGGGAAGGGGTCTCCATGGCAACAGGCAGCGCATGGAAAATCTCTCAGCAGGCTCTTTTCCCCCATCTGGCCAGCTTGGATGGCAGGAGGAGATACGAGAGCTGGGATAACCCCTCAGCCTCCCCACACAGATGCCCTGTCGTCACATCTGCCCCATCCACCCCACCGTGGGGGCTGCCAGACAGCTCTCCTCCCGACAGATGCCCCGTGGTCCCCTTGTCACCCTGCTTCCCCAGAAAAGCATTGCACCAAAATCCCCCGTGTGCCTGCTTGCTGCTTTCCTTTCCATATGCCACCTTCCCCCCTCACCCTCCACCAAGGCCGCTCTCACACCTTCTTATGGTCACCACCCTCTTGGTTAACTGTCTCCTCCACCCCACAGCCATGGACAGCGTGCACATGGGGCCTCTGGCTTTCTCTCCATCCCTTCTCTCCCTGTTGCTCATTCTCATGCCTTTGTGCATTGTGCTCATCTCATGGGCCAACGCAGCACGCAGGGGCTTGCTGAGTTTGGCAGTTGACGAAGATGCAGCACAGGGGACCATCGGTGGCAGGTACGAGGCTGTGCGTTGGATCACCCAGTCCCTTTGGTCCAGCAGGATGTTTGGTGAGATGGAGGCTGGCGGCCAACCACAGACATGATGTCACACTGGGTTCTTCCCATTTTTTTTCTTCCCTTTCTCCAGCCCCTGTGTGTCCATATCCCATCAAAGCAGCAATGCCCTCTGCTACTCCAGCCCATGAAGTGAACTTTCTTCCCAGCACTGCAAAGAGATTGTAAATGGTATCACAGAATCACAGAATGGTCAGGGTTTTAAGGGACCTCTGGAGACCATCTAGTCCAACCCCCAAACTTTTAGGTGTGTAAAAACATATCAGGCACTGAAGATGGCAAGATGTTGGTTTGGTGTGCAGGGCAGGCAGGTGAGAGGGATTTGCTATAGCTCTTCCAAAACTGTCCTGAGGGTGAGCAAGGCTTTGCCCTCAGCTGGGAGCTGTGCAGCCACTGCCTGATCTCCGGTCAGAGCAGTAGGGCGGCACTCAAGGGGCCGCACTCTTGTCAGCTGCTGGAGCTCACAGTAGACAGCCTGGGTGTCTGCTTTCCATACAGAAGGCAGCATTCCTCCTTCCACGCTCTCTTTCCCCCTCTCTGTTTATTACAAATGCAGAGGGTGGATGACTTCCACCCTTGGTGATGCCCTGGCGCGACGCAAACTCTACAGCAAGGTGGCATTTTCAAAGGAGAAGTTGCAGAAGGTCCCAGGGCTGTTTGGCTATGTCATTGTCATAAGCAACATGGGACAGAGGTCATTCGCTGGCCTGGAGACACAGCATGGCATAGTTGTGTCCCCATGCTTAAATTTTCTTGCTGTCCAAACCAGGGTGACCAAACCCAGTCTATGTTTTGGGAAAGGTCCTTTGGCCAATGTAGACCTCCGAGGTCTGGCTAGTGTCTGGGAGGCTGCTCGTTGTGGTCTGAGACGGTGACAGATAGCCTGCCAGTGGCTTAAAAGTATGCGTAATTGTGTGCTGGAGTTTGATCCTGTGCCCTGACCTTGTCTCGTTTGCTATAATAGATGTAGCTTTGGATGTCTGCTCCTGTCAGGGCAGCGGTGGGTCGCGGTGGTGAATGACAATAGGGTTTGGATTGACCTAAGGACACATCTGTTCACAGCCGCTGGGCTCTCCCCAGCGGTGAATCCTCGTGTGTGCTCTTATTAAAAAGACAAACATTTATTCCAGTCATTTTACGAGTATTCTGGAGGGGTGAAAAGGATTTAAAACCTAAAGACAGACATAAAAACATGATATTGGGGTCACCCGTAATGAAGGTGTAGAGCAAAGGAAGGTTGGGGTTATGAGGGGATCAGGACCGAGATTTTTGAGATGGGGTGGGCAGCATGGGGTGCTCAAGGAGAGCT
The DNA here is from genome assembly GCF_000708025.1 of Charadrius vociferus. Taxonomy (NCBI): domain Eukaryota; kingdom Metazoa; phylum Chordata; class Aves; order Charadriiformes; family Charadriidae; genus Charadrius; species Charadrius vociferus. The sequence continues at coordinate 11,224,498 of NW_009647856.1, read as the reverse complement.
CTGAGGCAGAGCCCAGTAGCTGGTGTGCACTGGTTTTCACCTCCTTCCCAATTGGCTGTGTGTTGGTAGAAAGGGAATATTAGCAGACGAGCCTGGGCACGGTGGGGAGAGATGCTGCTTTGGGTGCATGTCTGTGTGAGAATGATGTGGAGTCAGAGCACCATGTTACATATTTCAATGTTTCCTGTAATTTCAAACAGACTGGTAAAATAACAAAATAGTCTTTTCTTTGCATCCAGAGCTGTTGGGCATTGGTTTGTAGTACTTGAGGCATGGGTGTGTTTTCTGTGGAGGAAGAAGCACTGTCATTCCAGGCTGGTGATGGAGACCCCTTGGCCTGGAGGCTCGTGAGGGAGAGGTTTCAGGAGCTGTCACAGAAAAGGCTTTGAATGTTTTGGATGAAGACCCTGTGTGCTTCCAGACAGGTCCAGAAGGGATGCCACATCCTTTCCCACTCTAGGGCAGGATGAACTCCACCTCACCCCTTCCTGACAGATGTTTGGCCACTGCACAAACTCTAATTTTGCCCATTACAGGGGAATTATTTGTGGTCATCGAAGCATCTCTGGTCATGCTTTTGTGGTTAGCACCACATGGACTGGCACAAAACATGCTCCCTGTGTCCAAGAGTTTACAGTCCTACCAGTGTCCTTGATGAGTCCATCTTCCAAACCTTCTGTTTTCACATCACTTTTAGTTAAAAAATCCTGCACTAACACCCCAGGTCTTGACACCAATCAGACATAAAGGGGAAGTACTTGAACTTGTTTTAGCACAGAAGGACAGCCTCCCATCAGGATGTGGACTTCTCTAGTCTTGGAGGAAAAGTCCAGAAGAAGAGCTGCAGCCCCTGATGGAGACTCTGTTTCTGTCCTTGCCCCTTTTGGGGAGAAGGACGTGATTTATCCCTCCTGCTTGAAGTGGAAGGGAAGCTAATGCAACTGCTCTGTGGTCACAAACAGGCACCAGCAGGAAAAGATTCACAAAGTGCCCAAACCGGCTTGTCTCCTCCTCTCCGCCAGTGCCCTGAACACCCCCAGCCTCGGTTACCAACCTGCACCATGGGAATGACAACTCTCCCCTTCCTCACCACCTGACAAGGGGGTTAATTAGTTAATGTTTGCACAGCACTTTGAGCCCATAACCTGTTGTAGAAGTGCTAAGTATTAATCGATGGTCTCAGAGCACGCTGGATGGATAGACAGATGAGTGAGTGAGAGGCAGCCCATCCTCCTATGTCTGCTCGCAGATGCTCTCCCTGACACCTGCCATCCTGCTGGAAGGGGCGACTGATTCTGTCTTTGATGGCACTTGATTGCTACTGGTCCAGGACCTTGCAGTTGCTCGGAGTTGAAGGTGAATCAGTGATGGGTTCCCTACCCAGCAGCAGAGGAGAAGGATGGGGAGGGCTTGAACTAACCCGGTCCTGGCTGCGATACATGCTGTCCACTGCAGAGTAATGCCTTCCAGTTGCTCTGACATGTCCAAGCTACAGATGGCGGCAGCAGCGAGCCAGTGCTCCCCATAATGTGTCTCCTGGTCCTTGTGGGGAACATGTGAACGCTCATGGGGCATTTTTCCCTCTTGCTGATTCTCACAGGCATTTGGAGGGCTCCTGCTCCAGCCCCTCTGTGCCTCATGAGCTTGGGGAATGACCTGAAAGTGATGCAGGATTAGAGGTGAGTTTGTCGTTTTAAATCAGAGTTTAACTCTGAGCTCCTCCCAGTCTCCTCGGGTGACCCCAGTGAGCCTCGGGGATGCTCAGGACCCTGTTTCTTGTGGGTCTCTGCGTTAGTGTTTCTGGCCAAGATTCAGAGCAGCTGAACTGGGAGCTGGAGGCTGGTCCAGCTGCCTTTCTTTCCGGCAGCACCCAAATCTGAACATGCACTTCTGCAGTATTTTGGGCAAAGACAGGCTGAAACCATGGTGAAGTATGAGTGATTTAAAAGTACCCACCAGGGTCTGCAGACAGCCTGAAACAAGTGCTCTTGGAGAGGTCAACTGCCTTCTGCAAGGTGGGAAAGTCTCACTAGATGATTCATGCATCAGTGCATCAGGAGATGTTTTGCAGGGTGAGGTACCTCCTGCTTAAATTAATTTTTTATAAATTTATTCCGTGCACTTAAGCTTTTCAAAAATGCTTAAAGCTGTCTGTTAGCCGTGGTCTTAATCAGCTTAATAAACTGGTGGAACAGTTGTTTCTTTGCAGTAAGAGGAGGATGGCTATGCCTGGAGGAACTAGCAGGCTGTAAAACACGCTGGTGTTTCAGACAGTGAGGCTGGGGAGAAGACAACTGCCTCCTCAGTATTGCAGAAGTCCCCAGTATCAGGTAAAACTGAACAACCAACCTCTGTCGAATCCAGCTAATGCTTAATATGTACACCCCCCAGAAAACCCAAATGATGCTAATCACGGAACAGAAAGACTCAAAAAAGAATCAGTGTTAAACAGAGCTTAATAAACCTAAGACTGTCACCTTAATAGTCACGTGTGGACTTCAGTGCAGTCCACCTCCTTAATAAAGTGGTGACATGGAGAGGTGGACAGAAGGTCCCTGAGAGTCTCTTCCGTACAGAGAAGAGCCAGAAAAAAAGTGTGGATATATGGTTGTCTGTGGGCAGGCTTGGTACCTGCTCTCCATCCCCATCTGTAACGGAATACTCGGAGGCTGGGGGTGCCTGACTGGTCATGGCCCCAGAAACGCCCCGTGTTTTTCTCCAGTGTGACCAGCTTTGCCAGAACTGTATCCCAGGGAACACGCTGGGACAAGACCCCACGTAGGAGCTGTGAACAGAGCTCATGTCAGGCAGATTTTGGTGTAACCTTTTGCTATTTTATCTTTTCTGTAGCATTGTTTTGATTTTTTTTCTGATTGAATGCTCAGCTGTTTGCTTCAGTAGTCTAACCCCAACTTAGACTTCCTCCTCAAAGCTCAGCCGGGGGGTAGTACTTATCCCCTCAGTGTCCCTTCCTTAAAGTGGGGCTAAATCCTTTCTTTTAAGGTGCGTTGGGAGAATTTGTGTGTCCCGGTGATGGTGCTGAAGGCAGCTGGGAAATATTTGCCTCTTTGGGAAGGGAGAGGGACCTCGTGTCCTGTTACACATACGTCCCAGTTTGCATTAATCCAGCTGCTGCCATTGATAAAAAGCACTGCCAGTGTTTGGGCTCACATGGACGTGTGTCTGAGTGTGATAGATGTGTTGATTTTTTCTTTCTTTCTGGAGTTCTAACACTTTGCATTGATTTGCGTCTTCGTTTGTATATTGTATGAGCGGCTGAGGATGAAGGCAGCTCTGCCCGTCGTCCATCAAAACCTCCAAGTGCTTTGTCTTCATTTCGGTTTGGCTGCTCCTTGGCGGGTTTGTGGCCGGGCTTCTGCCAGACGGCGGTGGGTCTAAATCTGCTGCTGGGAACACTTCACCGCAGGCTCCCAAAACAGGGACAAAAACCTGAGGTTAAAAAAGACTTACTGTGCTGACCACTGGGCACAGCTCGTCATCTGGGGGTCCGGCTGCGCTCATCTCGCATGGAGGGTGGTGGGTGAGCTCCCTTGGGTGTGTGGATGGCGCAACTAATCTGTGTTCGGACGAGTCCTTCACATCCTCAACATGGAGAGATTTATCTCTTCACTCTTGAGTTCTCCGTGCTGCTGCAGCTTGTGATCCCTGTTTGTCCCTGGCTTCATTAAACATGGAACAAAAGCAGGTGTTTGTGCTACAGGTACCTCTAATAACATCCTGGAAGTACGAGCTGCTGGGGTGGGAACTTGTTTGGACAAACAACCCTGTCCTCAGCTTCCTTGCTGATACCTGGTCTTTGATGAATACAGCAGTTTTCTTCCATGAGGCTGTTTTGGGTTTTTTTTCTCTCTTCACAAGGAAGCTGGACAGGGAGAACCTGGAGCACTTGGTGCTCATTAGAAGCTGGTTGATATTTTTTTTTTCCTGTCCCAACAACTTTCTGGGTTAGGTGGGTATTTCAATCTAACAAAATATCCTGTTGCTCCAGAAACTGAAGATGTTGTTAGTTCTCCCTTCTTTGGTAGAAGTTGCACGGTGTCCATCAGGTGTCCCACCACCTCTGCAGACCCTTTGCTCAGCTTACGACATCCACACCCAACACTGCCCGTATGGGAGCTAGGGACACTGTTGCTCTCTGCATCTATTGCATATAAAACAGGCCTCATATTCAGCCCAGATACATTTCTCACCAGCCCCCAGCAGATGCTGTATCAGTCATATAAAAAGAGGTGCCTGGTATAGGAATGCCATAGGACAAGGTACCCTGGGTAGTCCCTGTGACAGCCATGGCTGCTCACAGAGGATTCTGACAGGAGCAGGAGACTTTATTCCACCCCAGGCCAATGATGCTGCCTTGAAAACTTGGATCGAGAACCAAAGCTTGATGCAGCTGCGTCGGAGTGTGTGTGCGCGCGCCTGTGCTTGGACATCTCTCCACCACACAGTCCTCATCAAACACGGTGAGTGCTATTCAGACACCATCATTCATCTGTGTACAAAAGCCTGCAGACCTCTCGCTGGTGCTATTCAATCTGGATCCAGCCGAGAGCGGTTTGTACAGACACGCTAATTGCTCCCAGTGTTGGTGGCCATGACAGAAGAACCAGGAGCCCAGTTATCCAGGGAAGCTGCTTCTTCCCCCACGGTGATGCACCGAGGCTCTGTGTGATCTGTGCTAATGCAGCACTGTTGCTCTGGAAACAGAAAACACTTGCTGGAAAACCCTGTAACACGAGAAAGATCTCCAATGAGAAATACCTCCAAAAAATCCCCTTTTTGGAGGCACTAAGATAAACTTTCCCCAGTCAGGCTAATACGACACCTCTTCCTTGTTCACAAGCCAGTGCACGGTCTTGAAAGCACCTACCTAGTGGTGGTATGGCTTCATGTCACATTAACACCACCAATTTCCAGGAAAACGAATTACATTGGCCACTGGGGTGATGTAGGAACCCTCTCAGGCTGCAGCTGGCAGCATCTTGGGGCTGTCTTCCTTGTTTCGTGCTCTGCTAATGCTTGGAAGGTGTCTGCAGGATGGGTGATGTGAGCTGGGGGACACACGTGTCCACTCTGGCAAGGCCACAATGAGCCCAAGCTAAACAAAAGGTCAGATTTGTGAGCTGAAGTCCGAGGCTCTCAGAGCTGAGTTACTGGAGGGAGAATCAGTCCTCCCATTATAATGATAATTTTGAGCTGTCTCCCTCCTACTGCCTAGGAAGCTTTATTACGAGTATTGATTGGGCTTTATTCATTAAGTAGCAGTGGTGGGAAAAGAAAAAGTCTAGAAAAAGCCCCCACTGCAAGAAACTTGCAGGCAATGCGCCCGGGGGGGCTGCCCTGATGTTGGTGGGCTCCGAGCCACGACCTTTGGGGTGACATTGGTGAGGGTGGGAGGTGAAGGCTGTATTGCCCGTTGCCTCTGTTCAGGATGTGGGTTTTCTTTGCTTTGCTTGAAATTTTTTTGTTTGTTAGGGTTTTTTGGTTGGTTGTTGTTGTTTTGGTTTGGTTTGGGTATTTATTATTTTTTTTATTACGATGAAATACTTTGATGGTTGAGGGGTTTTCCAGATGAAAATCTTTCCTTTTTGTTTTGTTTTGTTTTGTTTTGTTTTTTTTAATTTTTATTTCTATTTCAAGGGATGCGTTTGAAGCTTTAGAGGGGTTGGGAGTTATGTCACAGCATTTGATTTTGTTTTTACAGCGAGGGGCTAAGCTCTTTAAAAGCCTTCCTCATCTTAAAAGGCACACCTTCAAGCATCCTTGCCTGCTTTCTCATGCCGCTCCGGTTTTTAAGCCCCAGCGGCGTTACACAGTAGCCGGCATTTGCAACCTCGGCTGTGCTGTGAGTGGAGTGTGCCTGGGCTCGCGGGCAACCCCCTTTCCTCACCCCATGAGTTGGGGACCTGAGCTTGCAGAGCTGTCCATTCACCCTTGCACCAACCAGTCCCATGTAGCTTAGCAACAGTCAGATCCTTGTTTGCCAACATTTACGCTCCACAGAGGAGATGGGGATGGCTCAGCATCCCACTGACTCCGGTGATGCTCCAGCCAGTGCGTGGGTGCTGAGCTGCCCTGGCCGTGGCCACCCCGCCTTGGGAATCTTGGGTTTTGCTGGATGGATTGCAGCCAGCAGAGCAAATTCCAACCTCTCCATCCCAAGGGAGATAATTTTGGGAACAGCCAGCCCAGGTAAGCTGACAGCCGCAGGCAAGTATGCAGGTGGACGCTCATCCTGCAGTACATGGAGAGAAACCCCAGGTTCAGCTTCCTGGGATGCGATGGAGGGTTTTTCCAGTGCAAGGGGAAAAAAAATATTCCCAGAACCCTGTGGGGGGAAAAAAGATCTGACCTATTTTTATCTCATGAACCGGCTACAGGTGAACACTTGATTCCCCAGAGAAAAGCAAATATTCCAGGCCAAATGTGACACATCTCATGGGGAAGGATGTGGTTTCCCACCCTGAAGAGTGAAAGTTGCAGCTCCCTCTCAGACTGCATGCAGCTGACTTGGTGGTTGCACACATGTAAAGGTATTTAGCTTTGAAATTCAGACCCAGGGCCAAACTGAGTGGACATGGACTGGCTTAACCCGGCTATAAATTGCCCTGCGCTGGCTAATGTGATGAACATCTGGGTGGGCAAGCTCAGCACGTGGTACCTGTGTGTGGTGCTGGGCAGTGAGCTAATGGCCATAAATGAATATAAAATGAGACTGAACACTTTCGTAATGTAACACAGTGATGGCACAGAATAAGAAAGTAGAAAGCGACTGTTAAAAGCATGTAGTTCATTCTGAGTAACATCAGGGTAATTAATGATCATGCATCAGGGTCTCATCTAATCACAGCAGCTGGGAGGAAATTGTCCTTTCAGGCCATGCATCACCTTATGCCTTTGGAGCACCATCAGCCCCAGCCTTGTCTGCGAGAGCACTGCAGACAGAGAGGTTGATGCTCCGCTCCCTAACTCACCTTGGATGGATGCTTGTCCTTAGGTGAGGATCTGATTGGGTCCATCCTCATCAGTTTGTGCAGGATCCTTATCGGGAGCTGTAGATTCAGAGCAGATCTCTTATTGTGGGAGCAAACTCATCCTCTTACCAGCTGGAATGAGGTCTGGTCATGATAAGCCTTGAACTTGCATCTTTCCAATCCCACTTTAGCCAACGTTCCTCCTTCTGGCCCTGAGGACATTTCAGGTGATGGTGGGTGTCTCAATTCCCCAGGCGGGCTGCAAGCGAGAGGGTGCTGCCGGGTGATAGCTGAGTGAGCGTGGCTGATGCAGTGTTTCCCATTCTCACCTCAATACACTGCGTTATAAATTGCATCTGCACCGCCATGATGGTGGCTGCAATCATCTCTCATGGCTCTGCCAGGGCTTGCTTTTGCCTTTCAGAAGGCTGCTTTTGGCTTTGTGGGGTCTTGACATGCTAAAGTTTTCCCTGGGTTTCCTTTAGCCAGGGAGGATGGGAAAAACAGCAAAAAGAGTGCAGGGAACAGAGTTTATTTCCACCACTGCCCTGCAGCTCAGCCTCTCCTTCTCTTGCATGCACCTGTAAGTCCACCTCAATGTCTGCTGCATCCCGACATCTACAATACTTCAGTGCTGCTGGGCATTTTCAGCAACAAGGGTTTGAGCGATGGGCTCAAACAGGCTTTTATTTAGCCACAGGCTTAAATTTTTGTAAGCTGTTTTATCCACCCAAGGATTGTACTCTGACCTCTAACGATCCTCCTAATGATACAGGGGAAAAGGAAAACGAGCTGCCGAGGCTTCACCCATATTTTAGACTTTTTTTGGACTCCTAAGGAGTGAGAGGGTAAGCGAGGTGGAGTGTGGGTTTCCTTTGTTTTCTACTTTGTCTATTTATTAAGTTTTTTTTCTTTAAAAGCAAACAAACAAATGAGAAGTACCAGCATGAGTCTCAAGGACTGAAGTGCCCTACGTCAGGCAGTGACAAGGATATTTATTACTTGTCTGGGTACCCAAGTTTTTTGAGCGCACAGAGATTTCCTGGGCACATATCAAAGCAAAATAGCACAAAGGAGGGGTAGGAAGGGCAAAGACGAAGAAGGGAGGCAGGGAAGAGGGTATGGATTTCTTTCATGCTTTTCATCTGGATGCCACAAGGGTTCTTTGGTCCACCAGAAATTACCCTGTGCGGCTTGAATGTGCACCTTCTTTTAAAAACCCGGTCCCCTGGTCAAGTTGACATGCTTTTGGGGAGGGTTTTCTGACACGGCGGACCCTTCTTGCAACCCACAGTGCTCCATTTGGCCGTCCGCTTTAATGTGTTCTCACCACAATGGATGCAACAAAATAATCCAGCCTGCTGCAAACCTCTGGGATCGTGCTTTAATACCAGAGCAGGAGCTTGGAATGAAGGGGCACGGCCAAAGCATATGTACAAACACAGCTCTCCAGGGGCTGCTTTCATACCCATCACTTGGGGCGGGGGGACCACACATCTAATTTCATGTAGGTTTTTGAGGTGGTTGATGTACCTTAGTATTGTTCTTTCTGTTGTTCTGTAAGACACAGCCAAAGGTCCAAGGACATTTCTTTAATCACTTTATTCCACTGTGGGTGAGGTATTTACTGTTAATTCTTTATCCCATTTGTACCTCATTACACTCAGATTAACTCTTTGGTGGGTCATTAGGAAATCACACAGCAAAGCAAGCGATCTGGAATGGGAGGGATTCTGACTGTGAGCATTTCCTGGCTAAACTCTGGAGTCAGGAGATGAAGGCTTTGAATGCTCATTTATTGGCAGCACTTCCTAATGTGTATTGCAGTTTGGCAGATGTAAACACTAGGACTTGTAATCACTGGATATATAAAAACTGTATTACATTTCACCTTTTTTTTTTTTCCTTTTTTCTTCACATACTCCTTTTTCCAAGCCTGAGAGTCCCATGAATAGAGAAGAATTTTGGAATTTGGGCTGGTAAAATATACAGGTCAAGATGAGACAGCCTAGGTGGCTAGTGGAGATCAGGTCTTTTGGCAACCACCTGTATCCTGCACCTAAAATTGAGTGTGAATGAAAAAAATATTACTATAACAGGTGTTTCCTCTGTGTTTGCTATCTGACGTGTTACATCTGTCCGGTGGCTTCAGTCACCATAATGCTTTTGTGCTCTTTCCTCACATTTGGAAATCTAGACTTGAGTAGTTCAGTTGACAATTGAAGTTGCTCAAGGAAGTTACCTGGTGTTCTTTGTCCACCACCTTTTTCTTTGAAATAATTTTGAAAACTGGATCTGAGTATCTTGGGGCATGTAGCAAACAATTGCAAGTTCTTTTCATTAGACCAAAACCAGAGTCTTTAATCACCTCCTTTTTTTTTTTTCTTTTTTTTCTGTCTATAAATGGAATATCAGAATGTGACCATGAGCAAGATGAAGAACAGAGGGTGGGAGGACAGGATGGCAAATAACTAATTGCCCTCCAGTTAAAGCATTCAGC
>NW_009647856.1:11175155-11214421 GCF_000708025.1 Charadrius vociferus | reverse complement strand
CCTGCTGAAAGTTTCAACAAAACCTTCCTCCGAAATCTGTTTGTTTTGAAATATTGGCATTTTGCAATGAATAACAATGTCACTGAAAAAGTTCCTAGTGGAATATTTGCAGTGAAGTCCCCTGAGCCTGTGCATTAATCCAGGTAGCATGTTCATTTTTATCAGGTTTATTCTTCCCTAGAGGCTGAGCCAAAGAGCTTCCAATTTACCCAGGTCATTAGTGATTTATATGATAATTGGATCTAAGTTGATTTTAACTATTTGCTTTAAATCTCTGGGGATTTGTATTCTTAGACATTTTAATGCCATTGGAAATTTCACTGATTAAGCAAAGACAAGTATATGTACTTAATTAGTCCTGAAACCAATTAGTCCTTTGTCGGTCAAATTAATCTTGTATCTGGACCTTTAAATGAGCTCTAATAATTTGGGTATTGACCTTTGTGGGCTTGAGAGTGGAGTCCGACCATTGCCTACATTCAGCCTGGGGGATAGGTGCATCCACCCAGGCTGGGAGTATCTCAGCTTTGCCCTCCCTTGTTCTTTCTGCCACTGCATGGTCTGAAATATGATTGTGGGTGATCAACTGAATGGAAAGGTAGAGATGGAACTGCTGCTGATGGCAAGCCCCAGTCCCTTGAAGGCAGGAAGGCAATAATCACAGTAAACTGCACCATAGGGTCTTCCTGCCCTAATGGCAATGCCCAAGAGGGTCTTTCTAGTGCTAGGACAGTCTGACAGGATCCATAGGTTGCCTGTGGTTGTCTGACTGAAGCCTGGATATAGTAAAGATGACCCTTTTTCATGCATAATGCAAGTTCTTACCTTTTCCCAGTCTTCTACATTAGAATTTGGATGAACATCCCTCCCACCCCCGCAGGACCTCCTTAGGATGGTGATGAATCACAATGACAACCCTATCTTTCTGCTGGAGGTGACTGGTACCTTTGACCGTAGGACCCAGAAGGATGCTGGAGTGGTAAGCATCACACATGCACTAATAATACACTATTGCTTTCCTGAATTTGGTGTGATCCGTTTTTACCCACAACAAGATTCTTAGTGTAACACCCAAACTATCCAAGAAGGTGGCCTGTGGACACGGACGCTGTGTCTCTATATTGGGTTTAGCAGTCTGAAGCTTGAGAACTGCCAAAATTTTGGATCTTTTCTTTTTACTTTGGTTTGAGAGGTGTTTTTTTTTTCCTTCCTAGTTGTCAATTTCAAATTTCCTTCCCAGCTGTGCATTTAGTATGTTTTTTAGCTTGTTTGTGGTGCCATCTTGATGCTTGAGTTTGTTGCTGGATGCTTGAAGCTCGAGTTTGAGGTGGGCTTCCTAGTGTTTATTTTGGGCCTTTAAGGTTTGCTGAAAGCAAACCTAGTAACTGTGGCTCTACTTTGTATAAATTTGTTAAAGATGCCAGAAGAGATTACCAACATTTTCCTTCCTTCTTTCCTTCCCCCCTAGTACTTTTTGCAGTCCTGTCCTAATACATGTTTTTACCCTTTATTACCCTAACGCATTTGAGGGGTTTATTGTCCCTATTCTCCTGAAAGGCCTCCAGCTGATCATTGCAGAAAGCTACAGCGGAGTCCCCAGAAGTGAAGCCCCCGTGACAGCAGAGGAGTGGGCCCCTCTGGCTGGGGGAAGTTTAGATTGACTTTCTTGCCATTTGAATGAGGCTGCAGGCATTTACGAGATAATTTGCAATCTCTGTTCATTGATAAGATGCTGAAAAAGTGACCTCCACCTCTGTCACAGTGAGAAACATTGCAGGGAGTAGGACTAGTAAATCTCTTTAGGTAGTGGGTTTGGAGCTGGTATCTGGGGTGATATTATTTGTGTGTTTTTTGAGGGTCCGCACAGACCTCTTGGGTGGAGATTTCACTCCAGCTCACTGTCACTAATCCAGCCCAGGATGGGATCATATTTTATGATTCATGAACTACAGAGTTCATCATCGGCATGGCTATAGGGACTAGAAGTGCTCCCATCCAGCTCTACTCCAGCATGACTCAACTCTGTGAGTTTCCCGTCACACAGTTAATGCCAGAATTTTCTTTTTAAGGTATTGAATCACTCCATTCCTCCCCATTCCTCCCTTCAAGGCCAGGTTGGATGGGGCTTTGAGCAACCTGGCCTAATGGAAGCTGTTCCTGCCCATGGCAGGGAGTTTGGAACTAGATGATCTTTAAGGTTCCTTCCAACTCTAACCATTCTACGATTCTATGATTTCAATGAATTATTTAAGTTGTTCCTGTTTCAGGAGACACAATTAATGGTACTGGAAACATTGACTGTAATGATAAAGCAATACTGTGACTTTCTGTAAGAGAGGGCTCCTGCAGGGACTGGGACAAGGGGAGGAATTCAAGGCTCTGGGACAGCCAAGATCCAGAGAGGGCAGGAGCTGGAGAGGTTGTGGGACTTGGTATCTCTTTAAAAATGTACTAAATTTGCTTCCTAATCCCAGATGAGAAGAGAGAAAAGGGAGCAAAGAAGGAAGGGGACTAGCTGGAAGGTGGGAGGTGGACAGGAGATGGGCAGAGATGGTGGCAGGACTGAAGTGTGCAGGAGCAATAAATGGAGGGACATCAATAAGACCAATGTCCCCAGAGATGAGGAGGAAGGTGCAGATGTGGGGTCTGGATTTAACCTGGGAGGAGGAGGAGGAGGAGGAGGAGGCTGTGCTGCAGCGAACTGTGGTGTGATGATGAAGAAGGTATGGCAGTAAAACTGCACAGTTCCTCTTGTTTCCTCCCAATCCCTGGCCATCTGAGATTCTGGAAAGTCCAGAACTGGATTTCAGGCTCAAATGCAGCAATAAAGTCTCCAGCCAAATTGTATCTTCCACCCTTTGATCCTCCTGCTGCCACGAGCACTTCCAGCGGATGTCCACCACAGCAGGGTATGACCCTGTGCAACCTGAGAATAGACAGAGTAAGTAATTTTGCTGAGGGTTGGGCAGGAAGTTTGTGACAGAGCCAAGAATAGAGCCCCTCTCCATTCAGCTCCTGGTCGCGTGCCGTCTCCTCTCTCCCATTCTTCCTCCTGGCGAGCGGCACCACAAATAGCTGGACACATCAAATCCACTGAGATCAGGAGCCAAGTCAAAGGTCAGTGCTTGGGCACAAAGATGCTTCTCTTTACAAGGCACTAATCTGGGCTGCCGCCGAGCATAAAAGTTGGTTTCACCATACAGATGAGGACCGGGGCAGGAGGTCGTGGCAGCATGATGATTAGCTGCTTTGGGGAAAAGAAACTTAGAGAGAGAGGAGCGTGCAAGGATGAATGAGTGGAGATTGGGTGAGTTACAGCTCTATTGACAGGGCAGTGTATGCCACTGCCATGCTTGCCAGGAGAAGCGATGGGCGGCTCAAGTCTCTCTTCTAACCCTGACTCTTGGTGTAACCTCGCACCACCTGAGCAGCTTATTATTCCATCCCTGATAACCATCCCCACGCTGCAGGTCAGGAGAATGGGGACCCTGCCTTCCTTTCGTTCCTGCAGCCTCATCTCTTTTCGAGACCTAATCACACATAATTCTGGATCAGTCATTGTCTCATAGAATCATAGAATGGTTTAGATTGGAAGGAACCTTGAAGATCATCCAGTTCCAACCCCCTGCCATGGGCAGGGACACCTCCCACCAGCCCAGGTTGCTCCAGGCCCCGTCCAACCTGGCTTTGAACACCTCCAGGGATGGGGCAGCCACAGCTTCTCGGGGCAACCTGTTCCAGTGCCTCACCACCCTTAAAGTGAAAAATTTCTTCCTAATACCTAATCTAAATCTACTTTCTTCCAGTTTGAAGCCATTCCCCCTCATCCTATCACTACATGTGCTTGTAAAAAGTCCCTCTCCAGCTTTCCTGTAGGCCCCCTTCAGTTACTGGAAGGGGCTCTAAAGTCTCCCCGGAGCCTTCTCGTCTCCAGGCTGAACAACCCCAATCTCTCAGCCTATCCAGCTCCAGCCCTCTGATCATCTTTGTGGCCCTCCTGTGGACCTGCTCCAACAGGTCCATGTCCTTCCTGTGCTGAGGGCCCCAGAGCTGGACGCCGTACCCTAAGTGGTTTCTCACCAGAGTGGAGCAGATGGGTGGAATCCCCTCCCTCGCCCTGCTGGCCATGCTGCTGGGGATGCAGCCCAGGATGCTGGTGGCTTTCTGCGTTGCGGGTGCACATTGCCAGCTTGTGTTGAGCTTCTCATCAACCAACACTCCCAAGTCCTTCTCCTCAGGGCTGCTTTCATCCTGCGTGAGGCTTTGAACTCCATGTCAGAGGACAGAATTTGGCCTGTACTGTCTGGTCAGGGGATTCTGTAACCAAATGGTGACACTTTCCCCCCTCAGGACATGCCTTTTGCAGGCTTGCCACCAGCAGAGAAACAGCTCCTTGTGATGGAGGAGCGTAGACCAATGGGACAAAGAGCCAGCTGCATGGTCCACAACAGCTACAGGTAGAAGCATGTGTTGGATGTACACTTGCAGGCTGTGTCTGTTGTCGGTCAGTGTGCAAGGAGCCAAATTATGAAATGCAACCTGCAAATACGCTACTCAGCACGCAGCCTCTTGTCCTCCGTCCAGCTGGAGAGAAGCTGCCTACAGAGAGTTTGGGTTTAATTCACTCCCGAGTCTGGACATATCATCTGCTCCCGTATGCCGGTTGCCATTAGAAGCCGCCTTCTAGGATGTCTGAGAGCAGTCGTTTGTTATACGTAGGAAACTATAAGATGAAATCTATAGTTGCAGCTTCAGTGAAGGGTAATTCACAAGGGCTTGCCTGGTGGAGCCGGGAGCTAATGCTGTTAAAATGCAACTCTTCCTGCAAAAAGCAACCCTTTAATGACTCTCAAATGCAGCTTATACAACAACCACACTACTTACATCCTCTCCAAAGATCCGGACTCTGCTAAATGGATTAACTGCTTAGTGAACTCTCCCAAAGTGGTGGCCAAGCTCCGACCTTATAATGGACCAATTAAAAGGTCATCGTTACTTATGGTTGTAGCTTCCTTACATGAGAGCTTCCACGCTCCCATCTGGCACTGCAGGCCACCGAAGGCAAATATTGACATTTTAATGTGTTAATAATGGAGCAATAAATTAATCTTTTGGATTCCGCTCTTTGGTTTCTGGAAGGCGCTGAAGAGTTAATACGAGAGATGCTTGCAAAGCTGGGAAGCACAGGCAGCAGTAAAACCTTGTTGTCAATGCTTGATCAATAACAAAACTCTTTCCATGGGGGGAGATGCCTTCTCACCCGGTCTGGCACTGGGCACGGCCAGGATGGACTCACACCAGGCAACTCCCGCACCCACCAAGCTGGTGCCATCCTTTGGCTGGCCAGCTGGAAAAGACATTTCATGTGGTTCCCGAGCAGCACGAAGTAAACAAGCCACAGTCAAGCCTTACCCATGGAGCTTATTACACCCTGGACCTGATGCATCTCCCAATGGGAAGGTTCCCAAGGCCTTGCATGTGTGGTACCCCTCAATCCATGATTAGATCTTGATGTCTGCTGGCAGGAGAGCCCAAGGCATTCTGCTGTCTTACAGCTCTTCATACCAAGCCACACAGATGACTGGTTTCAGGGATGCCTGTTTTCTTCCAGGCTGTTTAAAGAAACCCTGCTGAGGAGGAGAGATTAAATCTTTCCCATCTTTGGAAGACTCTCCCATCCTTATTTATTTATTTATTTATTTATTTATTTATTTATTTATTTATTTATTTATTTATTTATTTATTTATTTATTTGGTAAGCAGCGGTGGGGTTAATTCCGAGCAGAAACATTGCAATCCTTCTGCTGTCACCTGCCTGTCCGGTCCCTAACCTTGAGTGATGCACCCTGGCATCCCAAGGGGCCTTCTCTGATTGATTGATCCCTATCTAAGTTGGCGGATGAGGGAGGATATTTACTACGCAGCAGAGAGCCCTTCAGAAAGATGTTTTATTAAGGCTGCTCACAAAACAGGAAATGCAATAAAGCACCGAGAGACAAACGAAGAGAGGTAAATATACCATCGTGCCTATCGGGCCAGCCTAACAGCTATAATATACCGGCCTGCACACTCACATAGGTCACTCTTTGGCCATCACCTGAAGAAAGGAATAGCTTCTGTTTTCCAGCTGATGTATTGACCCAATAAAAGGTATTATTACATTGCCTATCACCGCTGACTACAGGAGAGCATTTTGAAGAGAGTGATGGCTCCCTTTGGAGAGTCGCAGAGCAGGAATAAGTGTGTATGGATGCGAGCGTGTCAGTGAGAGAGAGATTCCTCCGTCTGGAGGGAGCAGGGCTCTCCAGAGATGTTTGGCTGGGCTGCTTTTATTGCAGTGTCAGGGGAACAGCTTCTCTTTTCTGGGGTGGATTTTGGGGAAAGGGGAATGAGGCCTTTTGACTTTTTAATTGAGGTGCAGTCTGTTAACAGCAGAGCGAGTTTTGATCCCAAGGACGGATGTTCACTGCTCCTGAGTGTTTGTTTCAGCGAGGCAGCTCTGAGTCTGTTTTTATCAGCAAATTTACTCTTGCAGATGATGTGGGGGGGAGCCACCGGGTCTCTTTGCCAACCACAGGTGTGCGTGTGTGCACACTCACACGCACAAGCACACGCATGCTCCTGCTCACCTTTCCCTGCACAGTAAACACCTCTTCCATAGCAATGAGGATGTAGGGGATTTAAGAGCTTGTGAGTTGCTCCTGGGCTTTGCTGTTTGTTTGATCCGATGGCTTCATATGAGAAATGCACAAGCAGCCCAGACCCCCTCTCCCTCCTCTTGGATACTCTGAGCACAAGGCTCCAGTCTCAGTGGCCCCGTCTTTCCTTTCCCCCTGGTCCCACAACTCTTGGTAAAGCAGCCTGGCACCACTTACAGGCTGGAAAGTGATTTCACCTCCTGGCCAGCGTATAAAGTGATGGTTAAGACCTTTTCTCAAGTGATGGTGGAGATGGGAAATCTCGTGGGTGAGATGTACCACCCTCATCCCCTCTGCAGGGCACAGGGCTCTGGTGCACAGGTCAGAGAGTGTTTTCCCACGTTGCTTCTACATTGCTGGTCAATAGGGTCACCCCTACACCATCAGTATAGGGACCCAAGTGTGCCAAATGGCTCACTGCCGAACAGCCTCGCTTCTGGAGTTCATTACCTGAAATTATGCCTAACAAGGTCCTGGTTGATGTAAAAGCACAGACATACGTCTGCTCTTGACAGCATAATCTTTCCCACCTCCTCTCCTCCCACAGGGCCCATGGACGCGCTTCAAGGCATGACCCAAGGGGATTAGCTGGACGTGGCTTTGTTCCCTCCGCCGGAGGTGTATGGATTACATAGAGGGGCGCGCGGCCGATTAGTCGGCGCTGATTATCTCATTCACAAAAATGTTCCTTTTGAAACTTCAAATGGTGCTTCTGAGCTTTGTGATGCAAGGAAGAGTCAGGGAGACGGAGAGGGACGCTAAGCAATTCAATGCAGTGCTTTTGTGGCCAAACGCGCTGGAAATGCTATGGTAATTATAAAGCTCGCTGCGCATTTCCAGCGCTTTGTGCCTGCAAGGCTTGCAAACACTCCTCCCCCTCCCCATTTTATTATGTTTTATTTTTTATAAGGGTTTATATTATATATATATTTTATATACATGTAGACACATGCACATTGAAAGGAGCTAATAGCAGCTTTAAATTCCAAATGGATTTTCCCTTTCTATAAATCACGGAGTAAACTTGCTATAACAGCCCGAAACAACCCCCACCTCCCCAGCCCATCACGTTGCTGGCTGGAGGGAGAAGTGGGCCAGGGTGTACAGCTCACGCTGATCAGCCAGGACTCCACCGCCAGCCACTGGGCCCCAAAAACATTTGCAGCAGAGGTCACAGCCAGTTCAGCAGCAGCCCGAGGTAATTCCAGTCGAGATGCTGACCGTAACCTAGAGGTAAAATAAAGAAGAAAAGGAGAGGAGCTGGCAGGGAGGGAGAGTTAATGGAAGAGTTTCCACTGTTTCAATTCTGGATGAAGGCTCCTGGTGGTCTTTAGTTACCTCTAACAAGTCCCCCTGTTGCTGAATATGAAAGCAAGTGCCAAGCGCGTGTTACAAATGCATGGGCTGTGCTAGGGGCCCGATGCCCTCCCGACATGTGCGATCCATGCTGCGTGCTCTGTTTTCCCCCTTCCTCCCTAATTTTTCACTCTTGTCTATTCCCACCCCACGCTGTCTCTCCAGCTATGTCCCTCCTTCTTCCATAGGAGCTGGGAAAAGGCAGAGCAGCACCCACTTACTCCGTGCTGGTCCAGGGCACGGTAGTACCAGGGCTGGGGCAGAAGACAAGCCAGAGAAGAGCCATCCCTTGCCAACCTCCTCATGCAAAAGTGCTGCAGTGAAACCAATCTCTTGCTTCTCACATCTCCAGCCTGCAGGAGACAAGCTCTGCTTCACGAGTCTCCATCCAGACTCCTCTCTGTCTGAGGGTCCTCCAGTGTTTCCCTCTTAGGATGTGGCTCACAATGAACTATTAGAAGCTTTTGGGGTTTTGCTGCATTGAGACTCTGCCTCTCCCCTCCATACATCAAATAAGGAAGGATGAAAAGTAGCTGGAACATCAGGATATTCATCATGCTCCTTTCTGATCATGTTAGGGTGGGTTATACATCTTAAGGATTTGGCCACATGATAGGTGCCAATTGTTTGGGGTCCTTGGAGGCACAGATTCATGCATGTTTACCAGATAGGATGAGGACTGCAGAGCAATGCATACACCATAGTTTTGACACTGCGGACCATCAGAAGGGAGTCTCCTTTGGTTTATGCAGTCGGTGACTTTCCACAAGAGCAAAAAGATCTGAGGTCTGTTTCCATGCCCACAGCCTCATGAGTATTCATGAGGGCAGCTGGGCTCTTCTGGATAGCTATGGATTATCAGCTAGAAATGAAGGATTCATATCCATTACCCAGACCCATGGAACAGTTTGGGCTTGAAGGTTTTCTCTGTGTTTTGCTTTTCTCCTCTTCTCTTTGCTTCTGAGCTTGATTTCTGCTCGCTGGTCTGACTTTTCTACCCGTGCACAACTTTCCCTGACCCGGGCCAGCTGGCGCAGAGCCCACAGCCCCAGCAGCAAGCGGTCGGAGTGGCTGGATGCCAAGAAGAAAACCGCTGCTGTGTCAGTCCCAGCCAGCGCAGCCTGCAGGTGTTGGGGCAATGTGGGCAGGGAGCACCGAGAGAAGCCTTGCCCTCTGCTCGGCTCATCCTCTGCCACCTCTCCTCCCTGCAAAATCCTCCCTTACCCCAATTCCCCTGCAGACGTAGAGGGCAAAGATGATATGAAAGGCAAAGCCTTGAAGTAGTAAAACTATGACAACGGGCTGAAATCAATTTGGCAGTTCGAGGGGTACAACTGAGAAGCCACCAGGACATCTCAAAAATTGCTGCCAGTGACTCCATGGTTGTTCTGCAGAAAGAGCAAGATATTGATCAGCTCTGGGCTGGCACCAGGAGTGTCTGTAGGAAAAGTGCTGAACTAGGTGGGATTTGTGCCCAGTGAAGCAGCATGGTGGAAATGGCAGAGAAGTGCTGGGAGGATCCATTTGGGTGGAAATGAGTCACAAGTCAGTTATGCTCAGGAGGGAGGGTTTGTCAAGTATCCCTTCAATCATTCCACCAAAAGGGAGGGTGTTGGTCATCAAGAACTCAGAACTACCTCTGTCCACCTCTGGCTCATGTAGCCAGAAGTGAAAGCCATGCTTTTGTGCAGACATTGTCCTGCTAAATAGACCATTGGGCTGGGAGGAAGAGGAGGGACTTGGGAAACTGCAGGTCAACTTTTGGTTTATCCACAGTTTTCGTATGTCACTTTGAGCAAGGGCTGTAGAGATGGGGGCTAGAATTAACACGGATACTGTTATGGTGGCTACGTGGGGTAGAAATGGAGAGAAACCAAAATGAAATGCGCCACTGAGCTGCAGGGCACTGGAGTGCCTTCGTGTAGAAATGGGATGAGCACACCACTGATTTCAACTTGTCTTGCCACCACTGGGGTTTACAGGAAGGGCCACCTGCAATATCTTCTGGGGCAATGTATAATGAGCAGTGCTGGCCAGAGATGAAAGAGGCTGTGTGGTAGGGTTTGGTGCTATGGGACCTACCCAGGCTTTGCTGTCCAAGTCATCCTGTGATGGCCACATTAGCAGCTCTCTGCTCTCAGACCCCACTGAGCCAATGCATCATCGTGATGCTGCTGGAGCAGGCATCTTTCTGACAGTGCAAGGTCCCAATACATGCGATTATTAAAGACCCCATGCTACTTTCAGAAGGTGATGTTAATCTTCAATCTTGACTCCCTTTCCTTTCCAGGACTTTTTTTCTTTTCTTGGAGGAAATCCTCCCATCTGCTCTAAAGTACCATTGGATATGCGTTTGCTCTTAAACTTCTGCCACATTGTACCTCCAAGGAAGCCATTTCAATAATGACATATCAGTGCCCATAAGTACTCTAAAGTGTTTTAAAAACCAGCCCTAAGTGCTTGATTTACCTTAAGGCACCCCATGCAGGCCCCCAACAGGTTAGAGATTCTTGTCTTTCCCTTCTAGTTCCCCAACAATTAAAATTGTCCTGTACTTTTTGCCCATAATGCCCAGCATGATTAAAAAGCCATATTTTTTTTTTTTCTAGTGGCTTGATGATTTATAGACAATGAGATTTTATCAGTAGAGCACCGCATTAAGAAAATGCTTGTTAATTATCTGCTGGTTAATATGATAATTTAGCAAAAAAACAACACCTATTAAGAGCTTCTCATTAGGTGAAATGCTTCTCATTTTTAACACACAAAGTGTCCAAGTTAATGAGGTTCACCTTCGATTTGTAGCTTGCTCAGAGATTAAAAGCTCCCTCCATTTATAACTCTTCACATCGCTCCATTTGTAAAAGCCGACACAAGCCGAAGCCTGAATACCTGACTGCTGCACTATCTCTTCAAAGACGAGACGACAAAAACCCGTCTCCCTTCATGAAAGCCTTTCCAGCCCAACGCACCTCTCCGTCAGTCCCCTGCTGTTTCTATTTTTGCGGAGCTGGCGCTACTGAGGTGGAAGTTAGACAGAACCAGAAGAGAACCAGATGCCCACAGTGTTAGGGACAATTTGAGGACTACTCTGCCAGCTCTGTGTCACCGAGACCAACCTCTGATCTCACTGACATCAGTGCAAACCTGACTAAGTCCACTGAAACTGGTAGAGTTCATCACCTCCAGAAAAATCAAACTTTGGCTACATGGATTGGAATTCCCTTCACTCTCCATTTGAGGAAAAACTATTTTGGGGGTTAAGTCTGGTATATGCAATAGTTTGGGGCAGTTTTACCTTAGGGACTGTGGTGGGGAGGTGATTATTTAGAAGGAGGAGGGGTCTTGCATTCTGGAAAACTGTCTCCTTCATGAGGCGCTTCCCACAAGTGTCGCCTCCCATATTTGCAAATCTTAAGCCCTGCAGAACATGTTCAGATGCATCTTCATCTTTTTCTCTCCTTTCCGGACACCTTCTCCTGGATAAGGCCATATGGCTGTGCTGATGCATTTTTTTTGGTCCTGCAGGACCACATAGTTTTCATGGAGAGCCCGACCTTCATGGGTGGGGGTAGGAGGCAGCTACTACTCTTCAGAAGTCATGTTGCAATTCAGAGGTATATCTTACTCACTTTGTCCAGCTGGAGAATGCTCTCAAATCCCAGTAAATACTCTTAAATTCCATCTCTGTTTTTTCCTTTCTCATTTTGGACCAGATAGCAAATTCCATCTGCATACTAAAAGCAAGTACCGTTTGCATGTGAACAAACATGAGAAAGGTTTTGGGAAAATATTTACGATCAGACTGTTCTTCCACAAATTAAGACTTTCTGTTGCTGTGGGTTTTTTCCCCTCACCATTTCTTCCAAACTTTGCCACCCACAATGAATATTCATGCCGACTTTGTACAAACCAAGTGATGAAAAGAAATTCCTTCATCTTCCCCTTTTACACCCTTCTTTTTTCATCCTTCAGCTATTCAACCCTTGCCTCTATCCGAACAGATCAGCCAGTTTAATTTCATAGTGGCCCGTGGATTAAAGATTGTATCAAGCCTATGAAATGACTGTGATAATCAGATTGCGAGGGCCCACGTTTATCTCACTTGGCGAGTAGCAGCTTAGATAAGCTCCACGCTGAAGAGAAGGGCTCTTTTTGTTTTATTTTGGTTTGGTTTTTTGTGGGTTTGTTTTTTTTTTCTATCAGTCTTGCAAACTCATCCTGAAATCCGAGATGCAAGTTGGGTCCTCTCTGCCTTACAGCACGTCACTAGTAATAAAGGCTCAGCAGCCCAAATGAAGAACTCCTTGACAGCTCTGTAAAATACACTGCCTTCAAATTATGCCTTTGGGGACCCGTCTCCCACCTCGCTGCTGTCAGGAGGCTGGTGAAGGTGTAGCTGCCTGGAAATGAGTCAACAATTTGAGCGGGCAACTGGAAGGAGTAAAACCCAGTGCATGCTATATTTGATTAATGCCAAGGCGATGAGAAGGAAAAGAAAGAAGAACTTCCTTTTGTCACTGCAGTTAACAAATCTGTCTCTGAATACAGACAGCAGCTGTAGTGTGCAGGAAGAGGGCACTTTACGCATTGCCCTTTTTTAGGACAGATCACTTTAAACACTTTAGTCACGCTGCTTTAATCATCTTCTGCAAAGCCTGAGTAATCACAGTCTTCTCACGCAACCCTTGTAAGCGAGCCCCTCTAGGCTGCACGGTCATGTAAATAAATAATTACATCAAAAATTCTACATTAAAAGGACATTAAAGCTACAAAGACGAGCTCTCAAAAGTTGAGAAAGGGCAGGATGTTGGTCGCCGGTGCCCACGTGGGTACATGCATTAGGATAAAGGCTCTAATTGCACCACGGTAGGGGACAGGAGGCTATCATCTAGGCTGCCTCTCATGAGATGCTCCCATGGCCTGGCAGATCACCTTTCTCATACATCTGGCTGGTTACACGCTCGGTACTTGTTTCTTTGGCATTACATTATATTGAACATACTAATGAATGCAATTAAACAGTTGTGTTTTAGACAGTGTCTGTGAAGTTCTGCAGAGAGAGCAGGAAACGTGGTTTGCAGTTATCCCACCTGCAAAGTAAAGCAGGTTTGGTAACAGTTCATGAAGCTCTGCCATTTTTGAAATAGGGCAATGGATTAAGACATGCGTGCCTTACAGATGAGGTATGGACAAGTCAATTTATTGCTCTGTTGCCATAGGGCATACTTACAGCCAGGAACCTCCTGAGAAGAGGCAGCAGAGCCCCTGGAGATGAGTGTCTGCCCATGGCTGGTGAGTCTTTCCAGGGAAATCCCTGGATTACTTCTCTGCTAAAGCCAAAACTCAAGGAGATGACCTTGAGCAACCTCATCTAAATTCAAAGCTAGATCTTACTTTGGAGTTGGGCTTGCTTTGAGTAGGTGGCTGGAACAGAGCCCTCCAGAGATCCCTTCCAACCCCTGTTATTCTGTGATTCTGTACTTTTTTATATTGACTGTGTTGCATTTTCGCCCAAAACTTTAGGATTTACCAAATCTCCAGTTTATTGGACTTCAGGGAAGCAAAACTCTCATAAACCCCCCATTTTCTCAAACAGTTTCTGCCTCCTTTGCTGCAGAGGAGATGTGAAGGATGCAGTTTGCAACAGGGGCCAAATGCACAGCAGTGGCATCAGGTGGAAGCAATGAAATGGGTGAGATACTGCACGGGAGAAAAAGCCCGCGCCAAGTTTTAGGCAGGGAAATGTAGACCTGGTTTGAAATTTTGTCACAGACTGTTTTTCTGATGGAAAAACACAATTGAGCAGGAAGGCTTTTGGTTATTAGGATAGGGTTTTATGGGACAGATAGATAAATTTGAAGATGGGAAAACCCAGAAGCTCAAAGGTATGTGGTTGTCCCATTAGTCTGCCTCTTATCCTGTGAGTATTTCACTTATTTAGCTTTTGCTAAAACTTGGAACAATTTCAGGAGACCTCGATTCTGCTTGATTCCGATCAGGGACTAAAGGCTGGCCTAAACTTATTCCAGAAACACAACCTAACCACGACTCTACTTCTATTTGCCCCCTCGTCCATTGCAGAAGATCTCAGATTCATTGAAATATTTTTAAAAATTTAATCTTCATTATTCATTTCCTCTCATTCAAAAGAGAATTTTTGTTTTGTGGCCAGCCCTATTTCAGCCCTGACTCTACCACAAAAGTGCCTTCGTCATGCACAGAAAGTAATTTAGACTAAAATCTTCTTTGTTGACCATTCATTGAAACCAAGCAGTCTACTTTGTAAAAAAGTTGAATAGTTAAAATTGCAACTAAAATGAATGGCACCTTAGAGATCTAACAAAGAAAGCTTTAAAAAAGGCTAACCTTTTGGAAAAAAATGGGTCACGGCAAGCTCAAATCAAACAGTCATAATGGGTATATGTTTTTTTATCTCTGTGTCTCAGCTCCCAGCATTTACTGTGAGGATCATACTACAGCTTCATCTCGGGAGAGTGTTTTGAAAGTAAATTCATTCATGCTAGTGAAACTTCTGGCATGGGGCATCAGCAGAGAAAAGAATTTGAAATTTATAATACTGCCTTTTGAGCAAGGCTCATATACTGTGCTGAGAATAAGGGATGGGGTTATCCACTGAATGACAGGGAGAAACCTGGTGCCCAGGCATGGGCCAAACCACGACACTGACTCAATAGGCACGATGTATCCTGTGAGCCAAGTTCTGGAGACAAAACCCATGCAACCATGTAATTAAGATCATAATATAATGAGTATATATGAAAGCGGTTGAATTAAAGTATATACACTGGCAATTTTGGCATTTCCTAGCTTTGATTTTAAAACTCCAATGTTCTTTTGTCTCAGGGTTATAAATCACTTCCTTGTTTTTTCTTTTCTCTTTTTTTTTTAAGAAAGGCTACATTTCCAGGAATTCCTCCTTCTTGCCCGCTCTGTTGGTTGTCAATAGGATTTGTCTCTCAGATTCATCCTGCAAAGTGCCTTTACTTGTGCTAACCCTGATGGGATGACTGTGTTCTGTGTTGATCAGCATGCGAGGAATATATAAGTCTTATTTATGTCTGCTGACAGCAGAGAAAGCGTGAGTTGGGAGCACCAGGCTACATCTGCGCTGGCAAATAAGAGCCAGGGCTTGAGCTGGTAGCACCAACATGTGGTCATCCAAGCTGTGAGCATGATTCTTGGCGAGGTTTTGGTCCAAGCCCGCTAGTACAGTCCCAAAATGATGCCTTGTCATGGTTTGGGTTGCAGCAAATGTCTGGCCCATCACCCCAGCTCTGCTCAACCAACATTTGCTTGTGTCAAGGTCTTCTTCTGTCTCATTCCTTTTTTGCTCTTTACTTTTGCTGGTGAAAGGGCTGGAACAAATGTCCTATGAGGAGTGGCTGAGGACTCCAGGCTTGTCTAGTTTGGACATGAGGAGGCTGAAGGGGGACCTCATTGCCCAGTGACAGGACAAGAGGGAATGGGCACAAACTTGAACATAGGACCTTCCATCTTAACATGAGGAGGAACTTCTTTCCTTTGAGGGTGGCAGAGCACTGGCACAGGCTGCCCAGAGGGGTGGTAGAGTCTGGAGCCATTCCAAACCCACCTAGATGCCATCCTGTGCAACTGCTGTAGGTGCCCCTGCTCTGGCTGGGGAGCTCCAGAGGTCCCTTCCCACCCTGACCATTCTGTGATTCTGTGATACAGTTTGTTGAGGAAGGAAAGTGGAGAAGGAGGTGCTGAGCTCTTTTCCCTGGGATCCTGTGATAGGACACGTGGGAATGGCTCAAAGCTGTGCCAGGCAAGGCTTAGACCAGACATTAGGAAGCATTTCTTTACCAAGCGGGTGGTCAAACACTGGAACAGGCTTCCTAGAGAGCTGGTCAATGCCCGAAGTGTGGCAGTGTTTAAGAGACATTTGGACAATGGCCTTAATAACATGTTTTACCTTTTGGTCAGCCCTGAAGTGGTCAGGCAGCTGGACAAGATGATTGCTGTAGGTCTATTCCAATTGAAATTCTCCTCTCCTCTCCTCTCCTCTCCTCTCCTCTCCCCTAAAAGGGGCACTAATGAGTTTATGGAGAAAAGTTTTCTCGCTCCAAGTTCTCATCCTAAAGAAGAGGGGACTGTTGCAAGGGAAGTCCCAAGTTGCTCTCGCTGTGGTGGGCTAGCAAACCTCCAAGTGTCCCTGGTTTACCCAACTGCTTTCCTGGATGGGTGAGGGGAAAGGAGCATGGTCAGTGCAAACAAATGACTTGGGGGATGTAGTCACTATGTACTAACAAGCCTTTCTTGAGTAATTGGAAAGCTGAAATTTCTGGATGTTTTTAACTTAGCAAATGCATGACCTCCAGGGAGTGGAAAAGCATTTCAGCAGACATCAGAATGACTCCATCTCTCTTTTCTTGTGTCAAATCCCTATTCCAAACCAAGGAAGAGGCAGTGCTGCTCCCCCCAGAAATCTGTGAGGATCTTGTTTTAATGGTTTGTTCGCTGCATTTTGACTTGGAATGAGTTGCAGCCATTTCTCATTGAAACCCAAGTTTCCTTCCCTCCTCCCTGCTTCCACCTCCTCTGGCAAATAACAACACAAATAACTCACTAACCAGCCTGCAGCAGACACCCAGCTTGAGAAGCATCAGCTGGGCCAATTAAACTTTGGCAAAGTAATAAAGATCAGAAAACAGGGTGTGAGCAGCCTGAGTTGCCTGACAGCTTTAAGTAGCAGCTGAGAATGATGCTTGGCATCAGGAAAAGCTGAAGCAAATGAGCCTGCCTCTAACTACCTTGACCATCATTAGCTGAGCCTGCTGTTGCCCTCACCTGCTTCTCCTGCTGACCTCCTGGGAAAGCCTGACCTCGAGACATTATATTACATCACTGCACAATGATGGTAAATGTTGATTCTGTCGGGTATGTCTAGATCTTACTCTTTTGTATTACTAATTCAGCTCCATTTAAAATGCACTTAGCTCAGAGACTGCTCTTACCCCTGTGCATCACTTCACACTTAGCCACATTAAACTTCATATTCTACTTTTGTGCCTATTCACCTCCTCTATTAGGATTAGCCTGCAAAATGGTTACATCCTTCTGAGTCCTAACCACTGCCGTTATTTCATTATCCCCAAATTCAATGATCTCCCATGTCTGAATCATTAATAAAAAACATTACAGGGTACCAACCCAAATGAAGATCTTTGTGAGAGCTGATTCTTTTCCAGCTCTGCAGAATGTACATGATTCCAAATCCTCTTTGTACAAGACCAGATACAAAAAAAATAAAAAGTAAAAAAAAAAAAATAATAATACAGTCATGCCTGCATTAGTTTCTTTCTATGTAGATGGACAATGCTGTACAAAAGCCTCTTCCCTTGCTGGCCAAAGGAATGTTCTTCTCGTCACAGGATGTTGCAGCCACAAAGGATTATTTCAACCGTGAACTTTTATCTAGCAAAGACATATTGGTTTGGCCACAACTGTTCGTGGTGTTGGACTGGTATCAGGTGTTACGGTTTCTGTTTACAGGTACCAAATGAGGTCAGAGGTGTTGTTTTAACCCCTATAAATCCAGACTGAGTAATCATCTGCATCCCAAAGAGAGACACTGCTGATCCCACCGTATTTGACAAGAAGAAGTCATTAGGCCAGTGCCTTGCTTTAAATTGACCCAACTTTGCCAAGGTTTGAGCTAAATGTGTGACGTGGTGATGCCGTATCTGCCAGGTGTCTGCATTGTAGGTCAGTAACTGGGAAAGTGGTGGCACGTATTCTGGGTGGAAAGCACTATTCTCTGCAATGGCCTTCAAAGAAGAGTAATTTTCTCTTGCACAACTCCCTCCAAAGGATGGCAGCGCCAGTCTTGGTCATCTGGCATGGTGTTAACCTGCACGACTTGGACAAACCAGAGTGAGTTCAGGGAAGAGCAGCAAAAGGCTCAAGGAGCCGATGTGAAATTTCTATTGGCAATGACAAGTAGAAGCACATCCCAAGAGACTAGAAATCTCTGATGTGTAAAAACCAGAGCGGGAGAGAAAACTACGTTGAGCAGTAAACTGGATTATGAGTAGGAGAGAATAGTATTTCAGGCCAAATATCAGGAATGTCAGTTCCTGATGATTAGGACAGTCTCCAAGAAAAATAATAGACACTCCAGTACTTGGAGTACTTAAACTTGTTACTAATAGGACAGTCCCACCATGCTCTACCCATCCTGCCTCTGGCTGGAGACCACGTTGGTATTCTCAGCCCTGAAACTAATTTCCAGTATGATTTTGGAAATTTGGCTCACGTCTCTATGTTTCTTGTTCCCTTTGCACATTGTCTTGACTATTTGAATTTTAAGCTTTACAGAGCGGAGATGATCTACTTAATCGTGTTGTGTCTAGCATGAGAAGGCCTTGATTTTTGGCACTACTGGAATAAAACCCTTATTTTTAAAGATGCTCTGTGGAGCAGACCTGCCACAGGGAGACAGACTGCCTGAGAGGAGAGCTGATTTTATGAATACAATATAAAGTTTGCCCTTGGGATCCTTCTGTCTGTTGTTGCTAATGATCAGTGATTTTCCTGTTCATCCGGTATTGAAAGCAACAGGGAAAAGCAGTGAAGGGCCCAGCTGCATTATGAATGAGATGGACATGCAGCTGGGATTGAGATGCGTTGCCCCGTGTCACTAAGATGTCACCCTCTCTGCTCGCCCACCCCAGGAAGTCGGGTCAGTCACTGCTCCCGTGGCAGCCATCCCTTCTTACTAATTGGCTCTGTAGATGTCGTAGCTGTTTGCTGGCTTGAATATTGAATGTGCAGACCCTGGGTCCACCTCTGATGGCAAACCCTCTGGGAGGGGTGGTGGAGCAGGGCTGGAAGAAAGGCTGCCCATCATCAGAAGGAGCAAAGGCAGCCTCAAGGCTGGGTTTGACTGCAGGGAAAGGCGTATTTGTGGAGGTTTGAAGCTTCATTATTGATCAGCACCTAAAAGGATCTAAGAAACAAAGGCTTCCTCCTCTTTAAAGTTCACTTGCAGAAAATGGTATCACTTGTTCCTTGGGAGTCTGCTTCCCAGGGAAAGGTTGATGTGCTGCGTGTTCCCACTTTGCACAGGCCATACGAGGGTGGGAACAACACTTTGTAGCGTGGAGGAGGAAGCACTTGAAAAGAAGAAAGATTTCTCTCTTCAGACCCTTTCTCCACCTGAATTGAGAGGGAGGGCCAGGGCTGGTCTGAGAGTGAGAGATTATTTCTGTCTAATCAACTCCACTGAGTATCTGCCACAGAAATCCTACACGGTGGTGAAGGCTTCCTTTGCAGGGACTCCCTATCGGTAAGTCACTTGGCCGACTTGCATTTAGTTTCTTTGATGGTAAATCATCAGTCTTTTGCCAGGTTGATATCCAATTCTGCATTCAATGTAGAAGTAAGGTTGCAAAGGCAAGTACTGCGATGAAAAGAAGACACACAGATTTCCTACCTATCTGTCACAATGTGGGTCATTGGAAGCCAAACTAGCTCTCCTCCAAACAGGAGATGGTGGCAGGGGTCCCCAGATCCTGAGTCTTGTGACTCAAAGGGCGATCAGGGGTGTAGTTAGAGTTGAATGGAAGGTAACAAAACTGTGGAGATAGCATGCACCAAATTCAAGGAGTTGGGAAGGGGCAGAAGTTGGCATCAAGCACTGTGTCAGGGAAAGGGTCTGGGAAAACATCAGGCACAGCTGGATCAGGTTCGAGTGACTGGTCACAGATAGAGACCAGGAGCAACAAAGGGTTGGATGAGTCAGCAAGAGATATGGACTGGGGTGGATTCAGAGCACGGATTCAGGGTACAGGACAGGGCTTCAAAACTGTCCCCTGTATCACAGAGATGTTTTTCACAAGCACCTGCTTAGTGGCTGGCTGCTGACTACAAATCTGGTGGGGTCTGTTTTGGGTTTAGCCACCAAGCCATGGCTCTCTGCTGGCAAAAGGATTTGTCCCTGCATTGCAGTTTCTCATTATATTGCTTAAGTGCCAGCCAAGCAGCCAGTGTGATACGAGGCAGATCCTGCCCCAGAAAGCTTTCACTACAGTTGTTTCTCTGCCGTGCCCCATAGCTGCTCGCAGCTTGGCAGAGACAAAGTTCTCAACATTTCTACCCCAAAAGCTCAGCAGTTTGAGCTATAGGAAGGCTTGTTTGCTGATTGCTGTATGGGCTGTGATAAAGTTGTATCGTTACACAGTTCGGATTCCATCTCCTAGTGGGGTTTTAGTGCGTATTTTTCAGAGCTGTTTTGTTACAGTGCTGTGGTCATTTCATTTTTAGAAGTTGTTGATAATTTTTCATAAATCACCGTGCCTCTGCTGAGCCTCTCTCTAAGATTTCTGTACAGTTTAAGAGAGGATTTTTCTCCACAACAAACCCGTGTCCCCTTCTGCCACTGATCCTGGGGTTTCCCTCAATGGATTTAATAAAAATGCTCTTCAGGCTTTTTATCAACTGAGAAAAATGAGCCTGCCTGCCTCGCTGCGGCTCTGCAAACTTTCCAGCTGATTTCGTGACACTGCGACCAATTCTGTTCTAACACCCTGTGATGTTGGAAGCGCAACTTTGAATTTGCTCCATGCTGAGAGCAAACGGGGGTTGGA
The DNA here is from genome assembly GCF_000708025.1 of Charadrius vociferus. Lineage (NCBI taxonomy): Eukaryota > Metazoa > Chordata > Aves > Charadriiformes > Charadriidae > Charadrius > Charadrius vociferus. The sequence continues at coordinate 11,193,735 of NW_009647856.1, read as the reverse complement.
GAGAAAGTTCCCATGTAGATCCTCATAATTGCACCAAGGACGCACAAATTAAATGCAAGCATGGCATTGCGACAAGCTGGCTGGAGCAGATGGAGTCCCTACCGGTTTCTGCTGGACTGAGCTGAAACTGCTCCAATGTGCACTGCGTGCCCTATACCAATGACTTCTGATGGATTTTTCCTTTAGCCCAGATAATAGGTCCATAATTCTGTGTCTGAGCTCCAGCTCGAGGGAACAGCACAGGGTGAGCTGTGGATTTGCCGTTTTTTTTCTCTAAATGGATCGTGTTCCAGAATTTGCCCTTGTGCTGCACAGCTCTCCTGATAACTGTATTTTCTGGTTTGGCAGGTTTTAGAGGGGGACCTGATGATGTGGCTCCACTAGCTGACACCCAGTTGATGGTTTGGTCCCAGAAAGGATAGTGGAGAAGCCAGTTCCCTTGGGGACCTTGTCCATTGTCTTGAGGAGATGCCCCTTGGGTGGACAGAGATGCTCAGTTGCATGACCACTAGCAGCCATGGCCTTTTTGATGAGGTGACTGCCTGGAGAGGGAATGGTCAATGTGCCCACCTTACCCCTACCTAGACCCTTACAAGATATCCATTCTCTACCAGTGTCCTGTAACTCCTCAGCTAAACTGTTTAGAGACAATATCCAGTATGTTGTCTCTGACGTAGTATGTCAGACAGGATGACGATGCTAGGAGTCTCCTTGCCCCATTTGCCACCAGGGCTCTGCAGGATCTCAAGGAAGTCAGCAATGTTAACAAACCTGATGGTCCTTGCATTGGGATCAGCAAAAAGGGAAGGACTCAGGACTGATTTGGGGAACTTTCAACTCTTGAGACATAACTATAGCTGCAGCAGTCTTGCATGCCCGTAGGCTGGTTGCCAGGGGAGGAACATGAAACACCCACTGAACAGCAGGTTACACCCAGACAGAGAATTGGAGTGCTGGTGGAGCAAGGACTGCAAGACTTGGTTGAGAGCCAAACCCATTTCCTCTTACCAGGTCTCCAGTCCCGTGCAGCTCCGGCTGTGACAGTGACACGCAGTCATGACCACTGAATCCTCTCCGCTAATGACAGCCGCTCGGCAGTGTGTCTCACCCTGAGCTGAACTGAGTTAACAATCTGTTCCCAGTGAGCCAAGATGTGCCTACTTATTTACCAGACTTCAAGCCTCTGGCAAGCTGCCCGCTCAACATGTAGATGGGAGCTATATTAACTCCGTCATTGCCATCAACGGGGTGCACAAGTAGTGCTAGGAAATGCCCTTGGTCCTCCTGTCACACCCTATGGCTATGGCTTTTCCTAAATACCAGAGGTTTGTTTTGGAGGGTTGAGAAGTACTTTATGGCTGTGGAGTTGGACAGCAAATTTTATTTGTCCAGATTTTCCTCAAATGAAGGCCATATCTGCATTATGATTTCCAAGAAGGACTTAGGTACCAGCTGTAGTACACAGCAGACTTCCCTGTAGTGATGGGCAGCTCAGATCATGCGTTGTGTAGGAGCACCACATGTAGGTTCCCCATAGTTGAAGGAGGGATTTAGGCTTCATGTTTAAAGTATGTGCAATAAGGGGGTTGCTCAGACAGCCTGCCCACCTCTCTACATTGACATCAGGAGATGAAGGTCTGACAGCCTTGGATAGCAGAAAGTCAGAATCACTCCTCTGGTGAACTAAAACACCATAGTACAGCCCTAAATTTAACCCACGCACCAGAGTAAGCAGCTTAAATACAGTCTGGTGTGTCCATCAGCTGGTTGCCTGTCCTTGTGGCTGAATAGTCTCTACAAGCAAGGGTTTGTCTTCATACCTACCAAGGCAATGAATGGCAGGACCTCTGCACCTCCCAGATAAGAGGAACAAAGTTATTTTATACTTTGGTCGTTTCACCTTCCAAGGTGACTCTGTATCCCGATTGTTCCTCAGTCATAATTTCCTCTCTCTAAACTAGTTCTTCTATGATGAAAGTAAATGTATTATTACACCTGAATTTCAGGCTGTATCTGTTGGATTGTTTCTCCTTGAATTTATGACATCTTCTGCCTGTCCTGTGTTGCCATGTATGCAGTGCTTTCTCCCTATGCCTCCTTCTCCTCCACTCTGTTCAGGTTACCTGTGTCCCACCTATGACTGAAGGATTTAGCCTAAGGGCTTCCCCTAAAGGTAATGGTGAAGGAGTCATATTTGTGTTGATAATAAACAAGGACATTTACAGGAGGATGCCTTGTTTGGTCTCCTTAAACTGCACCCATTCCCTAAGCAGATCAGTATGGCTGACATTTGCAGAGCAGCACTGGCCCCAACACCCATGGAAATCCCACCCAGTCCAGGAAGAAATGATATACCAGGATCGTGCAATGGATATGTCTCAGCAAACCAGACCACGGTCTTTAGTCATGAGACCAGGTGGCTCAGCACAGATCACATCCACATACCTAAACTTACCTAAACTGTTCTTCTGTAAAACATGATGGCTCCATCCAAACAGTCTGCTGGAGACATCCTTTGGCATGAACTTTCCTCCAAAACGAGCTTGGGTATTGTCCTCACACAAAGGACATCTTTCGCTCTCTTGAAACTTGAGACAAGTATCCAAGCTTGAGGTTTCTGGAAGTACTGGACCAGTGCTGAAGGGCAGAGTCCTGGATTTCAATCCTGTGCTCTTTGATTAGCCAGGGAAGATTAGCCAGGATTCGAATTGCCTGATCATGCTTCGCTCCTGGGAGAGTCACTCAGGCAAATTCTGACTTCTGTCCCCTTTATACAGCAGCAGTGAGCTGACCCGCTTGCGAACAGTACTTCTCCTGCTCCTCTGTGCTGGGAACTCAGGAGCAGCGGCAGCAGGCTGTTAAACCACTTGCAAATAGCAATCCCTCCCTGAGAGCCCAAGCCTGGGACGAAGCACCGGGTGAAATTGTAATTAATGCAGTTCCACATCGCTTGACTCCGGGTTCTGCAACAGCATGTTGCAAACACTGATTCTTATCCCCAATAGAGAGTTACTTATTTGAAGATGTTTCACATGTATTTGTGTGTATATATATTTTTTAGATAGATATATTATATATACTTTTCATATATATATTTATATATATATATTTGATTTCTTTCCTCTTTAAGGCTATGAACCAATGTATGAATATCTGTCTTACGGTTTCTGGACATATGAAGGTTTTGGTAGAAGCCTGTAAGACTTTATTTTTCCCTTTTAAGGCTATGCAGACAATGTCTTTGGTATATACTTTAGCACTTTTCCGGTCAAAAGCGAATATAGCAATCCTAATGTAAAAGTAAAGCCAAAAGTGGATCGTCTTTGATGGCTCATCCCTGACAAATCAAAAAGACGTGTACCTGGCACTCCCATTCTGTGCAAATCTTTCCACATTTTTTCTGTCTAAGTGTATTATTATGTAAAACCCACTTGAGACTTAACAGCAGACCCTCCCGTGGTCTGGATGATTACTTTCCAGAGGGGAACAGTATTTTGTACGTGTATATCCACCAGACGAAGCTGGTTACAGCCCTCCTTCGCTACGGGATCAAACCTGCTCTTCGCTGGCACGAGCTTCTTATTTATCTGAGCTCGCTGCATTTGTCTTTCATCTCATCTGTGCTTTCAAGAGCTAAGACTAATGCTGTTCTTAGGCTCATGAAGCTCTGTCCATACAGCAAAGCACTAGCTAAAAGAGTGTGGATTTGCTGTATGGCGTACAGGTGATAGCTACGCATATGCCTAAGACAACGGCTGTCTGAAAGGCACCACTGAAGTGTATTCATACACAGAGGCAGAGCTCAGGGTAGGAAATGAAGAAATGTCCCATTAAAGCTGCAATATAAATTTTGGCAGCAGAATATGTAGTGATTGCCTGGATAGGAGTCTGTTGAGCCTGGTACCCATACTTTTGCCATCTCCTTTAGTGATCATAGAATCATTTAGGTTGGAAAAGACCTTTAAGATCATCGAGTCCAACCGTCAACCTAACAATGCCAAGCCCACCTATAAACCATGTCCCTCAGCTCCACATCTACATGTCTTTTAAATGCCTCCAGGGATGATGCCTCCACCACTGCCCTGGGCAGCCTGTTCCGATGCCTGACAACCCTTTCGGTGAGGAAATTTTTCCCACTATCCAATCTAAACCTCCCCTGGTGCAACTTGAGGCTGTTTCCTCTTGTCCTATTGCTTGTTACTCGTGAGAAGAGACTGACCACCCCTCGCTACAGCCTCCTTTCAGGGAGCTGTAGAGAGCGATGAGGGCTCCCCTCAGCATCCTTTTCTCCAGGCTGAACAGCCCCAGTTCCCTCAACTGCTCCTCATCAGATGTGAGCTCCAGACCCCTCACCAGCTTCATTACTCGTCTACGGACACAGTCCAGCACCTCACTGTCTTTCTTGTAGTGAGGGGCCCAAAACTGAACACAGTGCTGTCCAGCTGGAGGATGACCATGTAACATATGGATGGGGCAGGGTGACCCGTGATATCATCTGGATACTGGTCCTTGACTGACAAGTTTACAGAGTTGAGTGTCAGCAGGACTGAGCACCTCTGGCTTCACCCTGTTCTAGATGGATATGGGCCAGCTCCCACAAGCTGGTGGCCACTGGGGCATCGCTGTGCTGAGCTGGTACCACCTACCTTCCTCATACAACTGTTATGATGGTGGATCCAGAAGGGGTTTGTGTCTGGCGCTCTGGGGAGAGACGTACTGGATCTCAGGGCTGTCTGCCTCTGTCTGTGCCCTTGGAGGCTGAGCCCTACCTGTGGAAAGACAATGCAAAGAAAGGAGAGGGGGTGCTCCTTATAATGGGAGCTCTTCTCCCCTCCCCCTGGAAGAGCAACTATTTCCAGTAAGTGAGCAGGAAGACTAGCCCCTGCCACCAGAGAGTATTTAGAAGTAATTGAATCACTGGATTAGCTAATGCAGCATCCATTAGGAGTCCATGCCATTCCCAGAGGACTCCGTAGCCGTAAAGGAGCACAAGGAAGCCCTCAGTATTTCATGAATGTACATAAAACTCCTGCTTCCAGGCTATAACTTGCTTCCCTGGTGACAACATGAAGGTGCTGTTGGCCCTCCTCCATTTCCCTTAGCACGAGGTCTGAGGTTGTCCAGATGGCCCAGAAAGGTAAAGAGAAGCCAAAGCAGTTGCTCACTCCAGCTACAGCTGATGTGGGGGTAGGGGAAATGACAGCAGAGCTCCCAACTTGGCTCCTTTTTTTGGGTTGAGAAGAGCAGTTGGAGTGTGCAGAAGCACTTGGGCATATCTGGGCTTGGGGAGGTTTGCGCGGGGAGAAGCAGCCGGCACCAGACTTGGCCCGGGGCATGGCGCGCCTGGCAGATGGCAGGAAGGAGTGGGTGTGCAATGTGATGAAAGATTTAAACACAGAAGGCCAAGTCCTCAGCCAGGGGAAATGTGGCTTGCCGAGGATCCACTGACAGCTATTTCCATTCGGTGGCCGAAGCTTGTGCTAGCCACAGTGTTATTTCAGCTGGTTTCTGGCACTAAATCTGTGGTGGGGATTTTCTGTGTTTTGAGCTGGTTCTCTCCCTTAAAGAGCAGCATCACCTTCCAGATGCTACAGACTTAGTCTGTGCTTTGAGTTCTGGTGGAGGAAAAAGGAGGAGCCGGCTTGGGTGATGAGGCAGAGATTTGAGTGCCGTAGGTGGGTCTGAGGCTTCACCTTCTTCCAGATGGGTCCGCTGGGTTTGGAGTGGGTAGAATTACTTTAAACAGTACAGATTGCATGCCAAGACTATGCTTTCCAAAAAGAGAAGTGCAAGTCCAGCTACATGAGAGGCTTAAATCTCAGCAAAACAATACATGGGACTGCTAATCCTAATTCACTTACACAAGCTGCTCTGTCCTTTCTTCCACTTTTAAGTGTCCTTATTTAAGAAGCCAAATAGCTAGAAGTTTGCATGACTGAGTCTTTTCCAAACTGAGAGCTGATGAGCCATTTCTCTGTTTCTCTCTCTCCCATGGTGACCAGTTTACACAAGCAACGATGGGTCTCCTTGTGTTGCTGTGGGAAGGGGAGGCCCAATGGCAATCTAAATATAGATGCACATACGGAAACAAATGCTACCCTTGTAAATTTTGCCATCAGCAGCTGTAGTGGGACATACTATTGCTTAGCAGGAGATTAGTTTTGTAGGCTCTGTGTGTCTAAAGGGAGAATCATCTATTGTTTGCCATTTAAGATTTATTGTGTCTCCGTTTAGACTGAATAATTTATCCTGAATGAGCCCTGAAACCCTTTGCCAGTTAAAGGGAGAAAAAAACTCCCCAGAAAAAAAGCTTCACCCTAATAGGAGAAAATCAGCAGGCGACAGGCAGAGCAGAGGGGGTAGGTGATGGGTGGTGGTTGGTTGCACTGTTGGAGACCTCAATGGTTATGTATCTTTTGTCATTACTTCATAATGATGAACTCGGTCGTTAGGAGCCATTCGTTACAGCTTAGCCTGTGTGATCTGATGCTGATTTGATAGGATCCAATTTAGCATTTCACTCTGGGCTCCATTCCATAGCCATTTGGGTTTGGATGTAAAAGGCAGTTTGATGCCTTCTTGATAGTGTTTTAAACTGCCGTAAAAAATGCTGGCGCGGCAGTTCAATAGTCATCCGACTACGGGCAACATCACGGGCTTGCACTTTGAGGCAGCTGTTTTTCTTTGTCCTAAAGCTCAGGCTCAAAGTGAGTGGTGGGTAGCTTGTGCCTGGTTTTGGATCATCTACGTGGTGAAGTACTTGGGCAGGCAGTGCAAGGAAGAGGGTGACCTTGCACCGGCCCCTGGGGCTCACCCAAATGGAGGAAACTTCAGAGGCAAAACAGCAGGAGGCTGTTCTCCACCACTGAGATATGTGCGTGGGCATGGCTTCTAGTTTCATCTCAGTTTAACACAAGAGAAGAAATCTGAATTTTCCTGTGTTTCTGGGGAAAGAAAATGACAGGTTCAAGACCTATCTCAATTGTTTCCCATTTATTGGTGACTCTTGAGATCAAGCTGTTTCCACTGCCAAATCACTGGGGCTGGGTGTATAGATTTTGAATAGAGTAAGACTTGCCCTAAACCTCATCATCAAACTTGTTTTGTTTTTTTTCCTTTTTTCCCCAACTTTGATATCTGACTTTAATGCTGCTTTTGAACTTTCTGGTTCTTGAATCAAATGCAGCAAAGCACTCTTGTTTCCATCCAAGTGGAAGTGAGGATAGGAAAGTTTCTCCTATGAACTCAGAGTCATCAGACACATGGACCCAAACACTTGAGGGCAGCTTTTCTCTAGATCACCCCTTGAACCTCCTTCGGGTTACCTGAGTCCAAAAGCAGTGTCTATAGATAATGGAGCTTTCTAAATAATGCGTCCTGCCCAAGGCACTCACTCAATTTGAATAACTTTACTTATTCCAAGAAGGACACTTAAATTCATTAAGCCAATGCCATCAGTCTCCTCCAGATTTTCTAGGCTGATGTGACTCAGAGTTAGAAATGATGTTTGAAAATATACCTACCTTTAAGCTACCTATCCACCATGTGTGCCACCCCATTGAAGAGCTGCAGCTACGATGGAAAGAAAAACGGGTCCTGAATGGGTAAATTGGGAAATGGTTCATTCTATAATTATCCAGTTCTGTATACTTTCTCTCTAGGTATCTGCAGCTCCCCATTGTTGGAAGAAGGCTGGTGGGCTGAAGGGAGGATCTTTAGACAGACCTACAGCAGACAGGTTTATTTTGTATTATGATGAGGGATAATATGAGGAGATGTGGACAAGGAAGACCAGTTCAGGGCTTTTCACCTCCCTCTCTGTTGTCATAAGCTGATCCTGTGGTCCTGTATGGGACCAGGCTGGAATCAGACATGCTCTGCATAGAGGTATGGGTGTTCTTTCCCATCTCCTGCCAAATACAGCATGCAAGACCTATGAAAACTATGATGAGCCTACCAGCATCACGTACAGTGCACTGCAGATGAAGCTACTAGTTTGCTCTCTTCTTTCTTGGTAACCATAGTAAACATCTGCTATATAATGAAAGGCATGACCAAGTCCCAAGAATGAAAACTAATGAGAGCATCATTGCTTTGCAGATTACAGAGGCGAGTCCACCTCAGACCAAGAAGTAAGGCAATTGCAAGGAAGGAAACAGATGATCCAAGGGACTAAGGGCTAGAAATGAGAGACAGAAAGATCTATTAGGTCAGCCTATGGCCAATGCAAGATTGTTTCTGTACTTGCTGAGGGCAACCCAGTTTCACACAATTCTAGTGACCAGGGAATTTACCTACCTGTTGGGAAAAGCACTCCATGGTACCTGCCAAGAAATACATCAGTATAAAGCTCTTATTTTCCTTTACTTAGTTCCATTCAAACACACTCTCTTCAGAGCTATTCTCAATAGTCTTAGTGGCTCCTTGGTGTTTAGGACTCAAAATACTTGTGGATGTGCTTTGCTATCCACTAATATTTCTCCTGTAACCATGTCCTACAAATTCCTTTGGCTTGATCATGATTACTAAAGGAACACCAAAGGCTTTTGCCTTCAGGTCGCTGGCTCATAAGTCAATGCAGATTAGACCGATGGCCAACTAAAGATATTACCATTTGACAGCTGTTGCATGGGTTACATGACAGGGACTGCCGTCCAGGTCAGATGGTCATTTGTCCAAGGCAGACTGGATGTCTTTCAACTGCTTGAGCAGACATGAGCAGAAATGACAGAGCAACAAGAGGAGATACTGCATCCTTGAAGCCATCCAGTATCTTTCTGTCATTCAAAGATGGGATCCCAAGTTCTCTTCATAAGAACTAACTTTAAAGAAGGTGTGAAAAACAGTAGAGAAACCTTTTCTTTTTTTTTTCGTGGAATACCATTGCAGTTATAGATGGATGAGGAAATTTCTATCTCTGCCTCCTTAGATGTTTTGTGGGAGGAGTTAAGTGAAAATATTAATTTGGGGAGAGAAAGGCTGGAAAATGAGAAACATTAGTTCCAGTGTACCACTCTCTGGTGCCTAGGGAGATTTGCTCCATTTTTTCTAGACTATCTTGTCAGTCTGCATCTTCCTTTATCATCGTAGACTCCCTGAAAAAAGTTGGTGGTATATTGTAAAAGATGTATTCCAGGCAGGGAGTCTCACACTGTGGGAGAATGGGGCTAAAGGCAAGTGAGCAATAATCCCATCCAAACGTTTCAGGTTTAGGGCACTGAGCTGTTGGTTTCTGGCGCTGAAGATACTGTTGGAAAAACAGTGTAGTTTGGAAAAAGAACATGAGTGCTTTGATAAATAATTTGTGATGGAAAACTTCCAATTATTTCTAAATGCACTGCTGAAGAAGTAACATGTGGTATGTAACAGAAGAAGAGGCTGCAAAGGCATAGGTAGGACTCAGAAGATGACAGCACAAAGGCTGGGTATGCTATAGGTCCCTGTAACGCTTTGACTAAGTTATGGTACAAGGTTTCCAAAGAATTCAGATTTTCAGAAGTGCTTGAACCATGAGAGCTCCCAGATTTTCAGACCAGCCTGTTGATCTGTCCTGAAAATTTGGCTTCTTTTGCAAAGCCTCTCTGGAAAATCTCTTCCCAAATAGTGTGATGTGCTCTTATGTCAACAGTTTACCTAGGAAACATGGTAGCACAAATTAAATCCATAGTCAAGCACAAGCGAGAGTGGTGGGAGGAACATGGTCCACGTAGTCTGATGCTCTGCAGGCACAAAGGGGATACTCCAGAGACATGGGGACGATGTCAGCTGGAAGTTGATTTGGGAAATGAGTTTTTGCCAGCTATTAGTTCCCATTTGAAGATGGCTTTTGAATGAAACAGTAAGGATGTGGTTATGACATGTAACACACCAAATGTAGAGGGCCATTTTAAGAAGTACATTGTGGATAAGCTCATGGCCAAGAACTGCCAACCTCCAGCCATACCCTATCTTCAAAATTACACGTTATTTTGTTCCCAAACATTGTCTGCTTTATTTACTTTATAAATGTTTTGGGAATGTACTATAGAGTCTGCATCAAAGCTGACAGCAGTAGCGTCATTTGCAATACAAACAAAAACCTGTGTGAAGGCACAGAGTCCAGTTGGGGATAACAAAGAGTTGCGCTGAGGCTGGAAAGAATGGTTGTGGTCTCTTGGAGGCCAAATCTCAGCTATTTCAATGTCTGATTGGTGACTTGCCGGAGTGCTTTGGAGTTGTCACATCACCGCTCTAACCTGGGGAAACTGAGAGCATTTTGAAGGGCTGTGCAAGATGGCTATTTACGGGCTGCAATGGCTGTCACCAGTGAAGGCTGCTTTGCAAGCAAAGGAGTTAGGAATTGAAATCAAACTCTGCAGGGTCGAGGAACACGGAAGGTTATTTGATCTTTTACCTATCAATTTTACTGAGTGTTAGTTTAACCACTTGAGAAGAGCCTTTTCCCTCACTCTCCAGGCTATCTCCCAGCTTCTGCAGGCTCTGAGTTCCTGTGAGCGTCAATGCTGGTGTGAACCAAATCAGTGCACCCGCTGCTGGAATTTGCTGAGGAGAGATTTGTCCTGTAAAGCAGTCCTGTTCCAGCCGAGGCATGTCACTGTATGGACAAAACCGGGGAAGAAAATACTCTTTTTGTTTGTTCTGCAGGAGATTTCTGTTTAATCAGCAGTTGTTTTCAAAACCAAACACTGGCTGCCATGAGCCAAGGTCCAGGAACATAAATATCTGGGCCCTCTTCCAGGGCCGTGGCTGAGCTCCAAACTCTTCGGGAGGAGGGAGGAGTTGGGAAAGTGGCTCCCAATGCTCTGCAGTTGGCAGGATTGGTGTTTGCAGCAGCACGGCGACAGTACTCATCTTCTCTGGCCCACGGTGTAGGGTTGGGGTGGCTTTGTAAAGAAATTGTTATTCTTGTGTGATGGAGCCCCTACACTGGCCACCCAGAAGTGGACCACAGCATCTTACATCCCAAGGAGAGAACCAAGCACAAAGACTCCAGAGAGTTTTGATTGATCAAGTCAAAGAAATAGTTTCTGGTGACTGTAGTTTTCCTGGTGCAAATGGGGGCTCCTGCAGGTTGGGCACTCTGGAAAATCTGATCTCCTCACTTGGGTGCTTAGTCAGGAGCAGACCTTTTTCCATATGAGGTTCTTGGATTTGTTGGCTTAAAAAAAAAAAGAGAAAGATTAAAAAAAGGAATTAAAAAAAGAAGAAAAAACGGGGGGTTCTCTGAAAGTGCACTTTTTTTCATCAAAAATCATTGGGAACAAAAAGAAAGCATGAGTTTTCCTTAAAAACTGATAAATACACCGTTTCCAAGTGCCTGTTTTTTCAACAAGACCTCAACATGTTTTGCAGGAGCAACAGATAAACAAATAAAATTGTTTTGCAGCTAGCTCAGGAGCTGAGTTCTTTGGGAAATCTAGCCGTAAGCAAGTGGTCAGGTTGAAAAAATACTAGAGTGGAGCCACGATTGACATCTATACTTTCTGAGCTGCTGATGAGTCTTGTAACCAAAAGATTCTCTCACCACTCATAGTTTTTTGGCTTCAGTCATGCTCTACATGCTCATGTAACAGCAGAAATGAAGTAGCTCCACTGAAGTATTATAAAATCTCTGTAACTGGATATCTTCAGGGACTTACACCATTCCACATCAAATCCTAATGCCTTTTCTCACATGTGTGCTTATTCCAATAGTCCAGGCATCATCTTTCTCCATTCTTCCATCCAGGCTTAGCACAAGTGACTTGAGCATCCACCAGTTTTGGAGGTCGGGTGTACTGTTGATTCCTTTTCTAGGTCTTTTAATAGGAAAAAGTGCATTTTCCCCCACCTGCTTATGTTCTGCTCTTGGTCTTGTTTCTGTCTGCTGTCTCATACCGTACTTTTGCGCCTTTGCTCTGCGCAGAGGTTGTTGCTCTTCTCTGCATTATAATCACAATTCGGGGCCCCAGCTGAAATGAAAGGCCACTTGAGATGGGAACTACTGGGGACCCCAGTGAGAGACATCTCTACCTGGAAGGCATTAGAGCGTGTAAAGACTAGAGGGGGTTACAGTGAAGAAGTGGTTCGCTTGAGATTGTAGACAAGAGCTGAGCGAAGCTGTGAGTGAAATGAGCCCCTGAAGTGCACCTTGAACTGTGTATATGCTGCTCTGCCTTTATCTTTGGATAATACACGACACTGCTGGCATGGAAGGTCCTACCCATCTAAACTGGCATCACATTTTTGCCTTTGCAAAATTCAAGCTGTAAAATAGTCCATCATAGTCAAGTTGACAAAACAACAGCACAAGCACTGCAACACATAGAGCTGGTAGGACCAGAATGAGAGTTACCATCAGCTGCAAGAAGACTGATCATGCAGGAGGGGTTTTTTTCCTCCTTGTATCCACTGAAAACTTGATACAGCTTCAGCGGCTGATGCTCTAAGTGTGTGTGGCTTTCTGGTTGTTGTTTTTCTTTTTTCTCTATTTGTTGTTTTTTTTTTTATGTGTGTGTTTCGTTTGTAATTTCTCTCAAAGACTTGAAAAATGTCAAGTTTCCATCAATTTGCAAAGGAGGAGACTTGATGTGGTGGATTCAGATTGAGATGCCATGGTAGCCATGTCCCAGGAGGCTGAAAGACACGACTGTAAGAGGTGTAGGTTGACAAGTACATTTTAAATCTGGCTGTATCTTTTCCCTATTAATAAATAAACAAACTAAAAATGTGAGAGTAACACTGGTGAGGGAAGTTAGTTTAAGAATACAAAGATAGAAGCTTTTTCTTTGTAGCATAGAGGCAAGACTACTGGGTAGTGAGTAAGGGAATCTCAAGCGTACCCCAATCACTGATATTTTGGGTGATTTTGGGTGAATCTCTGTCATTTTCTTCCTTTTTCTGTTTAGACCACGCATTCTTCAAAGCTGGGGATGCCTCTTTCTGTCTGGTGTGCACCTCGGCTGCAAACCAGCTTCATGTTAGAAGAAAGTCCAGATTTCCCCCGTTTGTTCTCCAGTACCTCACCCTGGTCTCAGTGGGAAGAGGGTCTGGCTGAGTTGGCCACAGTGATGAGGCCTGAGAGCTCCTTTGGTATCAACCCTGAATGTGAAAGACTGGGAATTCTTTTTATCCCAGCTGAAGAAAGGCAACTGAAGCATCAAGTGTGTTGGCCTGCCTTTTCCAGCCCAGTTACCCACAGATTTTAGCGTGGGTAATGGCAATGCAGGAAGCAGGCACATGTTTCGGGGAAAAATCTTCTGGTGGTTTACCCAGTATTGCTCAGAGAATCAGCAGCAGAGGCAGTGATGAAAATAAAGTTCAGATAAGGTTCTTTTATAACATTCCTATCTCGTCCACACTTTGGAGCTGCACCGGTTCAGACAGGCTGAGATTGCAAACAGGTGAGGAAGAAGGCGAGGAACCACCATAGATAGTGCTAACGAGGGGCCAGCTGGGCAAACAGCCTTGTTGAAAGTTTTTTGGAGGGCATATGAAGGTGGGAGAAAGAGTGGGGAAGTTGCACTTGTGTATTCTCTGCTTTCCCCGCCTTCATTTCTTTGCATCTCAGCTAGAAGGAGAGGATTGAAGCCAGAGAAATTCGCTTTGGATCGGCTGACACTTTATTTAAATTAAAATAAAAAATCTGTTCTGTTTTGTTTTTCCTCCAGATGAATATTAAAAGGTGGCATAACTGACAATCCAGCCCACTACAGCTTCGCCTCCTGTTTGGAGCTAAAATGGAACAAATTTAAGTCATTTTCTTACTGTGGGCATAAAAGGGACTGTGGGCCTCTAATCACTGCCTGTGGGTTTGACTCAGCCATCCATAAACTGCAATATCCACTCATTTATTCCTTTTCATTCAATTTTCTCCAAATTGCTTCAAACAAGCTCCATGGCTGCTGGGGAAGGAGAAACTCTGCCTGCCTCTCATTAGAGTGGACAGGATCAAGGAGGAGCAAAATGGGGAGCTCAGTGCCGTCTGCTTGTGTCCTTCCTCCCTTTCCTTCGCTCTGCAGAACAAGGGTGATTGAGGACACTTCCACCGAGCATGCAAAGCTGGGCGATAACCCACCGTTTGCTGCTCTGGGCCTTGCACAACCCATTAAACACACTGCTGAGCACGTCTGAATGTTGCGTGAGGCGTAAAGCTGCTGCCTCTGCCTTCGGGAGAGGAGCAGGGCAGGAGCGGGGTACTGCTTACTCTGGGACGAAGCTCTGAAGGTTTGGCTGGAGGACGTGAGCAGTTGCAATGCGAGGGATGGAGGCAAGTTCCTACAATAAAAGCAGGAAGCCACAGCACAGTTTGTGCATTTTCCCAATTCCTGTGCATACACAAAACACAGTAGGGCTGGGTTTCCACCAGGAGCGGTTGCAACAGCAATCCATGGGGTTTTTTCCAAAGGTTACCCAAGAATTTTGGGTTGCAGCCTCTGCCTAGAAAGTCAGAGGGGTGCATCTACACTGCCAGCCTAGCTCTCTGGGTATCTCCTACACCCTGGTCCCACCACTGCTCAGGGTGCATGTTTATTAGCCCACCTGCTGCTTCATAGTTGTGGCATGCAAATCCACCTGTGCCTTTGAGACAAAGCCTGAACACTTTCTTGGGGGATGGCTTTTACATTTCAGGCATTTTGGAGAATAAAATCCACCAAAACATAATTATTATGTCTTAGGGCCACGGACAAGGCACAGGTGCTGTGTTCTGCAGCGTGGACATGGCCAGTCCGCCTTAAAGGAGCTAGCCACGAGGTAGTGCATGCAGGCCTTGCCCTATCGCTGGCCAGCAAAAATATGAATTTACCCAGCTGTTTTTTCTCCATCCTAGATATGACAAGCTGTGCAGTACCAGTGTCTTCTCTTAATTCCTCTCCACATTGGCTGACACAAGGAGAAACATCTTGAGATGTTTTCTGAGTTGCAGGCTGGTGCTCTGGGCATAAACTCCCCAGAAACTGGGCTCCCCGACTGGATATCTTCACTGGTCCTTTCCCAGCCTTCACCAGTCCTTTCCTAACCTTCACCTTGCTAAGAGCAGGGGGCAGAACTGGGGCATAAAAGGTCTTCTTCACGCTCCTGCTCGATCACTGAGCTAAGCATGGAACCACCGAAGATGGGAACAGTAGCTGCGTGCAGGGATGCTTTGCAAAGCAACCCCCTCATTTTCTCCAGCATTCGCAGGGCTCCAGCGAGCAAAGCAGCTAGAGCAGAAAATACTGCATTGCACCAAAGGCACGGAGACAGGGAGAGAGAGAGAAATCCCACAGTCTGACAGGCAAAGGCTGTGACTGTCCCACTCCTGACAGGCTGCCGAGCGGTGCGGTGGAGGAAGGCGGAAAGCATGCACCGTGCTCAGAAAAGCACCGCGCTGGCCCTGCGAGTGTTTATTGTGGTGCATTTCATGATGAGATGCCCTGAAAGCTTCTGTCTCAGCTCAGGCACCTTTGGCATCTGCAGACAGGGAAGGAAACATTTCCAGCTTGCTGCCTGGAAATGAAAACTGCGAGATTGGCTCAGCAGAGGGAAAGGGTCAGCAGAGACAATGACAGCCCATTTTCTGCAGGCTGTTTCTCTGCTGAGCTTTCCCGTTTCTGTCCGCTTGGCTCTACTGTGGCACTGAGACCCCTTTGCTCGCTGCACTTGGCACCCTGTGATGAGCTGGGTCAGTCGCGCCCCCTCCATCCACAGAAAGTCTCTTTAGATAGGGATATCAGTAGCTAGCCCAAAGTAGGGGCACTGCGGCAGTGGCAAACACCAGCAGCTTGCCATCAGCCTTACCCAGCATCCTCAGACTGCATCTGGTGCGACGTTCACATCATCCCTAATGAAACTGGGGTGAGCTTCTTCTGGCACAGCGACAGCGGGATGCTGGACGAGGAGGACAGCAGGCTGCTGTCCACCCTAACAGTCTTGGCAATGAACCCCATCTCTTGGACTGACCCTAGGAAATGTGCAGAGCCAAATGAGGAGTGCTTCCTACCTGCAAGCACATTAAAAAAAAAGAAAAAGGAATAAAAATGTATAATGTTCTTCTATTATCAGTGTTCAAGCTGGAAACTGAGAGCTATAGCTTAACTGCTGTTTCAAAATAAGCCATGCAGCCAATGATTTGATCTCCCAGCCTGGTCTCCTGGCACTGTGTCCCTTATGCTGGTGCATGAACATGCATGAGCCTCCCCCTTCTCACATCAGTCACTTCTACACGGTGAGGTCTCAACAGTACCTAGAAGATCTACCTTTCCCCAGGAAAGGCTGCTGTGATTTTGCTCTTTCATCGTTGGCAGAGTGGGGTGAGAAATCCTACTTCCATTTTACACATGTGGAAAACCAGAGAGAGAGGTAGGAGTAGAGAGAGTGCAGTGTAATGAGGAGTGGTCACAGCATACCAGGAAACTGTATCACCTGATGGCTGCTTGTTGGCTTTGGGGAAATGCTGGAGGAGCCCAGACAAAGGGCAGGAGAGCTGCCCAGTTAAACCTGTAAGGCCATGATGCAGGAGACCATTCTTTGCTGTGTGCAAACACTTTTGAGATGCTCTCAGTCATTCTTTGCATTTTCCTCCTGCTTTCCCTTTGAAAACCAGGGAGCTAATTCTGGCCCACTTTGTATAACGAGTAGAGACATTTGTCCTTAATCTGTTGCAAAACCTCCAGTTGAATCAATGGACAAACCTTGAAAAGGGCCAGGCCTTATAGGTGACGGTACATATGGAAGAATCAAGTGTAGATTGGAGCACAGAGACTGGAAAACAACTTCTGAGCTAATTTGGGTGGCTTAATATTTTGGTGGCCTGTAGGAAACACTTCAGAGAGATCTGACATCCAGAGAGTTAGGCTTGTGCTTCCTGAAGCTCCATCCCCTTTAGGGTGTAGGATATTGGCCCTGTGAAAAGGAAGCACCCAAAAATCTCTAGCTACTTTTGATAATTAGAGAACCCTTTTGTCGGGAAAAGGTCAAAGCCAGAAGATGGGATGCATTATATTGTCCTGCCTGGCAGAGTAGGCACTGCTCCCTCCCCCTACTCCTTCTCCACCTGGATGGAGACTTCACATTGCAATCCGTAGTGGGCTTTCCTTTCAGCACTGTTGGTACCTCTCTGCTTTATTGATAATCACATCATCATCTTGATACCTCTATTCTATATTATTTCTAGAATGGGATTTTCTGAGATGTCATGGTTTAGGAGTCCCCTTTTCACGACACACGACTTCAACACCACTTTTTAGTGTCTTATGGTGAGATGATACAGGTATTGCACCAGAGCTAATTGGCCTTTCCAATCAATAGATAAGGGGAAGCTTTTCCAGCGTTCAGGTTGACTGATCTGTTTACCATCTGTATTTTAAGAAGAGTTGCACTTACTTGTGGTTATTTGTCTTGAGGAATCACGAGGTGATCGGCTTGGATGTGGTTGGTGGGAAGGAAGCCCAGCCTTAACATCTACAAATTGAAGCACAACAAACAAGGGGCTGTGCCAACAGTGTCTTTAAACTTGCTCAACTATTGAGGAGGCAGCTGCTGTGTGGGGAAACTCTCACTTGCTCTAAGGCTTGTCCAAGGGCAGACCGTGATAATGGGTTAATATGGAGATGCTCTTGTGTGTGCATGTTGTTAATTGTGAATGTCTGGCAGGAAACTCGAAGTTCAAACCTTGCCGTTAGCAGAAGGGATGGGTCGGCAGTGCAGCAGTGTCCTTGGTCTTTCATGCAGACCCTGGAGATTGGTGGTTCCAGTGTAGGAAGTGCCAGGTTCAAATCCCTCCATCAGCCAGACGAGAGGCAATTATATTTGAAAGGGAAGTGTCAGATACCAGTACCTTCCTCGCATTTTCTGCTGCCTTCCCTTATGGCCCATTAATATCTGTACCATGTTATCCATCTTCCACAAACTTCCCCAGGCGGGGACCTTGCTTGTCTGTGTCAGTGCCTCTGGATAAATCAGCCAGAGGTGTTCAACCTTTCCAGCCCGAGGGCTGAGCACACTTTTTCACAAAGGCCACAGGGTCATCAATGATGCTGTAACTAAGCCAAAGCTCTGCCACCTGAGCTCTAGCACTTCTCTCCCTGAGGTCTGTGAGCCCCACTGGGAAAGGTGACAGCCAAAGCTGCCCTCCTCCCTGGAATGTCACGGCGGGGTCCCAGCAGAGGCATGACTCAGGACTCCTCCCAGGACATATGAGGACAGGGTCTCCTCTCCTCCTGACCTAGGATGGGATGCCAAGGTTCATGTCTATGCTCTAACACCTGCAGTGCCCCTAAGTCAGATCAATACCATTAATGGTGCGAGATGAGATGCCACGTGTAGCTTGTTCTCTGCTCTCAGCTCCTCCAAGGCCACCTCTCCTTCCTCAGTCGTTCAGAGAAGCTGAGCTGGGGGAGAGGGCAGGAGCAGTTTGGAGTCAGATGTGAGAAGGAACACGCCTGCCAGCATTGACAGCGCTATTTGCTGAAGCTGAGCATGTCTGAGCAACCGTCAGCATCTGAGCAGCGTATCTGACGCACTGTGCACCGCGCGGGCGGACCCTGCACTGCATATTCAGTGGGTGGGTCTGTGCATTCCCAGGGGTCGGTGGTGAGAGGTTTCCGGATGCCAAGAAGTT
>NW_009647856.1:11135205-11175132 GCF_000708025.1 Charadrius vociferus | reverse complement strand
CTGAACTGCTCTGGACTTGGCCACTGTGCATCTACAGGCGTGGTGGTGCAGTGCTCACTGCTGTTTACAACCGCTCCATGTGAGTTCACCCTGTTTTCCTGCAGGATTTAGTTGCCTTGGTAGTGAGTAAAGGAAACTCAAAATGTTTTCGAGAAAGATGAATGTGAATGTGTGATGCAGTTACCATAAACCAGCCTTTAACTGACTCCCACTCAAATACATTCATTGAACAGGCACTGTTCTCTGCTTCTTTTTTGCACCTTTCTCCTGGCCCCCAATTCACCACCACCCCTTAAATCCCACGCCTGCTGTTTTCCACGCAGCCAGAGGACAGATGTGTTTATTTGCACAGTGCCTGGCCGTGATTCCTGACTCTCTTGCTGACTTTTTGAAGCACTGGGCAAGTTATTTGCCCAGCACCCTGTATGTCAAGTCCTGCCCCTGTAAAACAAGCAGGGGATGATGCTGGGAAAATAAATATGGCACAGGCTGGCTATACATAAAAATAGCAGTGGTGGTGGAGAAATTTAAGCACCAAGCTGTGTGCTTGTTTTGTTAAGGACTTGAGATGAATTGTGCTTATTTCATTCAGATTTTGTGAAGCTTTGTGGGAAATCATCCTGGGGCTATCGTCATCCATCCTGGCCTTAGGAAGGGATCAAGTTATTCTGGTTTTTACCAGCTGAGGAAGTACTCCCCTGTTAAAATGGATTTTCTCTCTTTCACAAGCTACTCAGAGCTAGGACAACACAGGATATCCCCATCCTACAGACAGAGACTGCTGTTATTTAGAGTCTTTGCACATCATTAGTTCGAGAGCTGTAATTGCAATCACGGGTTCCCTCTCATCATTCTCTGCAGAGGAAACCCAGCTTTCATGTTTCTCTCCCTGTGCAGTGAAATAGGAAGGGGGAAGAGGTGGAGGGTGCAGGAAGGAACTGAAATAGCCTTGAAAGCTGAGGAAGAAAAAAATCAGAGCTAGGCCTGCAGGGGGAAGGAAGGAGATGGCTGCTACTGCCTTCTGTCGCCCCAATGCCTCTTGACGTTATTTAGCAGGCAACCGCAGTAAAGCCTCAAATGCGTATGAACGCTCTCGCATACATACACGCTGCCCCTGGCCTTGCTTCTGACCACCACTATAAATGAGATTTTTTCCCCATTTCTCCCTCCCACTCATCTGAAAAGAGCAGTAAGAGCCAGATCTAAATCAAGGCTCTCTCAGGGTGCTTAAGGGGACGTGGGTGCTTTCTCAGCAGGATGGGGGTGGAAGGGATGCTCTCTTGAGGGGTCCTCCTGGCCTCATCAGCAACACCACAGGCATTGCTCATAGGTTTTGGAGAAAGATATTCCATAGTCAGGGCAGATCCCCTTTTCTTGGTGTCATCATTAATTTTTGTAATCTCTCTGGGACTGCAGGGGCTGATCTGGGAGTAAAAGAATAGGGGAGAGCAGCTGCCTCCGTCTTAGGAGGGAAGGGCAGATATTGCTCCATCACAAGCTTGATTTTTGGAGTAGGGATGATTTTGAAAATCTGCTAAATAACCTTGGTTGAAAATAACCCTTAAATATCCACCTCCCTTTCCAAAAAAACACCCACAACCTCCAGAAGGTTCTCTTCTGCTCACCTGTGTCAGTGACATGGCTTTTGGTGTGGTCCCACAAGCAGCTGTCCTGGCCCACTTTGTGGATGTAGGAAGAAGGAGCTGGACAGTGAGGTGGAGATTTCCTAACGACTTTGCAGCAGGAAAATAGCGTCTTTCCAGTATCTGAAGGAGGCCTACAAGAAGGCTGGAGAGGGACTTTTTACAAGGGCACGTAGTGATAGGATGAGAGGTAATGGCTTTGAACTGGAAGAGGGGAGATTTAGATATTAGGAAAAAAAATTTCACTCTGAGGGTGGTAAGGCACTGGAACTAATTGCCCAGGGAAGTTGTGGATGCTCCATCCCTGGAGGCGTTCAAGGTCAGGTTGGACGGGGCTTTGAACATCCTGGTCTGGTGGGAGGGGTCCCTGCCCATGGCAGGGAGGGTGGAACTCGATGATCTTTAAGGGCCTTTCCAACCTAAACCATTCTACGATTCTATGATTTTGTGAAATTGCCCTGTAAGCAACATGCACAGGCCAAGAGCTGCCGTTAGGGGTAGGAGAGGAGATTCATGGATTTGGGATGCTGATCCTGAGTACAGGAAAGCCCTGGAGAGAGTTAAAAAAACAAAGAGCCTCATCCCAAAGCAACGCGCTCCTCTAGGTTGTCCACAGAAAATAGCACATCTGCTGAGCATCAAATAGTGAGGAAGAGGTAGCTGGTGCTGCCAAAAAGCTGCACTCATGGGACAGTCCCCTTCGGGGAGATAGGCCCATCTGTGGAGCAGCCATTATTTGGGATGGTGCCATTAGAGGTCATAAATAAAATGGGACATGTGGACCTCTAGGGAAATAAGCCCTGGTTCCGAGCACAATGCAAAAAGACAGCCGCTTTCCTTTTATTTATAACAATGCTGCGTGCCCATCTGACCCCTGCTCACACATGCATACACACGCTGATGCACGTCCACTGTTTCAGGGCAGATTTTCACCTTAAGCAATGGGAAATATACAGCAAGTTCAAAGCAGCAAGAACCAAACACTTTTTTTTTCTAGAGAAAACACTGACCTTAAGCCATTTTCAGACCTCATAATATACAGAGAGAGTTGTAGATCCATCCCTTTGCTCCAAAAGTGGAGGTGTAGGTACTATGTCCAGGTATCTTTTTTAAGCAGAAGAGCATAACCCTCCTGACTTTGGTATTTCCTCTAAGCAATTCCTTCAGAGAACCCAGGAAATCTGTTTCACAGTCTACCAAAATCTGCAAGCAGCACAAGAGCAAATCCATCTCCTTTTATGTTTTCTCACAATGCGATGTAGACTTTCATTCCCAGCACTGCTGAGAATCATTGCAGCAACATCACTGTCTGTCTGTCTGTCTTAATCATTGCAGTCCCATTATTTCACATCATCTCTCTGCTCTGCTTTTTTTATGCCTTTAACACTTCAGTATTGATATTTCCTTTCCACTTTTAGGAGGGATGATACGATAGCTGATACCTGCCACCTTAACCAAGCTTGCGGTCAATAGCAATAGATCCAGCAGGCTCCAGCTGTCAGTCTCTCTGCTGTCTGCTCTATTTCATTTTCCACATTTTTCATCCCCCAAGGAAGAATTCATTCCTCCCTTCCTCCCAAGCCCCAGCCTGAGGAGAATGGGCAGCATTTCTCTTTGCACTTCTCTAAAGTGCATCTGGAGTACCGTGTCCAGTTCTGGGCTCCCCAGTTCAAGAAGGACAGGGAACTGCTGGAGAGGATCCAGCGGAGGGCTATGAAGATGATCGAGGGAATGGAGCATCTCCCTGCTAAGGAAAGGCTGAGAGCCCTGGGGCTGTTCAGCCTGGAGAAGAGAAGACTGAGAGGGGATCTCACCAATGCTGATCAATATCTAAAGGGTGGGTGTCAAGAGGATGGGGCCAGACTCTTTTCTGTGGTGCCCAGTGACAGGACACGGGGCAGTGGGCACAAACTGGAACACGGGAAATTCTGTTTGAACATGAGGAAAAACTTCTTTCCTTTGGGTGGTAGAGCACTGGCACAGGCTGCCCAGAGAGGTTGTGGAGTCTCCTTCTCTGGTGACATTGAAACCCGCCTGGATGTATTCCTGTGCAACCTGCTGTAGGTGACCCTGCTTTGGCAGAGGGGTTGGACTGGATGATCTCCAGAGGTCTCTTCCAATCCCCACCATTCTGTGATTCTGTGTGAAGCAGTTACTAGATGACCAGCAAAATGCTGGTATAAACCTTTCTCCTGTGTCAATGCCCCATCGTTGCAAGAAGTGAGGTCTAAAGTGAGATTCAACTTACCACCACACTGAGCTCCCTCCATGCATCACTGAGAGTCTTTCAGACATGAATCATCTCATTCTAAAGGAAACATCCATGCTTGAGCAGATGAACTTCATGCTGCTAGTGCCTACTTCTGTCCCTTGGCTGTGAAGGTAGTCAGGGAGGATTCGGTCAGCTAGAAATGCCTCCGTGGTTGATCCTTGAGCATAGGTGGCATAGAGCCCAGGCTGCTTTCAATGCCATCTCAGAATGCATCTTTCTCTCAGGAAACTGTCCCTGGATAAGCTATGGGCCATAAGTAACTGCTTACTGCTGGTTTCTACCTTAGGCATCAGCCCTAACTCTTCACACTGGCTGTCTGTAGAGCCAAGGTCAGAAAGCTCTGGTGTAGATGCCAAGTCAGTTACAGGCATTTCTGTCAAGAGGCTTGAATGCAACCCTGCAACTCTCTGTGAGACCGTACTCCCAAGAAAAACAGTGGTATTGATAGCCACATCTCTTCCCTGCCATTGCCAAGGCAGTTCTCTCTTGGAAGGACAGCATGGAAACAGAAGAGCTGGAAAATGGAGCCGCAAAGACCTAGCTGAAGGGTGTCCACCTGGTCACTGCAGGGCATCCTGGTCTCACTTGTCCCTCACCTTCCTTGGAGGCTCTTCATGAGTGCATTTCTCATGATCCCACACAGAGGGTTGTTGGTGACAGCAGGTACCTGTTTGTAGTCATGCTGTGTAGTGCCCAGGAGTTTGGGGGTTGCATGGACAGGCAGAGTGGCTGAGCTTGGAGTCTGCGTGAGACCACACATAGAATAAGTTCAAGAAGGAACTTGGAAGGATTTGTTTGGTCAAAGCACCCACTTAAGGAGCCAAAGAAATACTTTTATATAAAAAGTGCTGCACCCCAAGGAATCAGGACCATAAACTTTGCCTTTACCACCAAATACAGAAATAAATAAATCACACTTCCCTTCTATTTGAACTGGAGCTGTTTGTGAGAAAGCAATAGGAAAACAGAACACAGATGTGTAACTCATCAAATGTAGACCATCTAAAGGTTAGGTGTCCAGAGGTTAGGTATCCAGGCTGAGCAAAGGTTAGGTGTCCCTCCAGAAAAGGAGAGTTTCGTGCCAGCCTCAGGTTAGCATCTGGGATGAAACCCCTGGAGATGTCCCTTTCTCTCCATACTCTAGCTGAGAAATCAATCAGAGGTTTTATTCAAATAAAACTGGGGGTTCCCGAGTTTAAAATCTTTTCAGTCTTTTTCTGGGAGCTCCCTGTGAAGGTTGTTTCAAAGCAGTGGCTGATTCAGAGTTCTGTGATAACCTCCAGTGTCAGGCAATATAAACCAGCTCAGATATCAGCCTGGCCGTTGAGGACCCACCCAGAACCCAAGGAGGGATCCTATAGCCCACATGCCTCAGGCTGTTGAGGCACCGAGAGCAGTTAGATTAAAACTTGATATTCCTTTCAGTGCAGTTATGCTGGTGGGGAAAGGCATCATGCAGGCCGAAGAAGCAGCATGCAGAAAAGCTTGATGAAAGAAAGTCTCAGGGCTCCTCTCTGAGAGTGGGTTTGTGTTCAGAGTAAGGGAAACCCTCTCTGGTAGTTTGATTACTTTTGTAATCAGCAAAATAGGTTGAAGGAATTGTATTTCTTTAGCCAAGAAAAGAGAAGCCAAGTGGAGGTAGAATAATAGTCTTCCAGGTGACTCAAGATACTTGAAAAGTGACGAGAGCAATTCTTCTAGTCCACTGGGAGAAAAATAAGAAGAAATGAGCTTCATTTTCAGCAAAGAAGATTTAGTTTGGATACTAGGGAAACTAAACGTCATGTTCACAACAAAATGCTAAAATGGCTCAACAAAGGAGGCTGTAAAATCTCCTCGATTAGCATTTTTCGCAGATAGTTTGGATAAACTTGTGTTGAGTGTGATCTAGACGTGCCTGATCCAGGTTTGGTCCCAGGGACTCAACTGTATTTTTGTGATTCTGTGGCTTGATACATTCCTTGCAGAGAAAGATGATTACCTTAAAAAAAATACTGATTCTGCAGTTAATTTCTCTTCTTAGTAGGAGCCTTGGGGTTTTTGGCTAGCTGCTTGCAAGGGGTAACAGTAAAATGCTTCATTCTCCCTCGGTGTAATTTATCATCTCTGCACATCCAGACTGCAGGATGGTATGGTTGACTTTAAGCTGAAAACCCCCCAGTCTAGGGCTATACTCCGATTCTGTCTGTATCTCTATGTGTTATCTCCTATGGGCAAACTCAGGGTTATTCTTTGCACTTCTCTTTACCAGAGCTCCCTGAGTTGCTCTCCAAAGGCACTACCAGTCTCTGCTGGGAAAGGCTGTCCAATTTAGAAACAAGTCAGTCCACCTTAATGTGCCCTTAAATGCGAAGAGTCTCCAAAGGGTAAAACTGGACCAGTCCTCCATGGGCTGACTTGATGGCAAAAGGTTCTGGAGTCTGCTACCAACCTTGTGGCTCCCACTTCCATCATCATGTGTCTTTGTAATGGCTTGGCTAGATATGCTGCCAGCAAGGCAGCCTTGGGAATTCTTCCCTCTTTGAAAGGCCAGGTTGGGAAGATAAAGCTATTCAATGATCAGGATATGCTAATGCTAAGCTGTCATGTTCCTGACAATTGTCAGGTTACTTCCCTTTAGACTGGTTGTATCTGGTGCTTCTGTACAGTGTATTATAGGCTAATTAATGCTGTTAATGATAATGGTTCTACTGCAAGAAGCCTGGAGTATTATCTCTATCTATCTTCTTGTCACCTTCCTTTTATCAAACCATTAAAGGAAAGCAGGCTATCTAATGGGGCTATCAGCCCCCAGCACACTAATTCACTTACATCCATATGGAAATAGAAAGCACTCTGCAGATGTAGGATGGATGCTTAATTGTGGGGACGACGCATTGGTCTTCTGGCTTTCATTGTTTGCCTTTCCCTTGCACTTTGAGCCATGATCCAACTCTTCTCCAAGTTGGAGGGCAATTCATCATCTGCTGTGCACATCTTCGGCGGTTCAGATTTCAATCTGTCATCTTTAATATCGGTTGGAGACACATATATTGTACATTCTTCTAAACCACAAATCAGCAAAGCTGCTCCTTCTTCTTTTCAATCTACCACGAAGCAATTATAGTGGTTGGAGACCATTCATATTACTGGCACTACAAAGGAGTGGGTAAGTGATATTTCATTTGGGGAAACTAATACTCAATTGAGATGTTCTTTCCAGGTCAGTCACTACCCCCAAGTGAGAGAGCAGGAAATTCTCGACATTGGCTCCTTGACAAAAAGAAAAGGGGTCTTTTGTGTTTCTGTGGTGGTGGAAAGAGCCACAGACACCTTTCCCAGGGGAGAAATGATCACAGCCACAGAAATCCATTGGACAGATAAAAGCAAACTATCCTTATGCTCAAAAGCAGCATAAATAGAAGCTGGGGAGGTCTTGAGGCACATGCTGCAGAAAGAGCCCTTTTCTGATATGTGTCTCTTCTCTGACAAAACAGCTTAATATTTTTCTCAAATGCAGGGTTGAAAGATGTCTTTGTAAAGGAAATGTTTAAATAGAAAGAGTTTGAAGAAGATGTAGGGATAATCTTCAGGGATCAGACATTATCGTAAGAAACTTTGGAGAACATAGGTACAATCCAGCCATTAATCTTACCATTGCCAATCCTAAGTGCGAAAAGAAAACAGCCCAGGATTTGAAAAGGAGTGACATCTGGGGTCCTTCTACAGCCCTCTGCTTTCACACCCTTGAGGGCTCACGTGTCCTAGCTTTGCTCCTTAGCGACAACCACGAGGCGTTTGCTTTTTAACATAACAATCCTTTCGCTGGTTCAAGACACCACTAGACGTTGCGAGGCTGGCAGTAAAATCACAAATGCTGGCAGAGTGGCACTAGTGTCTTCCACCAGTTCTCTGCAAACTGCAAGCCTGATATTTTATTATTTTTTTAAATTATTTTTTTTCCATACTTTTACACCTGGGGAGCTGTGATTCCTGCAGATTTCCTTCTGGCTGCCACGCAGGCGAGAGCCAAGTCTCATCTGTATGCAACATAGAGGACTCGCTTCATGTGACAGCAGTGAAAGACAGATGCACAACCCCGGTTCTCATCAGCTGAGGACAGGGAGTCAGGAACAGCAAAGTGCTGTGAGATGTGAATCAACAGTGTAAAATAAAATAATAATAAAAAAATCTAATTAAAGTTAGTCATTGGGAAGACACGCAGCGCACCGAGGCACTCTATTTGGATGTGGTTTCCCCAGTTATATACTGAGAATAGTTCCAACCCATCTTGTGGAGGAGCTGTAAAAATTCCAAAGGTTTCCCATGCCACTGTGTAGGAATTGCGAAATTACAGCAAATTAAGAAGATGTTTCTCCTTTGACAGCATGACTTCTCGACTTGCCTTTTCCCTGCACCACCAAACTGAGCAGTAAATGAAATAGCTTACGCTTTTGTCCTGAGACACCAAATCCTTAGGAAAGTCAGGACTTTTTCCCTCCCTCATCCAGCTGTCGGCCTGCACTAATAGGAATTTCCCAAAGAATCGGTTAGACCTGGACAAGGAAATAACATCAAAACTCATCCGAATGCGAATGGACCAAGGAAAGTGCGCAGACAGTGTGTTCCTGCTGTCTCTAAAATACCCAGCTTACATGGTGACCCAATCTGAATCCTTCCTTGGCACAAAGTCTTCAACCACTGATTGTTTTTGGAAAATTGTGAGCGGGACATAACTGTGGTGATGCCCATTAGATCTCAAACTAACACTCCTCTTCAAGTAACAAAGCCCTGTTGAAATTTTATGTTTTACCTAAAGTCCTGATACCTGCTGTAACTCAGAGACAGAAGAAAAAATATGCTAAAAACCTACAGATATCCCAAAAACCTTGAATTGAGAGCTGAAGTTTTTCAAAGCTTGGCTATGTTTGGGTATGATTCAAGTCCAGTGCAAACAGCCTGGATGACAAAGAAGAAGACATGGCCGGTAGGTGAGTCTGCAGACCTGAAGCTGTGGGTCTGATTCAGGCTGTGGCTGCTCTGTCAGTTACTCTGGATGGGCACACATGTAAACATGCTCCTATCTAACCCCGTGGTTGAAGGGCTGCGAGGCTGGTGTCTTACATACACCGAGGATGTGAGAAATTGTTCTCATTAGTGAGCGGTTGTAAGAGTATAGAACTAAAAAATATATATCTGCAAAGAGCTTCCTACCCCCGAGGCTCTAAAAGTGCCAGACAAATGGTTCAGCATCCTTCTAGATCTAGTTTTGGACGGCTGTAAATCATCCTGAGTTACATTTAATCTTCATTTCAGTCAAAACACCCCTGATGTGGCCACAAGTTTTGATGCAATCTGATTGAAGTGTGCCTGTGAAATGATATGAAACATAAACACTAGGGATGGCAAAAATCATCTGAACATGCCTAGTCATCTATTTACATCTGAAAACATCCCTGGAGATAATATCTGATTTTGTTGCACAAATGAGGAATAATGAGAAAGAGAACATTGGCCAATAGCGGCCATTTTTGCAAACACCATCAGCGGTTTCAACATTTGTCCCCATTTATTTCACAGAAGTATTTGGGTTTTTTCAGACCTTGCACAGCAGATCACTCTATTAATTCTCTTTCTGCTTTTTTTCTTGCTGGTGTTCTTGTTACGGGTCTGAAATGCAACAGGTTTTTCCTGTGGATCAAATGGCCTAATCCAAAGGCCGTTGAAAACAACAGAGTCCTCTGATTTGGGACCTCCAGCAGACTTTGAGGTCATGCTGGTAGGAAAGGGATTGATGTCAGTACTCAACATTTAGTTAATGTTTATAATGTTAATAATAACGGTCATAGTGTCAGGTTATGATTACAGCTCCTTGCTGGATTATTATGTGTACCCAGACGTGCTACTAGATAATCGATGCAATCTTCTTTCGATGCCTGCTACATGCTCATCACCCTGTTCTCTCCTCCAGCTATCTGCTTATTTATTTTCCGTGCTGAGTATGTCATACATTTTGGGATATATTTGCATTGCAAACAAGAGACAGTATTTCAACAGGTGTAGGAAGGCCAGAGCTGGGCTTCCATCAGCTTTCTTGGTGTAGCATCACTGTCCTGGACCTGGATGCAAGGAAGGAAAAGGGGCCCTGTGTCCCATGAACCACTTGTCACTCCTTTTTTCCATCTATATAACTATTTTATCCGTTAGATCCCGTGCAATCTTATGTCTCCACTTTTAATAGCTGTGATGATGTAAATTGGTACTGGTTTACTCCTGGACAAGTTAGGAGGTGTCATGATGTCTAAGCACATACACAAGGAAACCTTGATAAGAGACCTATGGCATGTCCCTTGCTCACAATACCATCTAACAGCAGGACAATGTGCCCTTGGCTCTCTCAGATAAGGTACATAGCATATGGATGAGAAATGTCTAGCACAATGGTGTAAACTTGGTGGTGTACCTACCTACAACCCTGCACAAAGCCCATAAAAATTAATAATAATTACATATTTTTCCAGTGTTCTACCAATCCACAGAAACACGTTTTCTGTATCAAAGATCTTTAAGTCAAAACCTGCAGGATTCTCAGAGGAACGCCTATAGTTGTTAGGGACTGGAGAAATAGGGCAAATGCACGATGTAGGATCAGAGGGGAGCAGAGGGTGTCACAGAAACTACTCAGTAAAAGAAGAGGGAAGGAAGGATTTTAGGAGAGGTGAGCTCAGAGGAAGGACAGAAAGGTGGAAGAACCCTCTTTAGTAAAAACGCAAACCATTGTTTTTTATGTATTTTGAAACATACTTCCGCGTGAAGAAAGTTTCTTTGATGGGCTTATTTCTGTGTCTTCATGAACATGCTGGATCTGATTCTCATTTGTACAAAGGTCCCATAACATCATTCACCCTGAACAAAGCAGTTTTATTATGTGTTCACCTTCCCTTAAAGTACCCCCAAAAAGGCTTTCTTGTAAGAATCGAGACAATCTCTCCCGTTTCCTCACATTTATAATTTCCCCCTTTACTCTCAAAAACCTCTCCAAGTTAATTCAATGGGAAAAAAAAAACCAAGAAAAAGGACTATTTTAATGGAACATTAAATTATGATTTAAACCTACAAAGAGCCAGAAAATGCAGAGTTAAAGCTCCCAAAGCCCAGTGTTATATTCTCAAGTAATGAAAGGCCCTATGTCCTACCATAATGATTTGGAGAAGGGGTCAAAATTACAGTGGTCCAGGGAGCTTTAACTCTTCAGCCTTGAATCACAACCTGATCCTTCTGCTAATGCACTTTTCCCCTGCTTTCCAACACATTTTGAGCATTATAAAGAGAGAATTATCCCAATCTCTAATATTCTAAATATATTTTATGTGCTAAATACTACTCTGTTTAATACCACACACTTTGCTAATATCATACATTAGGTTTAATGGTCTAATTTGTGAAAAATATCCCAGAAAAACACTTTCAGTGGGCCTTCTCCATTCATCTGAAAAGGATATAAACTGGTATATGAAGAAAGTGAGAGGGAGACAGACTTTAATGGAGGGAGTGGAAGGTCGTTCTTGAACCATGTCTGGCTGCTTCTAGAAGGTTAAAGAAATTAGATTTTAAAAGGAAAAAGAGATGGGTGGGGAGAGACTGGACATAAATTGGGAGCAGGAAGAAAAGACCACGTGCCTGTGGGTATTTCACTCTGTAAGATGTTTAAGGTGTCTTTTGGGGTGATACGAGGTCCTTCCTCCTGTCATCTGATGCCCATTTTTTCCTTCCTTCTTCTAAGATGAGCCTCCATCTGCCATTTCCCAGGAACCCATCAAACCTTGGAAAGCACCAGTTATTCCCCACAGATGCTTTGGGATACTGTGGGATGCTGTGCAGGAATGAGGACATTAGGTGAGATGCAGGAACCAGCAGCACTGGTAGAGTATTTATATGAAGGATTTTCATGTAAGTCATAGAGGGTTTGAGCTGCTGGATGAAATCTGAGCTCTGGAGAAAACAGTGGAGGTTCTGCTTGTCACTTTAGTGGGACCAGTTCCCTCCCACCCCTGTATGTACACTCACACATGCACCATCCTTTTCCTAGATCTATTCCCAAATCTGCAGCTGATCCCATGTACCCTGAGATGTGTTACGTTTCTGCTGCTCTCATCTTTCTCTCCCTGCATGAAACAGAGCAAACACTATTCCTCCACCCTCCCTGGTGTGCTTTGAGATCCACCAGACTGCTGGTCCTGCTTGCAGAGAGCTTTTGACTTGTGTGGGCTTTGGAGGATACAAATGTTGGATCCCATTGAGCGGAGCTCCCAAAGGCCCCCAGAATCATGAGGTTTTCCTTTAGCCCCAGTAAAGTATCACCTGTAACTCGGTCCCTGTTCACGTGCATTTCTCTGTGAAGACAAACACAATGTGTAAACGATAGTTTCCCACTGAGATTCCTGAACTGGTGACCCCATGCTGTTGGTGGCACTGCAGTGGTACTTGGCACTTTCTGGTCCATGACTGCAGCGATTGCAGTCATGAGCTGCTTGTGACCCTGATGCTTAAGGTGCTGGAGTGGCACAAGGATTGTCTAGCTTCTTGGTGTACATAGACCTTGTTGTCTGTGTTGCACAAGGGGAAGTGCAGGACATAGCGCATGGTCAGGAGCTGGAGAAAACACATCTCGTGTCTGTCAGATGAAGGCTGAAGGCAATGATGACACTTCTGGGGACATTGCTGACTGTGGTGGGTCGTCTCACTGCAGGACCAGTAGAACAACCCTTGTGAAGATGGAGAAACCTAGGTTGGAGGGATGCTGGGTGTGGGGAAACCCACACTGCTTCTTCCACAAATCACAGCTGTGCTGGGCCTCAGTTTTGTCATCAAAGTAAAGGAGGATGAAAATAGCAATTATCTTCCTCTCTCTGGGAGAGATGCTACCATTGAATAGCCCTGCACGGCGGGGTGAATGTGAAGCTTTCTGGTTTTCATTTCAATGGAAGGGGCTCCACCAGTGCAAGAATAGTGATACTAGAGACATGGCTTAGTGGTGGACTTGGCAGTGTCACATTAATGGTTGGACTTGATGATCCTAAGGGTCTTTTCCAACCTAAATGATTCTATGATTCTATATCTGTTTTGGGAAGACCCTTCTAGGGGAAGATATCTTGTTCAGGGATAAAGGGCTTTGGAGTGTTTTTGGCCGGGGACATCAGAAAGGCACAGCAACAACCTGCAGTTTTCCTAGGGCACGGAGGGAAAAAGCACTGTACAAATGCAAAGAGCAGAAGGACATGAGGCAGTATCATAGTGTAAGTAGACTGTCACCTTCCAAATAAAAGCTTTTTCCTCTCCATTTTGACCCACAAAGCAGGTATGATTTATTGATTTAGGCCAGTCTATATCTACCCCGAAAAAAATCTCAGAATGGACAAGACATACATACAGGCTTTGGAGTTGATAGAAACCTTTTGACCTATCAATATCCGTGAAATCAGAATTAACCTATATAGGCTGCTCATTTAAAACCTTTGACCAACCCCATGCAGCACCATAGTAGTCGTATTGACCTTTGGCCAAGCACAATCTTACATGCTGCTTCTGCATCCCACTGTGACACTTGTTGACCGGCCCCATGATGTGAAAATATCCGTGTGCCTGCCTCTCTCCCCTGTAAGAAAAGAGCTGGAATTACAGTACTGAGAAGGCAATGATCTTCATGAATTAATCCACCAACACATCACACAAATTTAGCCGTGTCCATAAAATTGGATTTCCTGGTAGCTGGGGGGATTTGCACTGCGCTCAGCCCTGACTCAGGTATTACAGGCGTTCAGCTGTGCAAACACCAGAGATGACGGCATGCAGCTGCCTGCAGAAAAAGCTGAAAGAAGCCTTAAGCACTGAGTACGTTTCGCGCTGGTTAGTGACACCGGCCAGGCTTGCAGCAAGGGAAAGGGCCAGAAGCACAGCAAATAGGTGTTGGAGGGAAGGTTGCATCTTCCTGAATTCTTGAGACTCACAAGAGAATAGAAACAGGCTTAACGCTCCTTTCCACTTCTTTATGATATTAAAAATAATGTGAGAAGGTCTTTTTCAACTGTTGCTTATTTTTTTCCCCTGCCTGCTTTTTACCTTAGAAATAGTAAAAATATTAAGAAGCAGCAAAGTGAAGATAGAGAAGGTCTCAGTTGTGCACTGGAGTGTTTCTTGCCCTTCATCAGAGACATTAGTAAGTCAGTAACAAAGCTCCTTCCTCCTACCTTGTTCAAGCTGAAGTGGACCTAAAAATGAAACAAATGCCAACTGGAAGATGGATTATAATTCCTGTTCCCTTCTCAGGTCTTCACTGTCCATCTCTTATGACATCCTGGCCCTTCTAGCCACAGATTTGTCAGGTGGCTTTCTTTTTTAAAAAAATAAAATAGTGGAAGTACTTCCCGGGAACAGCGTTTCTATAGTGTTATCCATCTCACCAGCACTTTGCAGCCATTAACTAATTGAGCTTCTAAATAATGCCGTGAGGTGGGGAAGCTGCCTGTGTTTGTACAGACAGGCAAACGGAGGCGTGTGAGGAGGAGGATGAGTTTACCACCCCTGACCCTCTCTACATGTGGGATTCAGCTGGCTACGATATAGATGTCTCGGCGAGAGCTGGTGGCTGAAGTCCCTTGACACTCTACTGAAGGATTTATCTTTCCCCAAAGCAGGTGTGTAGGTTTGACTTGTAAAATGCCTCAAATTCAGAGAGTCGGAGTTAGGAGAGGTGAATCCAACTTCAAGTGGTTTGTTGCAAAGCAAGTTGCTGTTGGAGGCAAGGGTGGGCTGTAGCAAGCCAGAAGCACTGACATTGCAAAGATAGTTTCTCCTATTTCCTTGCAAATCTTTCTCAGTTTGTGGCTTAGAGCCAGCAATGAGATCCTGATAACGCAACATAACTACTTTAAAGAAGATATGGCTGAGAGTGAAGGCAGCAGACGTCTGTAAAACCGTAAGTGCCACGGAGGAATGAAGAGGCAAAGCTCGTTCACCATCTCTTGTGACACAAGAACAAGGAGGCATCAACCCTGCCAGGCAGACAGCACTTTGCAGAAAGCAAGCTGAAAACAAACACAAGGACATCCTTCAGACGGCGAGTTGTTCTGCCGGCTGCCTTCTTACAGCACACATTTAAACAGGTTCGAAAAGCTATTGGACAAATTCCTGAAAGAAAAGCAAAAAGTCTCAGTGCCTTCTAAATATGGAGGTCCCTTTCCCAGGCAGCTACAGCGGGGCCCTACTGGATAGGACCTCGTCATGGTAATTCTGGGGTTTAGGCAGTG
This sequence comes from Charadrius vociferus, assembly GCF_000708025.1. Classification (NCBI taxonomy): domain Eukaryota; kingdom Metazoa; phylum Chordata; class Aves; order Charadriiformes; family Charadriidae; genus Charadrius; species Charadrius vociferus. The sequence continues at coordinate 11,159,932 of NW_009647856.1, read as the reverse complement.
GCGAATTCTGGATAGCATCTCCATCCATCCATCCATCCATTCATCCATCCAGGACTTCTGGTGCTTTCAGATTCCACCTGAGGCTGGTGACGGGTTCTCAAACCCACTATGAGTCACTCCAATGGCACCAGGGGACACCTCTGAGCCACATGTCTCCAGCACAAAGAATCCCTGCAGTAGGTGCTCTTCTGGCTAGCAGAGGGGGAAAGGACTGGCCTGTGCACTCCTAATCCTGCCGGGATAGGTTAACCTCATTGGCAGGCTGTGGGCATGCATGTGTAAAGAAAGATTGCAAAAACCACTTCCCAAAATGCATCTGCTATGCCACTAAATCAAGCTGTGGTGGCCCGGCAGCTTTTGCAGCCCCTAAGCTTGCTTGTTATTCAGGTTTAATAGCAGAGGCAGAGCTGGGTATCAAACCACCAAGAATGGATTTGGGCTCAGTCTCATCCATGAACCCCAGAGTGTGACAATCTCCCAGTGAGCCAAGCCCTTAGACTTCAATGTGCTCGCTGGAGAGACCTGTCGTGACAGAACAGAGACAGCAGCAGGGAAGCCACCTCTGCCATCCAGACGCAGACTGAGCACCCCTTAAAATGCCTCACTGATGCTGAGGCAGGAGTATAGTGGGATTTTTCTCTTTTGAATACACCGGGATTTCTCTGAGTACACCAGGATTTCTCTCTTATGCTATTGCAGCCTGTACATTACCAAACGCAAATCACACCCTGCCAAACTTCAACACAACATTGTCTTTATTTCTCAACATGCAGTTTTATGCAGTGTCAGGCGCCGATTTGCCAAATGGGTGAAGGCTGCTTCAGCATCTACCCTGCATTAACAGCTTCTCCCGTGGCCCTTATTTACACTCCTTCATCATGATGCTGGTGGCTCTTGAGCTCCAGTGGCTGCAGTTTTGCTGTCACATCCCCACAGCACCTGCAAAGCCACGGAGAGACACAGCAGTGCAACATGACCCTTGGGCATGTGCGTTTGATCTGCTCTCTCTCCTCACTTCTTGTCTTTGCAGCCTTTTGCAAGAGTGCAGCCTGCATCGTGTGACCAAGATGGGAAGAGAGAGGAGAAGAATGCAGCCCCAAAGTGCTCCTCATTAGGGTTTTCTGAGTTTGGTTAGGTTTGGTTTAGTTAGTTTGTTTTTTATTGGAAGTATTTCTAAAGACCCTATTCTCTGGGTAATTACTCTGCACCCTGTTAATTCCTACTACAGATTCCCTTTGGTCCTTCTGGGGTACCTGGACATCAGAGAGGACTAGAGGAGCCAAACAACCCTCTAAGGAGACAAAATTGTGCCCTTTATGCTCCATTTCCGTGGGAGTAAAGCCCCAGATGGTTCACTTTTTTATTTCTTTTTTTGAGTTCACATCAGGTGGTGCCTTTTGCAGAAGGTCTGAGCCGCACCCCTCAGCCCAACACCCTTCCTTCTGCCGCCACCGGACACATTGCGGGACAGGAGGAGATGGTAGGAGTGATGGGCTGTGATTGCAGCTTGTGGTGACATCAGAAATGGGTCTCAGGGCAGAGCAGGGAGCTGGTTTATTCCAGGTTTCCCTTTGAAATTTATATTTTGGGGGAAACCGCAGGTTTTGTAAAGCCGAAACTGTCAGGGATAATTTTTACTTCTAATCTTGTCTGCATTTTGCTTCATACCTTCACGTTGGGCATTGCCAGGATGAGGGTTGTTGTTGTGCCCTGGGAGAATGTCTCCTGGGGCTGGTGGGAGGGAAGGATGCTTCAAATCTCCCTCCTCGGAGCTGGGCCCTTTGCTCCATAGCATGTCTGGTGGCACGGTGACCTCCCAGCTCCCCAGGCTGCTGGGGACATGGTGGGAGCTGTCTGACTACATAGTGCCATCCCTGAGCAGAGCTGAAAATGGGGCTGCAGAATATGCTCGTAGCCACGTACGCCTCCAGCTATTTCAGGCTTTGAAGGAAAAGACCAAGGCTCTGACCTGACGAAAGAGCTAGAGCATTACATGAAATAAATAATAATAATAACAGCAGAGTTATTCCTGTGTGACACGTGCCCTTTCGTACCTGATTAATGCTTACCCAGGACACACAGCCCGTGGAAGCTGCATGTGAGGTTGCACACCCCTCCCCGCTCTCTCGGAGCAGACAATCCACTCCAGCATCGCTCTCACGGTTACCATGATACTGTTATTGTTGCCTGCTTCTTCCCTCTCTGTCCCCATTGACTGTAGGTAGATTAGAGCAGAGAGATGATGGATGGATGGATTAGATGCTGCACACCTCCTTCAGGTTTATAAAGCAATATTTTTCTGTCCTATTTGTATGCATATCTCCCATTGTGAGCACAAAACAGAGAATAACGGGGAACTATTTACTGCAGGGCAGCAACTCTGGTTTACATGTACGTGCAGCATGAATCCATTCATGACATTTAAAAAAAAAAAACGAAAAAAGAAGTAAGCTGACAAATATAATCAATTACAGCAAGCCAGCTGCAAGGTGAAATGGAATAACCATGTGTTTCACCATTCAAGGTTCAGTGAAGGTCCCAGGCAGGGAAAAAGGAAAGATTGCTGTTGGCCTTTAAGGAGAGCTACCTCTTCTCTGCTCAAAGGCTGAGTCCCACATAATCCAATTCCACATCCTGCCTTTAAAATGTTATTGGATCTTCCTGGAACTAACAAATGTTGAAACTCCCAGAGGAGGAACAGAGTGAACTAACCAGAAACCCAGGTCTCCAATCTGTATTTACAGGGCTGGAGTAACACAGGTGAGCCCTTGAGCAAAACTTGCAATTAAAACTGTCCTCCCCAGGGCTGGATCTGCTATTGAGGAGTTATATTGTGCTGCTGGGCATCAAACAGAGCTCTTGGTTTCAGAATGGAGGTCTTCAGGAATTACTTGCTGTGTACACATCCTCCAATGGCTGGAATATCCCATATGGACACCATGCAGCCTGACTCTTCCACCTGCATGGTGTCCTTGTTATTTGCACACTAGCAGCCTCTATAGACAAGCCTGGTGGTGACCCATACACCCACGGGAATCTGGTGGGTGTTATGACAGTGTTTGGGTCTGCGAGGTTGTGCGCGGCGTAACTGGAATGCAGTTGCTGCAGTTGGAACAGCAGCACTGGCTAAAAGCAACCAAGACCTGAGGTCCGATTTGGATGGCCAGGTGTCTTCAACAGATGTAGCAGCCATGATCTCGCTCCCTAGCACAGCTGTCCCACTGGCCTTCTCCTTTGCCTTCCTCCTGCTTCTCCAGTCACTGCTAGAGAAGGCATGTCCTTGGGGCAAAACCAGTATGGATGCTCAAGGGTAAAAGGTGGTGGAGCCCTGACACGATGCTGATGGTGGGTTCCTAAATTGGGTGGTTCATTCAAGCATCCAGGGGGTCCTGAAGCGGTTCTGGGCCTCCCCTTCTTCCATAGGGGAGGGCTTATGTGGAAATGATATGGCTAATGTTGGTAACAGCGTCCATAAATTGCATTCAGGGATCCTCCTCCCACACCGCTAAGACTTTTTTGGGGGGTCTCACATTGCCCTTGGGGGCAACGATTCTTCCTGGGCACAACCCAGGTGATATGCAGAAAGCTGGAAGATCGTATAGACAGTACAAATAATTGAGGGCTATATTTAACCACAGAGCAGTGTTTTTTATCATCTGTGCATCTGCTGAGGATAGCATTGGCACAGGAGGAGCAGGAGGATGGTTGGGTGACACATCAGAGTAACTTCTTGCCACTGTCCTCTTGCTCGGTGTACGAGGTGAGCTGGTGACCACAATCCCCATTGGAGCTGGGTCTACTGTCATCCTGGGACATAGAGCCTGGGGGGGGAAAACACAAACCAGAAAGAAGTTGTTAATTGGCACATAAGGAGGGCTGGACCACCTTTGCTGTGAGGACAGGCTGAGACAGTTGGTGTTGTTCAGCCTGGAGAAGAGAAGGCTCTGGGAAGACCTTACAGCAGCCTTCCAGTCCCTAAAGGGGACCTACAGGAGAGCTGGGGAAGGACTTTTTACAAGGGTATGTAGTGATAGGACGAGGGGGAATGGCTTCTAGCTGGAAGAAGCTAGGTTTAGATTAAATATTAGGAAGAAATTTTTCACTGTGAGGGTGGTGAGGCACTGGAAGAGGTTGCCCAGAGAAGTTGTGGCTGTCCCAACCCTGGAGGTGTTTAAGGCCAGGCTGGATAGGTCTTTGAGCCACCTGGTCTGGTGGGAGGTGTCCCTGCTTTAGGGGACTTTTTTAGTGAGCTTTAAGGTCCCTTCCAACCTAAACCATTCGATGTTTCTATGATTTTGGGGGACCAGTTTTGCACAGGAGGCATCAGCTGTGCTGGAGCTTTAGAAAACTTGGTCGGGGCTGAAGCTGCAGGCAAGCAGCTGTGTCTTGCAGCTCGCTGTGGCGTGACGTGACCACCCTTTGGTCCAGCGTGAGTTACGGCACCTATAAACTGCTTATTTTATTGCTGAAGCTAATGAGCTCTGGGCCCTCTAGGTAGAACCTTGTAATTACACGGCTTCTTGGGATGCTGATTTAGGGGTTGCATGGAGTCTCTCCTCTCACCAGCCACTGCCTTAGCACCTTCGCTGATGAAGGCTGACCAAACCACCCAGGCGGGCTGTCAGTACCATCGGATCTTACCAATCTCGCCCCTCCACCCAAAACCAAAAAATCCCAAATCCCCAGAAAGACCTATCATCTGAACCATCAGAGATATGCTAGGAACCTGTTGGAGGGGCTGGTGCTTCCAGTGCAGTTGTCACGGCAAAGAGAGGGAGGGGATGAATATTTCTGAAATTCCAGCTGTGGCAACAGCAGGATTTTGGTGGGGAGCACTTATTTGAAAATCCTACAGTGACATCTTTTACAAATATAGACCCAGGATTTCCAGGGAAGGAGCTGTATTAGAGAAAGATCTGGCACACCCCAAATAATAATAATCATTATTATTAGTATAATTATATTAATTACTGTAATTACAAGGAGGGCAAGTCACTGCAGGAATCACAGATGAGTAGGGTGCTATAGAGATGCCAGGCGTTACCGGGTTTTCCCTTCCTCCCTGCAGTCTAAAGGCAGCTGCATCGCTTGCAAAGCAGCTCCAGAAACACACACACACGCGTGCGCGCACACCCTTCTTCTGTACGTGTGTGTCAAGATCAGAGTGTCAGGTAGAAAATGCTGCCAGAGCCTGGTAGGCAAAAATTGACAAGGCAATCCAGTGTTATCTGCAACTGCTCTCTCCAGAGAGGCTGAAAATCTTTGATAGGTTCACTCCAGGGGAAATAACTTCGGAGGATAAGAGGCATTGATGTGCGCCGAGCAAAAGGCAACCCGTGTGCATGCCGGCGCGGCAGCGGGTTGGAGCTGACATGCATTCTTTTCTTTCTCTAGCTCTCTTTTTTTTCCTCCTCTCCCTTCCCCTGTATTTTTTTCTTCTTCTTTTTTTTTTTAATTTATTTTTTTTAAAATTTATTTTTTCAAAGCAGCCCCGGGTCTCCCAGTGATGGTGAATTTTATAAACAATTGAGTCGCGCCAGTGCCTCCACGGAGTGGGGGAAGTGAAGAGCAGGAGATGGAGGGAAGAAGAGAGGGGGAATGTCAATAGGCAAATCCAAAAAGCAAACCTGGGGAATGACTGTGTATCTAGTGCACGCGCGCGCGCGCGTGTGTGTGTGTGTGTGTATGTGCTGGTGGAGCCTCCAATGGAACAGACGAAATATTTTCAGAAATTTTTCCCTGTTTGAGAAGGAGGAAAAGGTGGAGCCTCATTTGTCAGGAAAATCTGCAGCAATATCCTAGTCCTTTTGTAATTCGGTGGTCTGTCCTTGCATCTCCCGGAGTCAGATGCTGTTCCTGGCACGGCACAGCCCACACCACCCTGGGAGGGTTTACAGCCTTTTTTTGTGCCATCCAACTTCTCCACTGCTGCAAAACCAAAACCCGAGTGAGCACAGCTCCTCTAGCATATCCCAGCCCCTAATTCTGGTACAGTGCATTAAAGCCAGGGTTTGGAGCAGGTCTTTGCCCAGATCAGATAACTTCACCGTGGTCGGGGGCTTGTGCTGGTTTGAGGTCAGTGGGAAGCACATCGCCAAGATGCGGCTCTCTCCTGAATGCTTTTATTCTGTTATACCACAAGAGCTGTTTAGGGAAGCTGGCAGTTGTTTGTGGGTTATTTTGAGCGGGACTTTTCTCAGCTAACTGCAGCTTGCTGAGAGGTAGGCGGTTATGTCTGAGCTGCTTTATTGCCACAACTTTGCTTTATGGTCGGGAAAGAGAGATGGTTCCTTCTAGAGCACCATTCATCTCTCCCAGCTGGGCTGAATTGCACCCAGGAAGTTCTTCTTTCTCTCCATCGACTATAAAAGGCGTCTAGACAACTTGCTCAGATTTACGCATCCAAACTGATGACACATAAAGTTAGACGAATGAAACCCGGCCAGGCATCATTCTCTGCCTTTCATGCTGTGAGGGATTATTTTTTATTTTTTTTTTAATCCTGCTCCGGCTTTTTCTGCTCCTGCTGAGCAGAAAGAGCTGGAGAAAACTGTGCCATGGGGATGCAGACACCATGGGGAAATGGCAAACCCTTTGGACGGAGAGGTGGGTGGGTCTCTAAATGCTGCTGTAGACATCCAAAGAAGTTCTGTGAAACGCCTATAAAACTTCTCCTTTTTTGTGAACCCACACAACCCCAAACTCAGAAATGGGCAAACAAATAAAATGGGGGAAAACCGAAGCAACACTTGAATATCACCATTATTTTCAAACTCTTTAGTAACAACATGATGTAAGCGACTCCAGGAGGGAGTTATTAATATTTTTTCATGGTCCTTGATTAAAAAAAGTTGAGAAGCACCGGTGCGGGGGTCTCTGACAGCCTGTCATGGGGCAGCTGAAGGTGGAGAGATGCAGTCTCTGTGTTCACCTCCGGATCGGAGCTGCTGCAAAAAGTTGGGAACTGCTTTTTGTGGACTTTTAGGCAATAAAAACTCTCAGGTAAACATATCCCACTGTGGCCAGTAGACCCAGGTTGGCGCAGATGGGTGCTGGGCCATGGTGAGCAGCACCAAACCCCGTTGGGGGTGTCAATATCCCCCTACTCTAATGGTAGGGTTGCTGCTTGAGGACTCTTCCACGGGAGGTAGCAAAGTGATGGCAGCTGTGCCTGTGTTTTTCAGGCTAAGCCAGGTCACGCTAGCTCTGTGAACAGGTAGGAGATGCCAAACGCTGTTTGGATAACTTCTTCAGAAAATAGCCCTCCTCTTTCCGCATCATTTCTGAAGCGCTGCCCCCAACAGAGTGCGCTGAGAGGTGTGATGGGGGCAAAGTCTTTTGTGAGAATGCAACGCACTCAGAGCAATGTGGGTTCATTACAGCCTCTCCTCACACTGGCCAACACCCTAATGTCTCTCAGCTGGAGGCATTGCACCCTTCCCACTGCCTTCTCTTCTCTCTCTCAGTAGACCTGCCCCAAAAGATGTGACAGCCTTCTTTAAATCCCTGCTTTGAATCCAATTAACATGGTCCACGGATGCCCACATAGGATCTTTTTCTAACATCAGGGTGAGCAGCCTTACCTAGCTGGGAGTGTATGAGTGCAAGGAGAGAGATTGGCTTTTCTTTGTCAACCTTTCCTTTTCTTAAAATTATTCAGAGGGGAAAGGGAAGAGTTTGTTGTGATCAACACGCACCAAGCTGGTTTCAGTTATTTCTAGTTCTTGGTGAGTCTGAGAAGAATGAGTTTTGTTGAAATCAATCCCAAACAATATTTCTTTGCTTTTTGTTGTATCTATTTCAGCCATGGAGCTAAAAAAGTAATTTTTTTCCTGGGATCAGTCCTGACAGTATATGCGCAAAACCGTTTGGGGAATACTCAAAGTGAGTGGGAATTGCTCCTGGTAAAGAAGGCTCTGCAGATGTACACCACCATTGTGGTTGGCATGGTCAGCCTCAGGAGACCCAGTCCCAAGGCACAAAGGTTCGGTCAGAGCAGAAACCTGTGGCATATCTGAAATAATGAATAGGTCATGACTGTCAAAAGTCTGAAACAAACTATAGAGGTGGGTGGACATAATAGGAGATGGCATGCAGCAACCTGTGCCAAACCTTCCTCCTTGGAGAGCCTGGGAAGAGCACAATCCAAAACAAGGTGGCCTGGGGGTTGGGTTTTTGTGGGTTGTTTTTTGTATTTTTTGTTTTTATTTTTTTAGTTGAATGTGTTTGCATAGTGTTGTTAACATATTATCTGGCATTCACGAATATGCAACAGTGAGTTATTAGCTTCACTACACCACTAGCTTGGCACAGGCAAGCAGCACACGCAGGGAATGGAAAAGAGAATGACTTAGAGGGAAGTACAGAATTCCCTTGAGTGCAAGTCCCCTCAGCCAAGGGACAGCAGCAGGATCCGTCCTGGTCATCTTTACCTCCCAAGGGGAGCTGAGAGACATTCACCCAGAGAGGAGAAGACCTGATTGTCACGGGGAGTCTGGTGTAGCACAAGGCAGGTACTTTGATTCACAACAGGCTAAAATACAGGAAAAGCCCATTTCCAGGTCCAAGGGGCTCTGCTTTTTTTAGTTCCCTGTTTTCTTGCAGGCAGCAATTCCCAGAAAGACTAAAGGGGCTGTAGCTTCATCTCTATCACGTATTCCCAAATCTAAGCAGCATCCTCAGCCAGACCCTGGCTAAATCAGTCCCCTCTAGTCTTCGTACGTAAAACACCAGTTCAGCCACAGATTTCCCAGTTTTACCAATCCCAGGAAGCTGAAGAAGGCAAATCATTGCTATTATTCATTGTACTGCAGTAAATTTTATATGTGCCAAGCAGAATTGCTGTTCCATCCTTCTGGGAGGTGTGCAAATACGACTGCCCTCCCAGCTCTCCAGCAGTTCATAATCCAAATGCACAAAAACCGTAATCTGAGCTGCAGAGCAACTGCAATGGAAGACTTGGCAGGAATTGCTCTTCCAGTTGACATAAGCCAGTGTTTTAACCACAAAACCATATATCTTTTTGGTGTCTTTTCTATTCTCCTAGGATCTAGCGTGATTACTTAGAGTCAGTGTGGCTGATTTATCCCTGTGAAGTTCTCATAAGGATAATGACCGCTGTATTTAAGGCCAACAGAATGACCACAGAGAACCTCTGCTAAATGTCCCGTCAACATTTTTCTGTCCTGGTTAAGTACAGTAAACATCTTGACTGTCATTATAAAGGGAATTATGGGTATTTATGAGTATTTATAACTGGGATGAGTATCCAAAATAGCTGCCTGTTGTTTGAAATTACCACGGATTTCAGTTCTAGTGTAGCTTTGACTTTACTGGAGCAGGATCCCCTGTTCCTCCAAGTCGTGCTGTTACTGTTCACAAGGGCAGAGATCTTATCACAAGAATCTGTTAATTTGGCCAATCTGTCAGAAGCATCTCTCCAGAGACAGTGGTCTCCTCATGTCAGAGCGGTGGAGCTCCCCAGCAGGAGATAAGGGGAGTTTGCTGCGTGGCTGAGTGGTGGTACCAGCCCTGTGGCATGTGCAGGTATGTCCCAGTTCCTTCAGCATGGTCAAATTGCTGGGATGTAAGCCTGCTGCTCCAGGGTATAAAGAGCTCAGGCAGACCTGTAGGTTGCAGGTAACACAGCTCCTTTTGGCAAAGTGCCTGCACCCTCAAAATTTGCAGGGAAGTCATCTGAAAGTGCATGAGGCATAATTGGTTCAAAAGCCGGCTTGGAAGTCATGTTCCCATCCCAGGAGATGTCTCCCAGATTTAGAAAAAAAAAAAAATAAAAATGCTGCCTTGCCTTTGGAAAACTATCAAAACCTCAAATATCTTCCTGGATTGACTTCTTAAAACAGTGTGGGTTGAGTTATGTGAAACATTTCCTTCCAGCTATCGCAGAAGGAGGCAGGCTGGAGCTGGAAAAGCCTTTCCCAATATCACCCAGTAAACTTGTAACTTCTGACTTCTTCTAGTACGCAGGAATATCGGAGGTCCTGGATTCATGTTCAGGAAGCTACATGTCCTCTGTGGATGAAGGAAATCAAGGTACGTACAGGCAAGCTTTTAGCCTGGTATCAGTTGCCACATGGAAGATGTGGGTTTTGATTCAGACAAATGGTTGGGCAACAGTTATTTACAAGCAAATAATCAAATAATTCCCAGTGAGGGATTGCACTGACCTTATAAACTGCGCAAGTGAACTTGTGGGGTCCTTCCCTCCCTCAGTAGAATTAGCTCCATGCAATGCTTTGCGGGCCGTTTTTTGTGGTTTGCATTTATACATATTTTAGTACATAAACATGCATTTAATGTCCCCTTTGAAATTATTTCCTGCCTGTATTTAAAACTCCACATCATCCTAGGGCACAACTGGATGAAAAATAATTGAAACCATTAAGATCAGCTTTTCTTTCAAAGCAAAAAAAAAAAAAAAAGAAAAAAAAAAAAAGAAGTCATTGCTGGAATGTGTCTTTTTCGAATTACACAGTCCCTGGGATGCCTCTGCCACTGGTGTGTTTTAATGCCGTAACAAAATTACAACCCAATGAGGTTTTCCAATGAGTTGTAATATTACATTTCTGACCACGCGAGGCCACAGAGACCCAGTAACACCTGACTTGCTGGCTTCGGCTCCGAGTGGGGACTTACATCCACAGGCTGCTTTCGGACATCAATTATGCTCCCAAGTTTCCCTTAGAATTGCAATTGGATCTGGGACTCTTTCTCTCCGCCTTTCATCTCACCCAAGTGTAGCAATTACAACCCTTTGCTGTTCTTGATTTAGCATGAGAAAGGTAGCTTCACCGGACAGAGTGAGAGCTGCGTACCGATACAGAATAAATTTTGGCTAAGTTAGGTGTTTTCTCTTGCCTTTTTAAACATCTTTATGAATCAGCTGCCCAAGTCGGCATGAGATTTAACATGTTTGTGTCGATATTTTCTACGGGTGGAACCACTATGATTAAAGATGGGATTTTAAAAAAGAAATCAATAGTCCAGATTGATCTCAGATGTGCGCATTCCCAAATATCATATTGTAATTACTAATTATCTGTGCTGGGGAGGTGAGTTCACCTGTACCGGCATAGAATACATTTGTACTGGGGTAAATATCACATTTTTAGGCACAGTTAACGTTGTGTGCAAGCATGGCTTTTCTCTCCTTCCTCACTTTCCCCCTGAAAAACAGTGGTAAAACAGGATTGCAAAACTAAAGGTGCTGAGCTTGGTGCTGGCTAGCAGTTTGGTTGAGCCCATGCATAGAATACTACAGAAATCCTGGTCGTGGCATCGCTAACAGCTCTGGGACCTTTCCTCCAGACCCATCCCTTGGGCAAAGAAATACATATCCCCATTGACGTGCATTTCCAGGACTCCTACCAGCTTTTTGTCCATGGTGAGAGACCTAATGGTCATTACCCACCAAACCCCTGGCCTCCAGCTGTGCCAAAAATTCCCACACTCAGCCATGTACATGAACTCTTCCCCACAGCTCACTCCCGGCGCTGCGGTTCGGTTTAATTACAGATGCTTCTGCTTCTTGTCAGCAAGGATCCTAATTAGGTGTAAGTGGCAAAGAAAGAAAGCACAAGAGCCAATGTGAGCTACTGCTTGAGAAATATAGCCTGGAATAAAAGAAATTGGGGTCGTCACCTGACTACACTTCTTTATTGCTGGTTGTTGATTAGTTTGTGTTTACTTGAGTGGCTACAGCTCCTGCCTCCATGGGAGATTTGCAGCTCCTCCTCAACAACAACAGCAACAAGTGCCGGGCAGTGGGCATCTCCTCATGTAGTTATCAATTTACAGGTTTTAATTGTCTGGAGGAGCTTCAGGACTCTTGGTGTTGGGAGAAATACTGATGATTATAACATGCTCCCATATTACTACAAACCTATGGGGGAAACTGAGGCACAACCAGAGTGAAGCAGTAATAAGAGCAAAGCCTTAATTAAGCAAATGTATGCTTTGGGTATTGTGTGTTGTCCCCAGAATGTGGAGAGACGCTTTTGATGCTCAGCTCAATCTAATTCCTTCATATGACAGGGTAATGCAGAAATGTCTTTTACCTCCTGCAGTCACATAACCTGCTGGACATTTCAGAATTCTGTCCTGCCACACTTTTGCAGAATCTGCTCATGAACTTGCTTCCCCCTGAATACTACTGCTGCTGCTGCACAAGAGTAAGACACAAGGCTATGTCTTGTCTCCCTTGGCAGGTTGCTTCAGAAGATCATGGTTGGAGAATGGCGTATGAGTAAAAATCATCCTTGGTGACTGAAGCAGGATGTCTTTGCTCTCTTCACTTGCATGGACCATCAACAAAGAGAAACTCATTTTCTCTGAGTGCATAATCTGAGGTGTGGCATTGCAGGATATGCTTTGCTGAGATGCTTTTGTTCCTTCCCCCCCAGCAAAGCAGAAACCAGCTATGCTGTTGCACTGCTTGAAAGCAAGGTTGTGGAAATCCTCCCTGAGAACAGTGGATATGCAAGAAGTTTGTGATGGCTCAGGGAAAAGCTAGAACATTACAGGCTGGATGAGTAGACAACTGAATGGGTAAAGGTCTGGTTGAACGATTGGGCTCACAGGGGAAGGGTTACGGGGCTGCATTTTGCCTGAAATATGGTAACAAGGAGAGTACTAGGGATCAATCCTGTTTAATACCTTTATCAATGAGCTGGAGGAGACAGAGTCCACCATCCCAGGTCAACAGGAGCTGTGCCTACAGCATAAAGTGAGCCCTGGTGCAGAAAGACCTCAGCTGGCTCTGTCTGAGCTGGTGTGTCTTCCAGAAGGCTGAGAGAAACTTAAGTTGGAAAGGATCTCTGGAACCTTCTAGTCCAAGCCCTGTTAAAAATAGGAACAACTCTGAACTTAGATCAGGTTGCTCAAGACCTTGTCCAGTCAAGTGCTGATGTCCAGTGATGGACATTCAACAACCTTTGGACACTTGTGCCATGCTTAGCCACCCTGTGAAGAATTTTTTTCCTTACATGCAACTTGACATTTCCTTTTTGCAGTTGTGACTGTTGCCTCTTGGTCTTTCACTGTGGATCCATGACAAGAGACAGGCTCTGTTTTCCCTGCAACCTCCCTTTGGGTAGGGGGAGGCAGCAATTAGATCTGTCCTTTGCCTTCTCTTCTTATGGCTGAAGAAATGCAGCTCTCCAGCTCTCTTGGTATGTTATGTGCTCCAGCCCTCTGCAATTTTGGTAGCTCTCCATTAGACTTGCTCCATCTATTTGATAATTCTGTTGTACTGGGTTTTCAAAGCTGGGCGCAGTGCTCCAGATGTTGTCTCAGAGTGCTCAGTAGTGGAAATAACCACTTTTTTTGACTGGCTGACAATGCTCTCGCTAATACAGCCCAGAACTTTCTCAGCCTTCAGCAGCTGAAGAGCATACGGCTAACGTAAGTTCAACTTGCTGTCAATCAGAAGCAGATCTTTTTTCCTGCAGGTCCCCAGTCAGCCAGTTCCCAGCATGTCATGATACAAAGGGTTGTCCCAGATTCAGGATTTTGCATTTGTCTTTGTTGAACTTCATGAGGTTCCTGTAAGCCCATTCCTCCAGGCTGTCAAGGTCCCTCTAAATGTCCTTCAATTTGCCCCACCAATTTGGTGTCACCTGCAGACTTGCTAGACTGCTTTCTGTCCTGTTGTCCAGGCCACTGATGGACACAGCATTGACCTCTGAATAATGCTTTATGTAACAAGACACTGATTAATCTTACTCATTAAGCCCAAAGGCTCAGTTAATTTTTCAGCCACTTTCAGATAGTTCACCCATCCCTTCCACATCTCCCTTGTTTCTCTATATAGAGACTGTAGGAAAGCCCATTAAAGACCTAAATAAAACAAGGAAAACAACATGCTTTGCTCTCCCCTTGTCCCAAGAACCAGTCAATCCATCAGAGAAAGCAATCGGTTTAGCCCGGTATGGCTTGCCCTTGGTAAATCTGTGCTAAATATTCCCAGCCATCTCCTTGTCCTATGCCGGGAGAAAAGGCTTCCTGCTGTAGTTCCCCCGGAGCTGCTCGAGATCTGGAATTTATCACTGGCAGTGCATTACCACCAGAAGACATGAGGTTGAGGAAGAAAGAGCCAATGCAGCCATAATGGATCTAATCCATTCAGGACTTCTCCGTGGCATAGGTGTCACTCAAGGGACACCTATGGCAGAGCTGGGGTCTGAACCCACTTCTCCAAGCCTTGATTCAACGGGCACCATTGGGCAGTGACTTTCTCTGATCATGACTTTTACTGAAGTCAACAAGCCTCCAGGAAGGTGAGAGTCCACCTAAGAACAGCTTGCAAGAGGAAAGCTCTGATAAGAAATAGAGAATGAGCCAAGTTAACAAAGAATTAATTGCTACCAGCACAAAAAAAAACCAACCGCCAAAAAACTAAAAAAAGTCTGTTGATTCCTGTAGCTGAGGTTAGTGTACTGCCACAAACTCAAGATAAGAATCATTGTTGCATACAGACATGGACATTGTGTGGGTTTCTATCTATGCAATAGTCATAAGTTTAAAAAATTTATTGATTTTATAATTAAGGAACTCTGCAATACATAAAGTTAAAAGCCATGCAAACATACACACAGAGACCACATAAAGATAAACAAACATTTAGATTTAACACAGCGTAAGTGCAATAATCACCCATAAATGTAGTAATCACCAACTGTTTAATATAGATCAGTAGCAAACAAAAGAATAGATGGAATGGAAATTATTATTTGCACTAGAGGAACTGCAGAGGCCACAACCAAGATCACATCTCTGTTACGCCAGGCTGCACCCACAGGCATAATGAGAGGCAGCCCTCAGTGCAAACAGCTCCAAAACTAAGTCCAAACTCGAGAAGTAATGGAAGTAGAGATAAGGTCCCATCTCAAGGTCATCAGCCTGCCAGGGCAAAGCTGAGCTCTCCTGGTGCCTGGATCCATCTCCACCACATAGCATATGAATGGGATTAAACTCCAGTCGGTTTTATTTCAAGCATGTAATAAAATTGCCAGGAAAAATAATGCAATTTCTTCCTGTGACTGTGGGAGACCTGAGTTCACGGACCTCCCAGCCGCAGGGATACCAGCGTGTGGGGGGAGACTCTCCGTCTTTCCTTCAATGCTTTTCTGCTCTTTAGAAATGCCAAAATGTTCACTGAGCAGGAGCTGTGAATGAGGTGTCCCAGCAAGGTCGTTTTTCTTCTGCTACACCAGCCACAGAGTAGGATTCATCTCATTTAACTGGAGATGTTTATATTTAAGATACTCACCTCAGAGCCTCCTTTGATGCTTAGCAGGAATTAAAAATAAAATGGTCCTTTTTAGCCTTTGGGGGAATATTCAGACATTTCATCCAAGGCATGACAGCCCCTGAGTGTCAGCCGAGGGATGTCTGCAGCTTGAGCTGGGTGCCAGGGTGTCCCAAACCCAAACCCTCTCTCTTCCCAGTCGCAGCAGGGGTTTGGAGACCTCTCTCCCACCTGCCAAGGGAGCATCACAAGGAGCCACAGGAGAGATGGGGATTAGGACAGACTTGGCCTCAGTCCCCACCTTCTTTCTGCTGCATGGTACATTTTCTCCGCAAGCTGCTGCCTGTTGCATCCTTAGCACAATCCTCCGATGAGTCTTTCACGGTTTCTCAAACTCCTTGAAAATAACGGAGGCTAATTTATCACCTTAAATTACTGCTGGATCTTAAAGCCATAAGAAAACCCCCCTGTATTTTATTTCTCCTTCTGCCCACCCTCTCTGCCTCTGCTCTGGAGAGGGTTGTGATCCCAGGACGTGCAGAATATATTGAGTTTCATGTTGCCTAATTCCCCCAACCATAGACAGATTTTTCAGAAACAAAGACAACTCCTGTAGCTTTTTAATTAAATGTTAAAAGCTCTTGATTAAAGAGCCATAAATCACTGAGAGGCGTTTAAATTTCTATAATGTCTTGTGGCCTGGCATGTACCATTTGCAATCGTATGCTCATTTGGCTGAAGTGGGAAGAGACAGGTACCTCCAAGTATCGGCCATCAGCTGTTGATCTCCTACGAGGTAAAGGGTAACAGGGAGGGAGTGAAAGCAACATTTAAATCAGGCTAATAAAAATGTACTGGCTAGACAGCCCCTGAGGACTGGGGCTTGTGTCCTGGAGGAAATGGCCTTTCTTTTGCTGCCCTGGTACAACAAGTCCATGGGGGAAGCTGTAGGCAGATTAAAACATAATTTTCACTGTGTGGCTTTATCCTGGTCCTCTCTGTGGCTCATGTGTTGGGTGAAGGCAGGGCTGTGCTATCTGCGGGGCTGGTGAGGTTGCCAAGAGTCCTGCATGGTACAGACCTGCTGCCCTAGAGACGATCTTCACCAAATTCACTCTGCTGTGATGCAGGAGTCAGCTCCTGTACCAAAGTGCTTCCAGTCTCAGCAAGCACATCTGACCCTGGGATGGAGGAAAGCAGGGATGCAGAGCAGCCAGGGTAGGTCCATATTCAGTGAGGCTCTCCATGGCCGTTCCTCTTTCAGCTCAGGCCCATCTGATGCTTTTGGAGCTCTCCTGCCATGAGTCTACTCCTGAAGTTCTGGGCTGCACGTGGGAGATGGGCAAACACGCATACCTCCTCTCTGGGCATGAAGACTTAAACATCCAGGTTCTAGTCCTGCTATGTGCATGCGAAAAAACACACCTGAGGCTCTCCATGGCCGTTCCTCTTTCAGCTCAGACCCATCTGATGCTTTTGAAGCTCTCCTGCCATGAGTCTACTCCTGATATTCTGGGCTGCACGTGAGAGATGGGCAAACACGCATACATCCTCTCTGGGCATGAAGACTTAAACATCCAGGTTCTAGTCCTGCTATGTGCATGCAGGATGTCCAGCCTGTGGAAGAGCACTGGGTGAGGGACATGCCAGGAAAACACTTGATAAACTATCACCCTGTTTGGGAAACCCCCCCAAAACCTCATGCCTGGTCTATCAGAGCACCCAAGGCTGCTTTTTGCACCGGTCGAAAGGATGAAGCAGGGCTCACCTCTTTCACTGATGCTCTGCTGCAGGTGAATTTAATACAACGTCTCAAATTGTGGCAAGGAATTTAATTATTTGGAAATGATGTGAAGGAAGGGAGGGTCAAACCTACTGGATAATTTATTCATTACTAATATTTCCAGCGGCTGTAATTGAGGTGCTCTTTTAATTGTCCGAGCCACTCCAAAAAACAGCTTTTCTAATATTGGCTTCGAAAGTAACTGTCATTCAGCTGTATAAACCTCGATCAAGGTTGGCTTTTGACTGGCTGATGGTATCACCCACTGCCTTGACTTTATTTTAGCTTATTAAAATTGATCCTAAATAAACCTGATATGCCCCAAATTATTTTCCTTAAATTAATTTGAATGCAATTTGTTCTCAGCTAGATTTGCTGCCATGTTGAATCTCGCAATGCAAACACAAGTTTGTTGGGTCACTCTAATTAATTTGATTTTGTATCTCAGCCCTCCTACCCATCACCAGCACTAAATGGAATTATTTAGAAATAACAGAGATAATGCTGGCAAAATAATATGCCGTGACAGGACCAAGCTTTGCTTCTTTAGGAGAAAAAAAAAATAAAATACACAACATGTTGAGGTGGTTTATTTTTGATTAAATGCTTCTGCTTTGCCTCGGCATTTATCTTTCAGAGACAGCTCCAGATCAGACAAAATGCATCACTCCATTAACATTATCTCTCTGTACATTTGAGTGGGGCTCCCCAGATAATAAAGGGTTACAACATGCGTGGCCGGCTTGCACCTCCAGCGGCTTTTATTTCTTCGGTGGGGATTTGCACAAAAGGTGTTGGGAGGCGGAGAGCGAGAGGGCAGGGATGCTGCTGCCAAGTTGTTTGGGTAAGAAGTCGAATGGCTCCAAAGAGACGGAGTGGAGCTATTTAATTCAAAGGCCCTAATGGAGACATCGGTGCCAGGAGCTGTACAAAATGACCCGGGTTTAAAGAGATAATGTTGGATCATTTTATTCAAAGGCCGTTACTGATGTGCTGAGCAACTTCACACGTCGAGATAGCCCCGGCATCAGGAGGGCTTCATCTGGGTGACAGAGAAACAGGAGAGAAGTAGGTGTTGCAGACGATCCGAAACATGGGAGGAATTTGGGATGAGCAGTTGCCCAAAAGGAGCACGCAATGGTTTGAGAGAGTGGTGGAAGGCAACTGAAATAATCAGAGGTGTGAGAAAGATCATTTGTGCCCCTTTTTGCTGTATCTGAATGAAGGAGATCTTCCTGTGAGGTTCAGAAGTGGAGAATGCAGAAAGCTGAAGGTCCCAGTGTGATTCAGAAACAAAATGAGTACTGGTGAAACATCCATAGGAGTAACATGGGAAGAACGAGGGTGTTCCCCTATAGAGGGGAAGCCCCTCGTCCCAGATTTTGCTTATGTGAGTGTGCGTGGTGGCTCCAAGCATCCTCAGTGGCTATGGTCAAAGGCTGAATTTCAGTCTTCACAGATCATTATGCTGACCTGCTTGGCAATTTGTATACACTCAGAGGTGGAAGGAGGTCAAAAAAATTGTTTTTAGAAGAAAAAGAAGTTAGAATTTGTACTCCTGAGGTGTTGCACCATCAGTTTATAGCACTGCAAGGGGGTCACAGCTCTTCAAAGCTGCCCTCCAGCGCAGTCCGTTTTCACTACAGGATAACAAGAAAGCAAATCAGTGTTGTTTTCTACAGGTCCTACCAGTAAACAAAGTGGAGAAGGCAGCTGTTCTGTTTGTATACATGCATGTTTATGTATTGTTTGAAGCTTCTAGGAAGGGGTGGTTGAATAAGCCCCACTTCAACCTTACGGAGAGGACAGGTTCTTGTGGATATGGGAGCATTTTAAGGGATGCTTTAGTAAAGGCCTAGCAGCATCGTTCCTTCTGTAAACCCAGGGCACTAGAGTGACCATGTATCCGCTATTTAACAAGTGACATTGTTCTTTGGGGAAATGGCTTTCG
The DNA here is from genome assembly GCF_000708025.1 of Charadrius vociferus. Classification (NCBI taxonomy): domain Eukaryota; kingdom Metazoa; phylum Chordata; class Aves; order Charadriiformes; family Charadriidae; genus Charadrius; species Charadrius vociferus. The sequence continues at coordinate 11,140,930 of NW_009647856.1, read as the reverse complement.
CTTCCCTTTCCTGTTTCTCTTTCTTCAGTCGCCCTGCTCCACTCCCCCCTGTTTTCTGTCATTTCTCCTTCTGTTCTTCCTTTCCGATACCATGGTGATGAAGCTGACATATAAGAATAGCTATTCTTCACTGGGGTTCCCGCAACATCCCTAGATGAGCTTCTGCTTCTCCCCCTCTCCGTCTCCCACGTTCACTAAGTGGGTAACTCTGTGTGCTGCCAACCCCACATGCTAAAAAATATGGGCTAGCCTTCCCCCTTCTCCCTCCCTCCTATTTCCAGGCTTAAAAATCATGAGTTGCAACAATAAAAAAAAAAAAAATTGTAAATGTTTGGCTTGGCTTCCTTCTTTTTTCTGGTTTTTCTTTTAACCTGGTGTTCTAACAAAACAAATCTTTTTCCACTGTGCTATCAACCGGTGCCCACTGCTGATTTGGGGCAGTTTCAGCCACGTTTGACAGGCAGCGAGATGATCTTGTTCCTAAGAAGTTTTGTGGAAGTAGGTGGCTGGGTAGATGTTCTCCGAGTGAGGAATATGCCAAAGCTATGTAGGAAAGAGGCTTTATAAATACCTCCAATTCAGTAGTTGTGGTTGACATCCACAATTAGCTGAAAGGTTTGGTAGGCTGCAAAGAATATAAAGCATATATGTATTCCCTTTCCCACTATCCGAGGGAGGGAAACTTCCCAAAACACCCTTCCAGATTTATTACCAATTGCAAAGGCTGGGCAGCTCCAGCTCTTCCTGGGAAAATCCCTGTGGGTCCAGCCTGACTCCGGTGCTCTCTCCTGCATTTGTGGTACCCACCTGAGCATCACCCAGGAGCTGCATCACAGCATCACCGCATCGCAGTGGTGAGTCTGACCCAGGATCTCAAATCCCAAATTAAACCCTTAATCTTTGGATGAGGCCCTTTCCCTCTTTAGGCTGTCCTATTTTCCTTTGGATTTCTTCTGATTTGAGCGCTGCTTCTCCCTGCCTGAATCCAGCAGTCCCTTTGCAACGCCATGTGCCTCAAGTGTCAGTGTCCAGCCTCTCCATCTCTCCTTCCAGTCTCCAGCTCCTCCTGCATGTCTCTGGTCTGCTTTCTGCTTTCTTCTGCTTCTCTACCCATTTCTCCATCTCATCCCTCCACATCTGAAACCTCCCCGGTCCTTATCTCCCCGCCGCCCTCCGGTGCTCTCCAGCCCTCCTGAGCAGGGATTGATTGCTCTTCCCACTTGCATTGTCTTCCCAAATGAAGGAAAACAATGGATTTGTCCTACTTTCTCTGGTTGTATCTTATCGCTCCACCTGCCTGCTTCCAACATTATTCCCTTTCACTCCTCTCCTGCGGTTTGAAGTAGCCCCTCTCAGGCATCCCTTCATTTAATTCGACAGCCCCAGCCCGTGTTTTATACTCTCCTTATCATTATGGCCTGACTGCTCCCCTGGCTCTCATTTCACCCTGCCTCTGTCCATCTGCCCTTCTTCTGCGACCGTCCCCCTTCTGTTTTGTTTGGACAAATGACAGCCTGGGTGTGACCAGCGGCGATAATGGTCGACAAATATTTGAAGGGAGAAGGAGAAAAATTGTTCACTGGGGAGTTTCAAGGGGGAGGGCAGGGGGTGAGCGGAGGGGGGCCGGGACAGGGAGAGGGCGGATGGGTTGGGAAGATGTGCAGATGATGCTGTCAGCCTGAGTACATCATAAATTCCCTCTGGGTGGACAGGGGATGTGGGAATGAGCATCTCTCTCACCTCTGGGTCTGCTTGGAAGAAGGACAGGCTTTACCTGGTGGGGGCACCTTGCTGGGGAGGTAGAGCTGGGGAGGGATGAATTGGAGCAGGGGGACAGAGAAGAAGGAATGGGAAAGGAGGCAAGGATATTGAAATTACAACAAAGAGGGGAAATTTGGGCTAAATAACTCTGGAAAGCTTCATGTTACTCAACTCGGGTTGGTGACCTAGTGCTTGAGTCCAGATGCTGACGCTGACTGGAGTATACACTGATGGGGAGGAGCCCTGGGGATAAAGCCAAGGGAGGGGACAGTCAGATCCTGCAGGTCTGTGGCTCCTGCCAGTTGCTGGCTTTGTTCCCTGTGACAGTGTGAAAGGAGATTTTGCTTCCCTCAAAAAACCATCCAAACAAGTGGTAAAATAATGAAGGCAAGACTCGCCTCTGGTTGACACTGCCTCGTAGCTGCGAAAGGGTTAAGAGGAGGGGGAGACACTAGATAACTGATGTAAATGTTATTTAATAAAGGCCCTACTAAGAAATCTGCCCCCAAAAAAGTACACCTGCAAGAACTGACAGGGAAGTTAAGGGAGTTGCCAGAAGCTGTGCAGTAAATCAGTGGCAGAGGAGAAAGGGCACTTTCAGCTCTGTCCCATGCCGGGACACCTCGGGTTTCCCACATAAACCAATGTGCAAACCCCTGAGATTCCAAAGACATTTGTGCCGGACAAAGCACAAATGGAGGATGGCTTAGACAGATTTTCTCAAGGACTTTTTCTCCACCCATCATTAGAAATTGGCTGCAGAGAGGCTCTGACCAAAGGGGAAGAGAGTGGCTGGTGACCAAATGACACAATCCTGCTCTTCCCTGCAAACCTCTTCTTCTCTTGCAAGTTTTTTGGTAGCACTTTTGTCTCATTTTCTGTCAACATGACCCTTCCTGAGGCTGGTAAAACTGCCAAAAAGCTGAATAACAAGACTTCCCCAGCAGCCAGCACCCAGACCGAAAACTGCCCTTAGGGGCAGACCTCATTCCGTCCCTTCCCGGGGTGTCAGGAGTGACAATGCAGAACCCCAGACTAGCTTTAAAACAGCTCGTGATGAATTTTTCCACCCTCTAAAAGCATGATAAAGACATCCTTTGTCAGCGGCGGGGACTGTGACAGCTACCCAGGAGAGGCCAATTTTCTTTCAGATGTCAGCAGAGCGGGGCAAATTGCTGAAACCTCCAACACCTGAAAGACCGGAGGGCAGAAGGGGGTGAAAAAGAGACTTGGAAGAACAAGCTCATAAGCTAGCAGCCCTCTCCCCGGGCTTGTGTCGGGTTTTTTTTTTAAGATTTCACCCAGTTTTAAGGGATTTCCAGAGCTGCCACCAAGCGCGGTCGCTGCAGGTGGCGCTGCAATGTAGGTTTTTAGCGGTGCCCGCGCTCGGCACAAGCCCTGAGCTGTAACATGCGGCTCCGGCTTTCAGCAACTTAAATACCAGCTTGATTTAACAAACTTGTAAAACGGCAGGGGAAAAAAGAAAACAAACACACCCCACACCCCCTCGCCCCCATCTCCTTGAAGTACCCTTTTACCTTTTTTTTCTTTCCTTTTTTTTTTTTTTTTCTTTTTTTTATTGGCTCCCCTGCTTTGTCACTGGGGGCAGTTGAGTTTTAAAGCGTACAGATGTACGTCTTCAGAGAAATAGGTGTTTTCTGTTCTTTGGGTGTTATTGGAAGCGTTCCCTGTGCGTGGCTCGGGTAACAAGGCATGAAATGAAAGGACGCGGGCGCTTTTCGCCGCCATCCCCCTTGCCGGCAGGGAAGGATGCTGTTGGCATCCAGGATTTCACAAGCAATGGGGACCAAAGGGAGGGTTTTGGGGCAGCGGGGTGGAAATCAGGTATGGGAGGTCGTTTGGGTGGAGACAGCTTGATTTTGCCTCTTCCTGGATGATGCTGAGAGTGGCTTTGATGCTGCTTGGTGCTGAGCCCCAGTGGGTTTTTTCCCCTGGAGTGGGGCAGTGGGGGTGCCCAGCGCCTCCCCGGATGGACCCATGATCTCTGCTGTCACCATGACCGGGGGCAAAATATCCACTTGATGACAACAGGGTGAGCCTGAGCCTTCCTTGTCCTTGGGCCCTTTTACTGCAGCTATTCGCAGGTCAGGAGAGGTCATTTGGGTTTTCCAGCCCTAACCCTTTTCCACCCCCACTGCCTAGTTCATGAAAAGGCCTATAAATAAAGTCTCATTTGTCACTCAGTCCTTTATGAACCCAAACAGTGCAGGGATATATTGACTCACGCCGTTGTCTTAAGAAGCAGAAAGAATTTGTATTAATTTCTTCCTCCCCACCAGATAGTGGGAAGTAATCTCGGCGTATCCAGATTATCCCTTTTCAGCAGAACAGCCCGCTTTTAAATGCAAGACCAAATTTCTCAGAGATTTTCATATGTTTTATTAAATGGAGCTGCAAGCCAGACTGGACATTAAATAATACTGTACTGCTCACAACAGCAGTGATCTTTAGAGGTTACTAACCTGCCATTGTATCTCTCAGATTTCCGTCTCTTCCTTTGTCATTTTGCTGTGTTATTACTCTTCAGGCTTCACATAGTATTCATTTCTCTGAATGAAAACAAATGACTCCTTGCAAGAGGCAGCAGATAAAGAATAATAAATACATTTTATGCACCACCTTAAAAAAGGGCTCTGAATCCCCATCCATCCATCAGGAAATGTAAACCAGAGCTCAGGCAAAACACACACGCGCACACAGGCACGCGCCGGGGAGATAAAACTTGTTTTAAGGAAAACATGATATTGTTTAAAAATAAATATCTTGGAGGATGCAAATAGACAGCCCCCGGCCCCCGTGTTTTGTGGCATAAATTTGAGATAATTAAAAATACAAAGCTTGGATTAAGCCTGATTTTCTGTGAATGGTAGAGGCTGTGGGGAGGAGGGGGAGTCCTGCTGTGCTTGGTGCTGTACAACGTACCTCCTGAGAGGCAATCCCTGCCTCTGCTCGTGGCTATCGCTCACCGTGAGCGGTGGGACCCCCCCTTTACCAGCCACCCCCGGCATCCCTGCTGGATGCTTTCATCTCGTATTGGGTAGGGGGAAGGTGCAGTGTCACCCGCAGGTTTTTCCCCTCCTTGCCCTGATGTGAGCATGGGCGACACCCCAAAAAGCAGGAGAGATCTCCCCAGTTGCTTCCCCTTCGCATCCCCTCTTCCCCTGACCTTCGCAAGGCGCCCGTCCTCGCGGCGTCAGGGCTCCCCCATCTCTACGGGGAGGCAGCCCTGTTGCTACGTGCCGCTATCAACACCCCGAGAGCACCGCTTTCCTTCCCCACCATCTGCTGCCTGCTCTGCTTTCAGCTCCAGGAGAGCCCAGATAGTATCTGCAGAGAGGAGTTCAGGTCTCTGCACGGGGAGGGGGGAATGAACTTGGGCTTCACTCCATGGGGCAACCTGGCCAGCCAGGCCGGCAGCCTGCTGGACACGAGACTCAAGCAGTAAGGACTAAGAGCTTTTAAAAAACCCACTATTATTCCTGCGGCTGGCAGGAATTAAATGAAGACCCGGAGAGCAGAGCAGCTTGCAGCCGCTCTCTAGGATTACTGCTCACCCAAGCTGAGAGATTGATCTTCCTCCGAACCTCCCTACGCCCGCTCTGATGGACTCCCCTCCTGGGTTTGTCCTCGCCGGAGGAGAGCGGCAGGGCACACACTGGAGAGGGCGAAGGGAGGGAGACAGATGCCAGCCAGAACCGTGATGCCGGGAAAGGCTTTTCTGGGGAGGTGATGGAAGGAGCCAGCAAGATGCGTTTGATTCCTTGAGGTTTGGGTTTTTCCTTTTTTTTTTTTTTCTTTTTTTTTTTTTCTTTCTGGGCAGCGACATTTCCCAATTAGCCCAATCAGGCTGGAGATCCTAGGTGTCAGTAGTGAGTAGGAGCGAGGGAAGGCACCCGCAGGAGAAATCAAGGCAGTCGGAGTTGCAGCCGTGGGAGAGCGGCGG
>NW_009647856.1:11109511-11133984 GCF_000708025.1 Charadrius vociferus | reverse complement strand
GGGACCCCCCGCGGGCACCGGGCTGCGCCGGGGATGGCCGGGCACGGCCCCTCCGCCCCTCCCGGACCTGCTTGGGAGGATGCTGATGGTGTTTCGCAGCGGGGACCCCCGGTATCTCCCCTCATCCTTTACATCCCCGGCGCGGAGGGGACGCGGTGTATCGTGTGTGTCCCCCCCCTTCCCGGGTCCTCGGTGGCTTTTTCCCCCATGCACAAGGCTCAACTTTTCTCCCCGGAGGTAGCGGCTCCAGCGTCGCAGCCTTGTCCCTAATCACCCCCGGCCATCCCCGGCTGCGGATTTTTCTCGAGGGGGGGTATTTTCCCTCTCTCGGCGCCCCAGAGCCTTCCCCGGGTGAGGGGTTGGAAGCATTTGCAAACTTTTCCTGCTCCCGAGAAGGCTGCAGCTGGACCGGGCTGGAAGCAAAGCCCCGTTTCCCGGGGAGAACCAGCGCCTCCCGGGTGACCGGTGGATGGGGACAGGGGCCACCCCGGGCGGGGAACACCTAGGATGGGATAGGGGGGACACTCCCCTCCCCCCCACGTCGTTTCCTTTCCTGCGAGGTGCTGGAGAGTTTGACTGCCCAAATCCCGGTTGCGGAGTCAGCGCTGATAAACCTCCCTCCCTCCCTCCGTGCGTGTGTGTACTGCAAACCGAAACCTGCGTATTGCTGCTCTTCGTTTATCAGACATATGCCCTTAAATTATGTAGACAGGGAGAAGTGATCTAAACACCGAGCCGCACATGGTTTTGGTGGAAATATAATACTCCGGCAGCAGACGAGTTCCTCCCAGATAAACAAACCCACTTGCTCAGCCCCAGCAGGGCTAAGTGCTGTTTGGGTTTGTAGTGGCTGCATGTGGCTGTTACATCCCCAGCCCAGAGGAAACCCTCCTCCTGGGGCCCCATCTGCTCCCCGTACTGGGAAGGGATGAGGCGTTTACCGTGTCGGATTCGGCTGTAGGACCCGCAGGACTCGCCTTCGTGGAAAGGACCAGGTGGAAAGCGTGTGGCTGCGCTCCTCTCCCGTAAAACTTCCACCCCGCGGCTGCTCCGCTTCGTTTTCCAGCCCTGCCACCCGGCAGCAGTGCCAAAGAGCTGGCTGGAAACGCACCTGATTTTTTTTCATGGCTTCCCTCCGCCACTGGGATGCGGTGCCTGGGATGCAGGGTTTTGGGGGTCTGAGGCTTCTCAGGTCATGGGGGTGAGCGGTGCAGAGAGGGGAGGTTTGGACCGGGACCCCTGGGACTACCGGGGGGATGCTTTTATTCTGGGGGAACAATGACGGTGTCAGGGGATTTTTACAGCCGATGCAACCGCTCGCAGCCTTCTAGGGACTTATCTTGAGCGTGCACCAGCTCTGCACAAATATTTTGGAAGGCATGAAGCGTGCTAACTTATTTTCTTTATCTGTCCTCTGTTTCACCCGGGTCTTGTTTATAGAAGCCGGTTAAATCCGCGAGCGGGTAGGACCAGTGGAGCATGGGGTTGCTTTGCCTTCGCCGTCTCTGTGATTTTAATTACTGCGTGTGCCTCCCAGTGTGCGATTAGGTGCTTCCTCCCCCTGGCTAAGCCACTGTCTTAAGGTCTCTGGGATGCAAGCAGCGTTTCGCTTGTGCTTTAATTGCCTCGGGAAGCGTGTGTTTGTTTGTTTGTGTGTTGGGACCCTTCACCAGAGCCGGGCTTCAAGCGGTGCAACAGATGTGCGTCTGCTTTTCGTGTGCAGCCAGGTTTAACCATGCAACCCCAGCCCCGTCACGAAAGCCTGGGATTTTCTTCCCTCCTCTGCCCAGACCCATCCTCCATGGGGGTGTCTCCTTTCCTAAAGGACCAGTCCAAGGCTTTTTCCTTTCCATCCCATCTTAAATGCGCGGCGCTTGGCGATATCAATAAGATGCAAAATAAACGACAGCCGCATGATCTAAGTGTTGTTTATGTCCAAGACGGGTGCTTTAAAATACAGGCTGATGATCAATCACGATGCTGTTGGGAAGCTTTCGCTTGATGATCGTAACTGCCTTGTAGGCGCCGCAGACTGGTGTTAAATCTGCTCGGCGTGCAATCCGGCACCTGGCTAGCTATTGCAAATCCGAAGAGAGATGCTGAACTTCTCCACTGGGAGAGGAAATATTTGAGCCTTTCCCCATGCATTCACCTGCCAGAATCCCTCTCGGCACCCACGGCGAGCCCGGTGCTAGCCAGCCTGTAGATGTGGCAAAGCAAAGGGCTCAGCACAGGCACGAGAGCGGCTGAGATCCGCTGCTGGGGAGGCAGAAACCGTCTTTGGCAGCCAAATCCCCGGGGGCCAGTGGGTTACCGGAGTCGGTTTCATATTGACTCCTCTGTTTTTGCAGGGTGAGGAGAGGAAGAGAGATGCCGGAGCCCCCTTTGTGCTGCATCTTTGTCCTTTTTACTGAATTGCTTTGTCTCTGTCTCCCAATTTCCTCATTGTTGAGGAGTTGCGATAAAACCTACCTTCTTCCCGGAGTGTCGGGGTTTGATTTGCGCGCTTACACACACCCTGGGGTGAAAAGCCTTGCAAGGTCTTACGCTGCTCGGGTATGCTGAGGGTTAACGCTGGGTAGGAATTAATTTCCTGTTTGGGAGGGAACTCTGAAAAGCTTCCTAAAAGCTGAGAATGATGCTGGCACGGTAGGCTTGTGCTCCACGTTGGGATCCTACGCGGGGAGGATGTTAGAGGGAGAGAGCTTTTGAGTTTTGGAGTTAGCGGTGCCAAAGTTGGCGGCTTGGCATTGCCTACAGGTGTTTTTGAGCAAAATGGCATGCTGTCCTGGGAATGGCTTGACTCTTCTTGATTTCTTATGCACAATACCCCCTTAAAGTGAAGTCCCCACATAGTTTGAGACTGAGACCGAGACCTATCGTCACCCCTTTGCAGCCGCAGTGCTGGGACTCAAAAGCCTCATGTCCTGCCCATGAATCCCCCTCCCCGACTAGGGGTGCGATTTGGATTATGACTGTTTCTCACAGCCAAGCCCTCAAAATGCTTGATGTTCATATATAAAGCCCGTTCTGGCCCCTGCCAGTGTGTCAGAAGCCTTCAGAGGGCTCTTTCTATTCCTTCCTTCTTGCTTGCAAGACTCAGTTAATGGACACCAACGGCTCCAGTCGCACAAGGCAATGAGAATTCCCATCTGTGCAGAGTCTGGGCACCTGCAGGATAACAGCAATGAGCGTGCTTCCCTCCATGACCGTCTTCTGGTGGAAAGCACTTTATATCCCTTAAGTTTGAGCTCTCGAGGCGCCTGCGACAAAAAAAAAGGCAGCAATCAATCCATAGGGCTCCCCAGGTGCTTTTCATTTAGACCTTGAAGTATGTTAAAACAGTAAGAAAGTATTCTCATGCCCTTGGTGCAAACTGGGAAACTGAGGCACGGAGAGGCAAAAGGTTCAGTCCGCATTTATCGATGGGAATTCTCACTCACTGCCATGAAATACAAACTGAATCCCAAGTGGTATGTGGAGAAGAGGACAGTGAGTGGTCCCCTGCCCTTGAATTTGCGCTTCAACAGGCAAGAGCAGTGCTTGGTCAGAACAGGACGCTTTCAAGATGGAAATTTTTCCAGTTAAAATGATAGATGGGTGCTTTAAAAGGAGCAAATATCAACTTGGGTTAGCGCATTGGCCAGGGGGCAGCTGTGCTCTCATGTGCTCCCATATCTTTAAAATTGGGAACAAAAACCTTTGGGAATGGAGAGATCATCGCAAAAATGAAATGTGTTGTGATAGCGATGGTCTGCATGGTGATTTTCTGTAATTGGCATTCTTCTTTGGGTTTTTTTTTTGACTCATCCCACTGGACCATTTGTTTTTCTTTGTTCTTTGTTGGTGCATGTGCTCTTCTAAGTTTGCCTCATCCTTGCGTGGTTGCATCTTGTAAGATGCTGAGCAGCCACACAAGAGGTGCCAAGTCTCTGCCCTGCATCCCCTGCAATGGGAGCCAGTGTAGTGTGGCAGCTGTCCTGCAACCTGTTCCTTTGCAGAAACACCCTCTGTGAGCCCTTAGAGATGCTCTGAAGGCTTTGGACGGGCACCCTTTGGTTTGGAAACCCAATGGTCATTTCATTCTAGGCACCTCTAGTTCACGCAGCTCAGTGCTCAAGCTGACATGAATCTTGCTGGGTACACGTGTTCTTCAGATGTGATCCCTGGAACTATGTCCCCATGGAGGAAGTGCATTACCAGTAGAAGTACTCAATTAGTAGAAGACATCAAGTTCTCAGAGCTGGAGGAGAGCCTGAAGACCTCAGCGGGAGCAGTGGTTGGGTTGAAACCTCCACCCCCACTACGCCGCCCATCAGCAGGTGGCTCTGACCTTCCCTGGGGGGGATTTCACTAGAAAGAGAGAAGTCATTTGCAGACTCAGTGACTTGTTTTTACTTCAGGCTTTGCTGTCGAGAAAGTTTTCCGTTTTTTTAAAACAACTGCATACCGCTAAACAAAAATCCAGACCCAAAGGATGAGAGGCTGAGGTTCATGGTCTTCTTTTGTATAGGAATAAACAAAAAATGTCACAGAGTGGGGCTGGACCTGTACTGGTGACCCAGAAGGGAGACTTTGCATCAGTGTCTCTCTCAGCTTTCACACCTGATCTCTTGAGTTTCCTTCCAGCTATATTATCCATACACGAGTGGTCTGCTGGGGCTTTCCCACCAAGCCGCTGGCAATAAATTTACGGGAGCTGACTGGCACTTGAATTTGCCTTGTCCTTCTGACAGGACGAATGTGTGGATCTAATGCAGATAATATGGGATAGGTTTCCATTACAGGCATTTGCATGATATATACTCACACACTTCCCCCTCCTCTGAGCTCCTGCAAGGGCCAGAGGAATAAATCTTGACGCTTGGTGAACCCTCGCAGCCAACGCTGCACCAAATGCATGTAAATGTTTGCAAAATGAGCCACCCCGACCCGCTTATTATTTCTCCTTGAGCATAAAACAGTACATGGGGGAGGAAAGGTGAGGGTGGTGGAGTTGGTTGGTTTTTTTTTTACCCCAGTATTGCTTTCCTTTGAAGTAGGGAAGTGATGCTGGACTCGGGGACCACGTGCAGATGGTTAATATTTATATACTTGTTGTTTCTTCTGAAGTGAGGAACGTGCACTTGCCACCAGCAGCCCCCTGACACTCATTCATGAAGAGCCTCGCTTGGCGAGCGTCTCGGCGTTAAACTGTTTGGTGACTTGAGTTTAGAGTTATAGGAATCGGAGCGCTGAATTAGCAGTAAATCAAAGCCCGGATGGCTCCGTACCCAACTGCGGCAAGATTTAAATTAAAAATATCTTGCCGAGATGAAGTACTCATAAGTCAAGCACTGGCGTTGTGTCAGTCTGGGCTTCGGCGGCGAGAGCTCAGCCCCTTTGAAACAGAAACCACCAGGAGCCCACGTATTGATCCCCAGCTGAACTGGGAAATTGCCTCTTCATTTCTCCTATTAAATGTTCTTTCTTTTCTTTCCTTTTTGCCTTCCCCCCCACCTCCTGCCCTGCCTCGAAGGGAAGATGGTCGTGCTGGGAAGTTGGGAAAAGGTTTGCAGATTCGCTGCACGTGCGTGTGGCCCTGTTTGACTTGGTTAGAGCATATTTGATTGTGAAAAGGGATTTATTTGTTTTTTTGTGGCCGGGGATTTGTCTATAATGTAGTGCTGGAAAGAAAACTCATTTAGAGACTAAGGAGGTGTATCCTGTTACAATTGCCTATTGATGGAATAGCAAGTGCTTGGTGTGCAACACAGCTTTATTTTACTTTAGAGAAACTTATTCTGGGCTGCCAAAGGGAGACTTTGATTTGCCGGTGAGCTGCCCCATGGCGCTGAGCAAGTCCCTTGGCTTCTTGTTTGCCCATCTATCACATGGGGGTGGTATTGTAGAAGCAACTGTCCCTTTAGCCATCATCTAATAGCCAATTTGCTCTAATGACCTTTACAAATGACTCACTTTTCGTAAGTGAGATGATAAAACCAGGGAGGTTCTTGTTGGGAACTCACTCACCAGCCGCTGTCTCATCCCTGGGCAGTGTCACCTTCTTCTGCTGGCTGGGAAGAGGCTTTCAGAGATGGTGAGGGGCAGAATGCTGTTCTATGTTGGGGGAAAAGACTCTGACACCACCACCCTGCTGGGCAGCGGAGAGAGCTGGGAATACAACCACGTATAGTCATGGAGCTAATCAAAGGCTTTTGCTTGGATTTTTCTTTAATGGACTTTTTAGGGGAAATTAAAAAACCCAAACCCCACACCCAGATGAGGACAAGCATGTCTGCTCGACTTGCTACCTTAAAAAAAAAAAAGTGAGTTTCTGGGCTGTTTTGGGAAACCCCTTTTATTTGTCAGGGTTTTGGTGCAAATTTCTGGTTGTTACGAAAAGCAGAGCAACGTGTGGAGTTTTGTAAGCTTTTACCTTGAGATGTGTGTGTATTTGAACAGCTAATTTTGGGCATCTCCTCTTGTTGGTTGTGTCTCACCCCTTGTCTCATCCCCTCGTGATGTCCTCCTGGCTGGTTGGGGGGTTGTCCCCTGCCTCAGTCCTCATTCCTTCCATCCACCCTGGAGCTCCAGGACTCGTTTGGAGGGTTGCAACAACCTCAATGCCTGATGCTGTTGAGGTTGCATGCCCCCATCACCCCTTGGACCCTGGGCTTCACCTCTCCAGAGCGTCCAGCCACCCCTCTAGACACCTCCCCTGGGGAGGGCAGTGCTCAGGGACAACCTGGAGGGTGAGATGATGGTTTAAGTCCCAGCTCTGCCTCCACCAAAGCCACCACCAGGAGGGCAATTGCTTCCTCACCCTGAAGACGGCAGGATCAGCTCTGAGTTTTCCTCCTGTGCTTAGCTGCTATGGTGATGAGTTGCTATAGAAACACATAGTTAGCATTATTATTTATTATTGAAAGGTGCTTCTTTTCATCTCTTAAACGCAGGATCGTGCCAGGAAGAGCCCGATACTGGGTGTGGGGCACTGCCCACCCTGTCCACACAGGTTGGGAGGTTATGCTTCATGGCGAGCCAGGCTTTAGCCACGCTGGAGGCAAGCAACCGTGCTGTGCCGGCCCAGCGGGCTGATCTGGTTAAACAAATCCCCCAGTATGTTCCCGTCACAGGTTCCTTCCTTCGTCAGATCCATCCTTTGGAGGGGGATTTGAGTGAAGCGTTTCATTATAATGAGCTTAGTTATTTCCAAACTAGTAATCGCATGTCACCATTTGGTGCAAAGGGTTTGCATTAAGTTCTGTAATAATATGTCTATTCATCCATCACAAATACTATATTCACAGGACCTTGTAGCGATTGCCGGGTAAATACCTTCTCTTATCTCTTTGCATGCGCTGCTCCTTGTTGTTTGCTGAAGTTCCCCCCCTCTCTCTGCAAACCCATCCCTCTGCACTGGGAGGCAGGGAAGCTCCTCCGGTGCTCCCGTCGCGGGCTCCTGCTCTGCCTGACCCCCACCCCCTCCCCACCTTGGAGCTGGGCACCCGGCCAGGCTGGGCAGGAGAGACCCCTCCAGGGCTGGCTACAGCCCCCGTGATGCCAAGCAGAGCGAGCGGTGCTAAGGATATCGCTCTGCCTGCCCCGACTCTCACTTTCCAGCTGCTTTGGGTGGGACCAAGCCTGCTTTGGGGGTTCCTCTTGCTCCCTAGGAATGGGGCGAGATGTCTTCTGTAGGCTGGCTGCTGAGCAATGCCCTGGCTAAGAGTTGTCGCAGGGGGTCCTACAAGGAACGCATTTATACGTCTCTCCGTGCACATCCATTGGGTTGGGGAACGTACAGGAGGGATGCAAAGCCAGATGCCTGGGTCCCCTGCCTCCAGCCACCGGGGTCACGGCTTCCCCTGGGAGCTGGCAGCACAGCAGAGGTGGCGTAGAGAAACCTCCTTCCATCCTGCTGTCCTTCACACCCTGAGGATGCTGCAGCTCCTGCGGAGGGGTGGCTTGGTGGGGCCAGGAGGGGAAGGGCTGGGAGGATGGGTGGATGTCTGGCTGGGAGGATGGGTGGATGTCCGATGTCCGGAGGCACTGGGAGGAGCGAGGCTGCTTTCCCTTTCTGGCTGGGGCAGATGCAATGTAGCCTGGAGGTGGAGGGCTTGGCTTTGCTTGCAGAAGGGGTTAGCTGTGCTGTTCTTCCTTCTTCCCCTCCCAGACCTAAAGGACTCCCCCGAAAATGCCTGGTTGAGGGGGAAAAAAGAAGAAGAAAAAAAAAAAAAGAAAAGAAAAACAAGACAGCTTTTCTTGATGCAAAATTAACAATGCGGAGGTGAAGTTTCAGGGCTGGTCGGTGTGGCTGCGGGGCAGATTGCTCAGCCCCTCCTGGCATGGTTGCTGAAGGTGCAGGGTTGGGCTCTCCGTGCAGCCGCTGCAGATGCTCCCCTGGGATAACGAGCCCCTGTGGGGTGGGGAAGGATGCAGGAATGGTTGGACCAGTGCAGGATGCCGAATATGGAAGGATTCAGGTGTGGGGAAATCTCTGCTGTTGCTTGCAGAGCGTGTCCCTTGAAGTTCCCTGAATTTCTCCTGGTCTCCCACCTTCCCCAGCCTGCCAGGCTGGACTGGGAAACATCCTTCCCAGCCTTTGAGGAAACAAAAGGAGGCTTTTTAAAGCACCCCCTCGAGCAGGAATAAAACACCTTCCTTCGCAGAGCCTGTTTCATCGCTTGAAGTCAATCCCTTTGGGCTTTGTGTTTTCCTTCTTGGAAGCTGTGCTCCCTGCGGAGAAGAGAAAAAAACACCCGGAGAAGAGAAAAAAACACCCGGGGTGCAAGAGCAGGGCTCAGGGGAGCCTTCCTGGGAAGTGTAGGTTGGAGGTGGAGGGGAGGATGGGGGTGTGTGTCCACTGTGGGGGTCTAGAGAGGGCTGAATCACAGAATCACAGAATGGTCAGGGTTGGAAGGGACCTCTGGAGATCATCTAGTCCAACCCCCCCTCACTCTGCCAGAACCCCCTGCAACCCATCCCGAAATTGCAGTGTTCAGTTGTTAGTGTAGGGTTGCACCCAGCCCGCCTCCGTGGGGTGGGAGATGCTTCTGCATGTCCTGCATGTGCCAACCCCTCCCCTACTCCTGGTGCAACGAAGTGCTAAACGGGACCTGCTCTAGGTCCACCTGCTCTGGCAGGGGGGGATAGACTAGATGTTCTCCAGAGGTCCCTTCCAACCCTGACCATTCTGTTATTCTGTCACCTCCCCTAAAGGAGGGAAGCTGGCCATGGCAAATGAAAGCTTGCTATGTTTTGGTAGGGTCACTCGATATGGGCCTGGAGGGGTCATGTTTTGCTTCTGTGACCCCTTTTTCTCCACCTTGAGCTGCAGTCAGCTGCTCGGATATGGGATTGCGACACTGATGTCATCCAAGCGGTGGCGTGGACTTGGGACTAGTGTATGATGCCCCTTTGGATCCCACCAGTGGTGAGACCCCCAAGCCTCAGGTTTCTCTCCAAATGCCTGCTGAGGGCAGAGTTATTTTGGCTGCTGGACTCAGAGCATTTTTGCAGCCTCTAGTTTTCCCTGCCTGGCCTTCACCGTGGCTCCAAGAGACCAGGAGCTGCTCGCCTTGGCCAAGCAAAGACAGGAGGCAAGAGGCATCCTCGGAGTTGCACCGCTCTGCCTGGGTGAGGGATGGAGAAGGGAGGGGAGAGAGGTGAGCCATGTGCAGCAGGAGCTGGATGCTAAGACCAATGTCAGAGCTATGAAGGAGGGTTTTTTTCCCTCCCTTATGATGGAGTTACTGCCCTTGCCTGCCTTAGCAAGGCAAACAGCTCAAAGGGATGCCTCTGAATGAAAGTAACAACTTTTAGGACAAATTTATCTCTGCATAATATCTCAAAGAAAGCAGGAAAAGGAAATGGCAAGCGGGCATAATTAGGTAAGTATTACCCATTAGGAAGGGGAAGGAGCTATCAACTCGATTTCCATTTCCTTCTTATTTTACATGCCTGATTTTTCCGCCTCTCCAGGAGGCGGTGTGTGAAGTAGGTCTCTCCTTAGCTTGGAGAAGTAAATAATCAGAACATGATGCTCTTCCCAAAGCTTTCCAAATCTGGACTAAACTGAGGATTTTTAACATCTTCACAAGTCTGAGTTTTCTAGCATCCGTGAGACCTGGTAGGGATTTATTTCCCACCTTCATGACGGGGAACCAAGGCACAGGCGGGCAGCAGGGCTTGTGTCTTCTCGTTGTGACCTGCTTGTCTGTACATATTTCTCTCTGTTTTACCTATTCTGCATGCAAGCAGAGATAACTCCTTGTCTCCTGGTTGCTTCCCAGTCTAAATCTGAATGTGCACGGTGTGAACCCAAGGAGGCACCTTGTACTGCACTGGGAAGTGTGGGAGGGCTGAGTCCCCGCAAGCACCACCTGGTCCACCCCTATGTCACCCCAGCATGTCCCTGTGTTGTCCCAGCTGTGGGACCCACCGCTTTGCACCCGTGTACGCAAGGTTTTTCTTCTGGCTTTACCCTCGGTTACCTCTTAGGACAACACGGCGGAGCAATTACAGAGCCATCCGTGAGTGCCTGTAACACATTTTGGCAAGGATGGGAGATGGCCTGTGCACCAGCCTGCAGGAGAAGGGTTTGCTTGCCCCCTTGCCTGTTCCCCCACTCCGGGGTCTGTAAGTGGTGTTATTAAAGGCTGTTGGGAACTGCTGTCATTGGCACAGTCAACGGCTGACACAAGGCAGCTCTCAGACTTTGACTCATCTGCAGCTCACACACACATACGCACACTCTCTATTATGCCTGAGCCAGAGAAAAAGCAGTTTCTCACACGCATCACCCTTTTCCCAGCTGTTTGAGCCCTTTTTTATGTTTGTTTCAGAGAAGTCCTGATTGTCCTGCAGTGTAAGAAAGATTTGGGTTGCATCGTACTACCAGCACGTGCTCAGCTCTCTCATTCATTTCTAGTTGAAGTTGGGGTCCCTTTTTCCTTAAATACAACTATATGCATGCATCTCTCTCTATATATATCTCTGTGTGTATATTTTATACACATACAGAAAAATACACATTTATATGCACGTTTCTATACAGAAATGCAAAACACACATGGTTAGAAAATGCCAATCTGTTCACCCTGCACTTTTCGCAGATCGTTGCTAATTTTGCCCGCGGTTCAGGAAAGGTCTTGCAGGTCCAGGATGAGATTTCTGGAGAAGGAAGAGCAGCTTTGCTGCACAGCCAGATTTTAGGAGGGTTTTAGGGCAAGCCCAGTTCTCCTTTTTCCTCCAACATATCTTGATCAGGTGCTAGTGGGAGAGGGTTTTTTTCTAGCTTGTAGGGAGGAGAGGGAAAGGAGGAAAAAGTTTGAGGTTTTGCTCCGCTGCAGAACTGGGAAGGAATGGTGTAATCTTGGAAAAACCTTTTTGTCTGGGAATGTGGCATCCTGTGAGCTCAGTTGCTTTAATGCTTTTCAGGAGGTGCTGGTCTCGTGCAAAGAGGTCACGGAGGGGCTGTCAGGGGTAGAGGATGAAGGTTGTGCACCACTTTTCATCCCTCCAAGCGGCTCAGCTGGAGCTTGGCCATGAGCGCTCAAGTGGGGCAGCACGAGGTGCCATGAGCCTGGAGGAGATCCCAAGCAGATTGCTGCTCGGTGACAGTCTGCTTTCCCAGCCCTTGGTCATGCACGGGCTCATGCTCATGCGGACATCTCCATGGCTCCCACTGGTCGATGCACAGGGTGCGTCGAACCACATTTTTCCCCCGGCAGCAGCCTCCATGGCCCTGCAGGCTGCTTTCCTGCTCTGCCTCCCCTCCTTCTGGGTATGTGTGTGTGCGCAGGGTCATTTTAAGGCTTCTCCATCACAAGGATATACAAAAGTTGCAGTGTGATGCTTGAAGACTGTGCTCCTTAGACTTGCAATAGTGGAAGAGAAAAAACACGGCCCCTTCCATGCAGCGGCTTCACTTGGTGGTTGTCCTCTCTCCTGCCTTGCTTCTCCTCCCCCGGTAACGCAGGCAACAGAAACAGCTTTATTTTATAATAAGCAAAAAGGTCTCCAGGTGCAGGTTTGTGCTTGCCTCTCTCTTCTCCACTGCTCTCTGCCAGTGGGTGACTTACTTCGCCACCCATAATTAGCCTCTTCCAAGGTCTCGTTGTTGCTGGGCTGAGGCAGAAGGTTTTACAGCAACCGCCTGTTCTCAAACACAGAAAAATAATCCCTTCCTCAGCTCAGTGTTAAGAAGCAGTGGATTTTAAACTGGTTTATGTTGCTGCTGAAGCAGAGTGGTCGGCAGACGGGACCTAAACCAACCTGTGGTGATGCCGTTACATGGTGGGAAAGGTGGACGGAGGGGTGGAGGATGCGTGTCGGCCTTCCCACACGGAGGAAAGAATCAAATATCTGCCCTATATCAAATACCATGCTCGATTCCTGCGGGACCGAGTTATTGGTGAGGAGGAAGCTGACTTTCTCCTGTATTTATGAACCGAATCTCTAGTTTGCTTTGGTTTTGATTCCCCCCCCCCCCGTTACAGAGTGCAATACTTCATTTCACGGGAAATAACATTTTCTTCATTTTCTCCTTTGGTGTGATTTTTTTTTTTTTTTTAATGCTGCTCAAGATGAACAGGCTTTCTTCCCCTTAGCTTTTCTTGCTTTCTAGTTGGCTTGGCACTCTGGAAGTGGATGCTGCTGCCTATGTCTGTGTGGGACCATTAGCTGTGCTGGAGCCCGGGGATATTCCTCTGTCACAGCTGCTGAAGGTGAACAAATTCTCCTGGAGCTGGACAAAAACATTATTATTTTAGTAGTCACACCCCAGCAAGTTTGAGAATTAAAAGTAGTCAGCATTTCCCTTACTGCCACACAGATCTATCCTTCTTCTTCCTGGCTGTCTTATCTCCAGCCTTCTCCGATACAGCTTTTTCTGCAAATCCTTTCCTGCGAGAGCTGGTCTTGAGCATCTTCAGAGCAGCAAGTCCTTCGGACCCCTTCGTTTCCTTTTCCTTCCTCTTCTGCCCACGGAGAGCAGATTTTTGGAAGCTGAAGAGCTCTGTGTATCCTGTGCACAGGTCCCTTGGAGATATCTGAAGCTACTTTGCTGAAGTTCACAGGCGACTTTTGAAAACCTTGGCCATTGCATTCGTGTGTCTATATATATATAATCTGTTCTCTCTTCCCTCCTGTTTTCTTTCTCTGTCAGGAATCCAGCTGTGCAACATGTGGCACTTGTAGGACTTGGAAGGCAGGAAGATCAAGCAAACACAGAGCTTTCAGCAAGAAGAGATAAATTTCCAGAATAAATTCAAGCCACGTAGGCCCAGTCTGTTTTAGTTTTAAAGCCCCGCTGGTAGTGATGTGTGGGAGCTGCAGATATAAAGCCAGGGAGAGAAGAAGAGTTTATTTGTATTATTTCTGGCACCTTGGTAGAAAAACCTCTGTTCTGAGTTCACGGTGCTTGGCACAACGTTAGTCTGCATGGATGGTACCAGAGAAACTGCCTGTTGAGCGCTACCTTCGTGCATGATTTGAAGGCAAAGAAAAAAAGGGAACTATCTGCACTGAATGACAGAGAGAGTGTGTTGTAGCTGGAAGAGGAAAGTGCCGGATTTGTGGGGGTGTATGGGATGCAGATGGCCACAGAGGAGAAATATCTTGTTATTAATAACCCATTGAATTGCGATAGCATTTTTACACCTGTGTACGCTGCCTACAATTTTTATCCCGGCTCTCCGGCGTCTGGCAGGACCACAGCTGTGAGCTGTGAGCTCCCTTCTGCAGGCAGCTGATGGGGATTACCTATGTACTGCAGAAACAGGGGGCAATTTGGAGTTTGATGGCCCCCACGGTATTGAGCCATGGCCACGGACTTGCTGGAGCGTGGTTTGGTCCACACGGCAATTCCTATGTTTCCTGAGCATGTTTGTTGACACTGGCCTAGCAAGGGTCAGTCTGGCAAAGGGAGTTGCTGCATAGGCTTGCTGTGTTTTGGAGAAGTATGTGTTTCTATTTATTGCTATGCTTTTGTTTTACCAAGTAAAAAAAAAAACCCAACTAAATAAGCCCAGAAGTGACAACTGGATGTGATTTCCAGGTCTGTCCCAATAAGCTCAGCAGCACCCAGTGCTGCATTCAGCCACCACCACCAACCCAAACTTCATTTCCCTTCCTCTCCCCCCCCCACCCCCCCCAGCTTTTTTCCTCTAGTCAAAGCAAAAGATTTACAGCCTCTAACTTTTGAAGCCAGGGCAAATTTCAGCCCAACCTCCTGCCTGAGTGGATGTCTCGTGTCATTAAAATCCATCTGCGGCCTCCCCAGCTGGCCCCAAGCTGCGTGTCCCAGCCATGCAGGAGCCAGGGCAAGGCACTGCGTGCTCCAGCCCCTTACCCGAGGCCCCTGGGGGCTGGAGCACAGATGATGCTCTCCACAAGCAGGAGGGATCATAGAATCATAGAATGGTTTAGGTTGGAAGGGACCTTAAAGACCATCTAGTTCCAACCCCCCTGCCATAAGCAGGGACATCTTCAACTAGATCAGGTTGCTCAGTGCCCCGTCCAACCTGGCCTTGAGGCTTGAGATGCTCTTGAGGTCTTGAGATGCTCCAGCCTCGAGTCGAAGCACTTGTGACTGCATTCCCAAAGGACAGGGGGTGCATGGGCACAGGCTTGCATGTTTGCTGCAGTATTTGAGACCTGTGCAGCACTCAAAGTGCAGCTGTGGGATCCTGTGGGGTGAGGGAAGAGATCACCAAGATGTGTTTTGGAAAGTAGTATGAGTGGAGAGATGGAGGCGGTGGGAAAATGAGGATAGGCTTGCTCTCTGCAATGCAGCTGGGCGGCGGGGGGGGGTGGGTGTTGGAGGGCATGTGGAAAACAGTTCTTTGTGGGTCTTACTCTTTCAGCACCTGTGCATCTGTTTTGTACTGTTTCTTCAGGTCTTACAGCCTGTGTTATCAAGGTCTCCATTTCTAATGAGCAGGATTTTATGCACAGAGATGACCTTCCCACGCCCCCACATTAAAAAATGCCCCTCGTCTCAGACACAGGTGCCTTTAGACTGTGCGAGCAGAGATGAACAAAGCAGATGGTGTTTGGATCTGGATTAAATTAGAGTTTGGGGTGACATTTTGCATGCAGCTGACTCTAAGAAAACAACTTTCTTCTGGGTAGTACAACCCAGATCTAAAACCACTGGTTATTGCAAACCTATAAACTATCTTTTGCAGACTGAACGGGCTCATATGCCTGTTTCTGGTACTGGGTTTTCTCTGTAACACCTATCCTAACACAGCGAATGCTTTGTGATGATGGATCTGCAATTATGAGGCTGTGCAAATAGCTAAAACAATTGCATCACCCTCCTTGTGGCTGCTCCAGAGTGATTTGTTGAGTTGTTGATAGCACCAGGCATTTGTTCCTGCAAATGAAGGGTCTGCAAAGCGTAGAGCACTTGCAGCTTCCATCCATGTCTGAGTGTGTGGCCCCGGGGAAGATATTTACGGAGGGAGAAAGAGATTTTTGCCTTTTGCCGGTGTGCTTTGCAGCAGCAGCAAGCTGTCTACAAAGTGCCGTTGGTGGTGGCAGCCTGGCAGTGTCTCCTCTGGAAGTTTGTCAGTGTGGGGAAGCGCTCGTATAAATCGCAGCAAGCTTTAGCAGCAGAGTAGCCGGAGCAGACACCTCCTCCCTTCCTCCTCTTGGCTCCGTGGGCTGGCTGCCAGCAGCAGGACTCCATGCCATATCGTTTCAGGATGCCCCGGACGCGTCCATGCAGCCTCACGGTTGAACACGGTGACCACTGAACTATTTAAAGCAGCTTCAACCGTGACAACCGAGTGTATAATGCACCTATTCTGCTGATGTTGGCAAAGTGCTGGCGGAGTGGATGGGTTTAAGACTGATGGGAATTTACCACTCTGGAGCTGTTAGGGCTTTGTGTGTGTGTTTTCCTAAAACATAGAATCACAGAATGGTTTAGGTTGGAAAGGACCTTGAAGATCATCCAGTTCCAACCCCCCTGCCATGGGCAGGGACACCTCCCAGTAGCCCAGGTTGCTCCAAGCCCCGTCCAACCTGGCCTTGAACACCTCCAGGGATGGGGCAGCCACAGCTTCTCTGGGCAACCCGGGCCAGGGGCTCACCACCCTCACAGCAAAGAATTTCTTCCTTAGATCTAATCTAAATCTCCCCTCTTTCAGTTTAAAAACGTCCCCCCTCGTCCTATTGCTACACTCCCTGAAAAACATGCACTAAAGGAGGTGATAACAGAAAAATCAGCTATAAAGGAGGTCCGCTTGGTGCTGCACGTGTGGCTCCGCAGAATAGTTGTCTCGTCGCTGTGGCACTGAGCTGGGGATTAAACACATGGGCTCTGTCTCAGCCGCGCTGACTCACTGTGACCTCGGCCAAGTCTTCACCTCCCTGGACCTCTGTCTCCCTGGGGTGTTTCTAGACTGAAACTTCTGGAGGTGGGGACCTCCTCTTAGTAGGAATGTTTTGATTAGAGCCACTGGTCGCCCTTGCAAACAGCAATGTGTTATTCGACTGGGGGGAACTGGAAGGGCCCTTCAGGACAAGGTGCGATATACTGGCGTGAGCTACGGCGGGACAGTGAAATCACAGCAGCCTCGTGTCACCAGGCCGTGTGCCACCCCATCCTCCCGTGTCATTCATGTGGTTTTAACATATATAGGAATTGTCTGTAAAGAAGGTCTGCTGCTCCTGATTCTGTTAAGTCTCATTATTTGGTAACTCTCTCCAGGCTTGACATTAAATATTGGTGTTGAGAAGGAATTGGAAGGCGATAGTGTTGTCCTGTGCTCAGGAAGAATTCCTGTGACCTCTTCTCGATGCACACAGAAGGGTTAGGGAAGATGCTGGATAAGTCTGCAGTAGTTCAGCAACTACATGATTTTTTTGCCATTCTTTTCCCTTCTACAGTTGCATTTCTTTTGTTTCAATATGCATTTTCTAAGCTCCTGAGCAAGGCAAAAATGGAAATTTCTCCCCAGAACTTTAACCTTGTGTAACTGATTTGACCTCCAGATTTGTCAGCAGCTGGAGGAAACCCGTCTTAGGGGAATCCAGTGACTCAGGAGCCGTGGGATCAATGCCCCATTCATGAGGAGGGGATGTTTCAGTGGTTACAGAACTTGTGAATCTGCAATCTGCTCACATTTCCCAGTCTCTGCTCATAACCCTTTTCCTAAATTGTCTCTGCCCAGTTTTCTCCCCCTCCTCCACTTACTATCCTTCCTTTCCTTGTGTCAGAGCATCCTCCTCTTTCGCTTTCCGATCGGGTTAATTAAGCTGAGCTGCAGCACAAGTCCATCAGGGAGTAGTGAAGAGTTTTCCTCGGCAGCCGTGCTTAGCACCACAACAGCCTCCAGCCAACACAGCGTAGGGAAAACCTGTTTGGTCCCTTCATCCCTGGTGTTGAGCATGTTTTATTCCTCCTGTGGTGGTAGCCCAAGCGCTGTCTGATCCATCCCAGCAGCAGTGGAAAAGGCAAAATCTCTACTTGCAATGTATGTATTTATTGGCTGTTGTAACATGGTCAAATGTAGGCAGACTTTCAGGCATAGCCAGAAGATCCCCATGACAGCAGGAGAGGACTTGCCCAATTTTTACTACCTGCTCCAAAGCATGGAAGTTTTTCAGTAAGACAGTGGAAAGAATATAACCAAGGTCAAACACAGGAAAAAAAAATTAAAATCAATAACTTGCAAAAACTTTTCTCCTAATTTAGTTCTCAGAATTGCCCAAGCCATTCTGAATGCAACTTTCTACGGCGATGTTAGCCCGAGGCAGACACCGAGCTGAGGAAATTGTCCCCTGAGCGGTTAAGGTCTGTCAAAGTAATGAGGACCTTAAAACCGAGTCTTAGTACAGAACATGTCAGACAACCTGAGCTATGGGTGTTGCTGCTAATGCTCGCTGTAATTATGCATGCGCATGCTGCCCTGCACCGGGAGCAGAGGAATCGCATCATTTTGTGCAAAAATAACTGTGTCTGTATGCTGTACAGGATAGATTTGTGTATCTCCTTGCAAACGCAGCCCCTGTGTGTGTATACAACAGCAGCTCTCCTCTAATCTTCCTGTTAACAAACATAACGGGTAGTTATCTTTTTACCCATATTAGCACAATTCCGTCTCTTGTCCATATCAGATCCTGGCTGTAGGTGTCCTGTCTGGCTCAGCCGTATCTTGAGACTGTCAAGTATAATTTGGAGCTACTTATCCCGCAGTAACAGCCGGGCAGGGCTCTAAGAATAACTTCCCATTGCCCTTTGCATGTGTTGGCAGGAGCTAGGCTTGTCCTCTGCCTTGCGGTGACAGTCACTGGAAGAGAAAATTAGTAGAATTAATAGCAAATTAGTAATAGTTTATCCAACTGGTTTGGTTTTGGTTGGTTTTTTTTTTTTTTTGGAAGGGGTGTTGAGTTATGCAGCTGATTCCCTACTGAAAGTACCTGTTGTGGTCTGCAAAACGGGGCATCACAGGATTGTGGTGGGATAGATGTCAGACTGCTTTTTTTTTCTTTTTCCCCCCCAAAATGCTCGCAAATCTGCAGCTTCTCAGGGCTGTGTCCACACTGCCTCATTACAGCTGTCGGCAGAAGGAGTAGAGTCAATCCCAGTTGCTGCTGCTGGGCTTGAAATGGTGTCTCAGCTGGATGTCTGTGCTAGGGCAAGCACGGGGCTCTTCATCAGAGTCATAGAATCATAGAATGGTTTAGGTTGGAAAGGACCTTGAAGATCATCCAGTTCCAACCCCCCTGCCATGGGCAGGGACACCTCCCACCAGACCAGGTTGCCCAAGGCCACGTTCAGCCTGGCCTTGAACACCTCCAGGGATGGGGCCTCAACAACCTCTCTGGGCAACCTGTGCCAGTGCCTCACCACCCTTAAAGTAAAAAACTTCTTCCTAATGTTTAATCTAAACCTGCCCTCTTCCAGTTCAAAGCCATTCCCCCTCGTCCTATCGCTACATGCCCTAGTAAAAAGTCCCTCCCCAGCTCCCCTGTAGGCCCCCTTTAGGTACTGGGAGGCCGCAATAAGATCTCCCCGGAGATCTGTCCTGTCCCTTCGTTTGCCTTTTGGGTTCGGTGGCATCTCCACTGCCCTTCAGAAGGTTTTAGCCAAAGAGTTCTGAAGTGGAAGTCCTCTGAAGAGGACGTCTCTCTTTTGCGCTGATCTTGGGTGTTTTTTCTCAGGGGGAATCTCGGGCTGAACACAGCAGCTGTGCTGAGCTCTGCTTTGTTTTGAACTTGATAAAACACACTTTTATGCCAAATTTTTAAAAATTATAAATAATTTTAATGCAGCTTTTATTATATCTGTAAGGGAAAGCCAAGTAAGGCATGCAGTAGATAGTATTTTTCAATTAGATTCAATTTTTATCTACTTTGTGCTGTATTGTTTAATTTGGAAAGAGGAGGTCGTGCTCTACAGCAATCTCATATCTGCAGAAGATGCCTGGCATTTAGGGCTGGTGAACTTTGGGGCAGAAGTACAGGCTAGACAGCCTTCTGACATCTTCTAAAGATCTCTTTTCAAGCTCATGGAGTCAGCAGAAATAGATTACTTCAGCTAACATGTGTGAGTTACGAACTAACCAAATTGGGAGACCTAATTGCTCTAGGTGCTACAGAAACATGGAAAAAGACTGTCCCTCATCTGACCTGCTCAAGGATGGAAAGACAGAGGCCAGTTGCTGCAAGAGCTGTCATGTAAAATGCAGAGTGCTAAAATAAATGGCATACGTCTGCCCAGGAGGTTCATGGGTGCATAAAGACCCACGCAGAAGCATTTAGGAATTTGGTCAGAATTAGTAAGTGCAGAGAAAATGAAACAAGGAGATGTCTAATACTCTCTTTTATTTTTTTTTTTCCCATAATCTCCAGTACAAATGTCGCTCTAAAAATATTGCTAATGGTTGCACTAAACTGAAGTTTTCCTTTAGGTTTGGGAGAGCAAATGCCAGTCAGCACTACTCCTTCCCGCCAGTGATAATGTGTGCGTTGGACTCAAGATCTGGCTGAGATTTGAGACGGTCCAGCCACCCCTGTTTTATGGGACTGTACTCGCTCATCCGCTCTCTTTAGCCACTCACGTGGGAAGCTGAAGATGAAGGATTTGCTGTGTCAGATCTTTTCACTGGCCCTGTCCATGGCCAGTGGTCGCTGCTCCAAAACGGGTTGGATACCTGCCATAAATGAAAGGAGGAAATTTTGTGCTGAATAAAGCATAAAGGGAAGACTCTGTTCTCGCCTCTGCTGCAAAGCCTGCATCACTGAAGAGAAATCATCACACCTCTCTCTGTCTCTTTCCTCCCAGTAATATAGTATTGTTAACGGCATTTTCTTTATGTTCCTACTCCTGCTGTGTGTTCAGACTATTTCTGACTGTAAGGTCTGGTACAGCTGCAGAATTGATGGTTCTTACTCTAAAGGTGCCTGGATCTCTGTGAGTACACAACCATGCTCTGCATTAATCACATGGGGCTGGCCAGTTACACACTCTTCATTTCAGAGAACTTCCCATACTCTGAACCATCACGTACTGGTCACTGGTAACTGAAACTCATCTGGTTTGCAGATAGCCTGATCCTACGCAGCAAATCTACCCGCTCTACATCCCTCTGAAGCTTTATTTCCAAACTTTATTCCCCATCCTGTATCAACTCTGATTTTCCCAGTCCTGTTGCTTTTACCCTGGGTCCCTTGGGCTGCTCTGCTCCAGCTGCCTTTTGAATAAGGAGCAAAATCTCAGACTTTGAAGATTGGGGATTCTCTCCTGGCTTCTTTGCAATTGTGTGTTCCCCCCCCCCCCCAAATATAGTCCTTGGACCTCCAACAGCCAGTAGACCAAGGTCTAAAGGTTTTGGGTTTTCCTTTAATTCCCACATTTTATCCTTGCTGGCGTCTCATGTAGATCTAGAGTGTGAAATAGCCAGTGATCACAAAGTCACTGTGAATACAGAGTCACTCTCTGTACCAGGCTTTCATAAGACAGCTGAAGTATGGTCTCTGTCTTACGAGATTTGGCTCTTCGTGGATTTATACAGTGCTAATTACAAGACTTCAGCATGAGACAGAGGACTTGTGTCTCAAAGATCTTCCTAAGACTGCAAAGCAGGGGGAAACATCCACCCGCTGGCAGTCAATGCAACATAAACTGTGCTATACAGCTTCAGCTGACAAGAAAATAGCTGCTTGCTGACTCACGGAGAAACCTGGGGTCGGAGCCCCTTCCTTGCTATTTGAGGATCAAAGGGGTGTTTTAGGGGTCCCGTTGGGATCAGGTCTGGAAAATTTGAAGACTTCATTTGGGTACTCTTCAGAGCCTCCGAAGCCTTGAAGGGAATTTGCGAGCGTAAGCTTGACTTCTGAGGAAGGAAATGGTGTTTTCCTCAAGGCTGTCCTAAAATGCTGTAATTGATATACAAGCTGGGGAGACCTGCTGGGATGAAACCCAGTTCATTTTCCTTTCAATATTCATCATCCCTTTAGGGGCAGGGGCTGTGCTTATTCCTCTTTGCGTCTGGAACCACAGTCTGATCGGGGTCTCCTTACCTGTGAAGTGCTTTTCAAATTCTTGGCCAACTTGGCACTGCCAACCCCATGAGAGTTGCACCTCATCGAAATACAGTAGAGAAACATTTTGTAGTGAGGAGAACAGAGCCCCAGGAGTGTACGGTGGCTTTGTTGGGAAACAAGAGTGAGACTTTGAAACAGAAGTCAACCTGACGCTCTGGCTTTTGGCAATTCTTCGCTTTTCTCAGCGCTTTGGAGCTATATGGTCTCATACACACATTCCTCGAGGTGGGATCAACAAAGTTAGGCACTGTTGTGACATGGTTTGCTTAAAATCAATTACCTTGTGTGCTCTTGCTACGGTAGGTTGTTTGTCTGGGGGTTTACATTTCCCCAGTTACTGCAATAAGGAATAATTTTAATAGCTTTAACCTCAGAATACTTTCAGGCGAGTCTGCTCCAGAAAAGAGAGTTTAACCCTGGTCTCTGGATTTGTAGGTTATTTCCATGACCTCAAAACTCCATTCTTGTTTCTGTGGCACTGAATATTTGTGTTCTTTCATTCAAGTCTCTGTGTAGCAAATTCCTGGAGGAACTGAGAAACCATTACAAACCTCTCTACTCTCCCTCCCAAGCACAAAGGAGCACAGCCCTGACCTGCTTTTGCTGATAGGAAACCAAGTCTGAAATGCAGGCAGAAACACCATCCACATGCAGTTTTATCACACAGGGGAATAAAGGAAAAAAGTCCGACTCACAGCAAGCGTTAATCCCATCACTTAATAGGCTTCTGGCAGATGCACAGGTAACAAGGTGATGGGCACCATCTAAATGCCTGAATAGAATAATCTGTGTGACGAGGGAAGGCTGTGTTGTCCCACCTTGGCTTAAGTGCCTTGCAAACAAACCGCTCCTGAAATTAATCTCTTTATTTGAGCCAAGCTGCAGCTTGCACTGGGATCTGTTCATTGCGGTGAGCTCCAAAGAAAAGATATTCTGGCATGGGATGCTCACGAAGAGAGACCTGCCTCCAGTTTTCATCAGGTGTTGGACAGGTTTTAAGTTCAGGGAGAAAGGATTTAGCTGAAGTTAGAAGCCGGTCTTTGTTGTGGGAGCTGTTGACAATGTCTCCATATGAGTTTTCTCGCCATGTCGGCTCCCAAAGAAAAGCTTCTGTCCATGATAATCAGGGTTTATTAAAGAAAGCCAGGGGAAAAAAAAAAAAAAATCTTTAGCTGAGATTAAAGGGATTGTGTAGCTGCACTTGGTGCTGAATCGCTGCGTGCTGGCTCCGTCGCTGGGCGTCTGCCTCGTCAGCATCTGTGCACGGCCTCCCGCATCCCGGGAAATAAATAGCCATGCCTGAGCGGAGTAAAAGTAAACAGAGGAGAGTGCCGCCTGATTAACGCTGGGCTTCATTAACCTCCCAGCCCGTGTCATTGGCATTGCCCAGGAGTCCTGGGTGCTGCTGGCTTCCTCCTAGCCTGGTGCTGCATGGTGGAGGACTCACTTAGCCCGTCCCACCAGCCACTGGGACCCCGGGGTGGTACCAGACCTGCTCTTCAGGAGGAGGTGGTGGATTTTTTCCCCCTCCCAGTGCTATTTTTTGGCACGTTTTGGTCCTGTTCTAGATTTCAACATGTACTTTTGCTCTGAGCCCCTGGCTGGAGCTGGACCCAGGGCAGGTTTTCTTCCATGGCTCTCATGTGTGACCCCTCTTTGCTGCTGACCTTGCAGTGTCCCTGCTGCCAACGTGTGGCTGTGGCAAGGGACCTGGTGATGTGAATCTGTCTACCACCTTTGATGGCAGGAGGGTTGTGTGTGTGTGTCAGCCAAATGGAGAGATGCTGTCGTCTCCCCTGTTCACCCAGTGACATGTTCCTTTCAGGTACTGTCATTGCAGTGGGGTAGATTTGTGCCAGTGTGCAGTACAGCGACATGACCATGGCTTTCATGAGACTGTCAATCAAAACCGAATGCCCCAGCTCTCTCTTTCCCCTCTCCCTGTACACTTCTTCCCGAGTCTTTCCCTCCCTCTCAATTCACAGACCAGTCCTTTGTGGCCTCTTTATTCCTGATTTATTCCTGCTTCCTCAGCCATAGTGTATCCTTTTTGACTTCATCTCCTTGAAACCTGCTGCATTTTGAGGATGTAGTCAGCATTCCCTAGCTTTCCCATCTAATAACAGCCACCAGCTGAGTTAAAAGGAGTTAGGAAAGTCTCTTCCTCTTAGGCTTTTTTGCATCCAAACTTTTCTTGTGCAGTGCCCCACCTATTTACCATAGGGTTGCATGTTGTAGAGTCTTGGGATCGTGTCCTGGAGAGCCCTGAGCAGAACCAAGCTGCATCCTCCAACTCAGTGGTCTCTAACCTTTGCTGGAAGTGGTCAATAACAGTAAAAAAGTAACCACATTGTAGAGTGGCATCATAACTTGCGGTGCTTCAGGAGGAAACCAGTCCTTAAACTAAACAGTGGGCATTCAAAGGGTCTTATGGGACATGTGTTCTTTGCAAGTCATGGAGATGCTAGTTCCACAGGCAAGAGAGTGGTGTGAGACCTTATGTGGAAGCTGACTCCGAGACCTTCCTCTGACCATGGATGGAACCCTGTCTGAAACAGCTGGATTTGTGAGAAGGCTTCCTCTGCTTTGTTTTCATGTCCAGATTAGGTTCAAACATGGTGTAGCTCCAGTTCTGAAAAAAGGAATGATATCTTGCTTCGGGTTTGCTGCGTGTCATGAAGGTTGCATAGCACAACAGCCTGACCTTGGTCAGAGAAGGAGGTAGGCAGTGCCTTGGCTTTTTTATGCTGTGGGGCGATGAAGACACTCACCCAGGAGGTCCAGCCTTGAGGAAAAGCTTTGTATTGTTATGATCTGTGGCATTCCCTCAGTGTCACCGCTGCATGTGAAGGGTGTAGCAGAGCAGGGGGACAGCTGCTTCTGACAGAGGGAGAAAAAGCAGGACTGCTTTCTACTGAAAGGTCTTT
>NW_009647856.1:11047390-11109493 GCF_000708025.1 Charadrius vociferus | reverse complement strand
TCCCTGGGGAAGAAGAGGCTGTGTGACCTCCCCGGGGACCTTGAATGTGTTGGTGAAGAGACTGTTGCAGCAGGAGCCATGTAGAGGGACAGTCTGGTGTCACACAGGAGCCCTCCGTGGTGGGTCATGGCATCACTGCTGGTCACGTCTCTGGGGGGAAAGGCGAGCGAGCCTGGTCATTGTGGGAAGGCGTTTTGGGTTTATTTTGGAAATACCCAGCTCAGAACCTAAGCCCAGACCCCACTGCCAGCTCACTGTGGCCTTTTGTTTGTTTGCTTTTTATTTATAATATAATTACTCTCTTGTAGCCCGAGCAGCCTAAGAGAATGGGTATGTCTATGACACTGTATTATTTGTCTTCCCAGTGGCTGTGATTTCTGCTATCCAGACACGCGTAATAAAAAGACACGTATAACCCCCTTCTCCTTGGTGCATCCTCTAAGGGGTAGTACAAACCCTGCTCTCTTCTGCAAGCTAAACAGTGAGTCCTCCTTGCCTCTGCCCTCTGCTGTTATTTATTTGACTTAATTAAGTCAATTTATAAATTATAGCCCTTAGAGGCTCAAGTACTGATTGGGACTCTAGGACAGAGGGTGCAGGGCAAACAACGTGAGCAGATGGGAGAGAAAGAGTGAGTGCCAGTGGTGTACAGAGAGAAAATCCTGCTCCTGGGGTCACTCAGATGGCTGATGGAAGATGGCAAGAGAGCCCCAGGCTCTCCTGCTCTCCCTGCTTTGTCCCAAAAGGCTGCTCCTGCACTTGCTTGGTGGCTTATGGTGCTGGAGCTTCTCACTGGGGTCTCTTTGGTTTCCAGATCAAATTTGTTGCCTTTGTCTGGAGGAAGGTTCCCCTTGCCATCCCCTTCCTCTACGAGTGGCAGTCTCACCCCAAAGTCAATCACAATTCTCACCCGCTTGGGCCTCAAAGATTTCACGTCTGGGGCATATCTCCTCTTATGTTGTGTTGGCTGCTTAATTTAATGGGCAAATTTCCTCCTGTTGTTGTAACTCTACTCCTGGGTGTTGTGACGACCTTTGGGCAGAGGGCTCCTGTTGCAGAAGAGGGGCTGTTCGTTACCTCTTCATTCTCTGTGTCACAGCAGTTTCCATTTCCCTGTCCTGCAGCTGTGCTGACTCTGCAGGGCTAAGAGGAGCAAAATAGAGTAAAATATAGGGGTAAAATAGATATCTTTTTAGTACTTGAAAAGAATAATTTCTTCCTAGATCTGTCTAGTGCCCGATCAAACCAGTGTCTGTTAGAAATATGGATCATAACTCATAAGTGACGGGAGCTGGTGTTCAGGGTCGCCACGTGATGTTTCTGAACACAGGACTCAAACAGGGACAGCTTCCCTCTTCTGCTGCTCTCTCAAGGATGGCCTCTTTTGAAAGAGGAATGGTTGTGCAGGGAGAGCTCATCCCATCGCTGCTCTATCTATCATTATAAAGGTTATTAAAAGCCTACGTGACCAGCCTGCGTATCCCTGCCGAGCGAAACCTCTCCTGCTTGCAAGACAGTCTTGCCAACTCTGCAGTATAAGCTTGATTTTATTAAATATTTGCTTGACCAGAAAGGCAAAGCAGAACAGGGTAAACATGCCTAAAGTAAATGTGAAATGACCTTTGTCCGTCATCTATCCAACGCCTGCGGCTGCTGCGGTAGGGAGGGCAGTGGGAGGTGAAGGTGATCATACAACAGCTTTGAAATGCTGGCTGCTGTGAGAATTTTGAAATATTTGGGGTGGCATAAAAGTGGTGGATGCTCTGCAAGCCCAGACTTACCCTTTCCACTATCAGATCTAATCAGTCTACAGGTCAAAAGAAAACGGGATTTATTCTCTTTATTATTTCTTGAAGTAAATTTTTCAGTTCCACTGGTGTTAGCAGAGCTGCAAATCCAGACCTGTGTCACTGCCACATCTTCCTCCCTGCTGGGATCTGCAAACAGTGTTTTTTCCCTTGCCTCCTGCTTGCACGGGGCTGGCTGTCATCACCTTTGCTCAGCTACTTACACCCCTGATTTCAGCGAAGTCACTCTGTGAGAGAAGTGATAGGACACTGGCGTGCAGCAGTGGACCTGGGGTTTGGTTTGTGTCCTTTTTAAAATCAAGAACAGTTTTGTGAAATTTTGATCTGGATGTTAAAGAGTGATGGAGGGAGGAAAGACCTGTGTGCCTCAGCCTGGCCACCAGTAACAAAGGTTTTGTAGTTAGCAGTCATCAAGGAGCTTGACTGGTGAGATCTGAACTGGTAGGACTCCATCTCCCATGTGCTCTGTGGGGCAGTAAGGGGGTAAAGCAGCCATGAAAAGGTGTAGGACCAGGGAGCAGATGGATGTGTTGAGTAGGAAGATGCATTTTTGTGGCACGAGGATGGGACTTGGTGATGTGCTCACCAAATTACAGGAACTATTTGAACTCCATAATGCTCCCACCACACTGGTTATATACTGGGAGATTTTAAGAGTCTGAGTAGTGCAAGGAAACCCCATTTCCTCTCTTTGGAAAGTCACCATGCTGGTCCCTGGGTTGTTAGTTTTCCTACTTTATGGTCCTTTAGACTTTATTAGTGCTAATAATTAGGCAACCCCTTTCTCCTCAGTCATCTGAGATGCCCAGGGGAACTGTATCTCTCTTTTAGACAATGTTTTCTTGGCTGTGCAGTGGGTGGAGAGCGCTTTTGTGGTGAGAGCCCAGGGGAGGGAGGAGACCTGGTGCTCAGTTTGCTCTGTGCTTGGCTGCATGCCCTTGGTAGATGTGGCAGTGAAGGCTGGCGCACCACAGCTCCTACGTCTGTACTCCAAGCTGGACCGGCATGAGGCAGCTTTGATCTGGAAGCCACGGAAAGCCTGTTCAAACAGTCCCGTTCTGGACCGAGGTCTCCCTGAAAAGATGTTAATGTCAGACCAGAGCTGGCTTCTTCCTGGCAAACTTCAAGGATTGCAAAA
Organism: Charadrius vociferus; assembly: GCF_000708025.1. Taxonomy (NCBI): domain Eukaryota; kingdom Metazoa; phylum Chordata; class Aves; order Charadriiformes; family Charadriidae; genus Charadrius; species Charadrius vociferus. Next base: position 11,106,547 of record NW_009647856.1, on the reverse strand, counting down.
GAGCTCGGCATCCATCTGGATCTGTCCCTGTAGGCAGGTCTCTGACCTTCTCTAGGCTTCAGTCCCTCACCCAGAAGAGCAGGATAATAATCCTTCTCCTGTCCTGTCTTCTTAGATAGCAAATACGCAGTTGGGTCAAAGTTGGCACTGCAAACTGCAGTATTGCCTGATGTTTCTACCATTACCCTTCTGCGCTGCTCTGGCTTCCAGTGAATTTTTGCGCTGCACCATGGGGCATGTGTGTGTGTAACGGAGAGTAAAAGGGTGCTGATTTATTATTATGCTATGTGATTTCTGCTCTTTCTACCAGCATCTTTTCTTTCAGGAGGGCTCCCTTTGTGCTGGTTTTAAGCAGAGAGCTCGGAGACGAGAAAGGAAGGATTAGCAATTAAATACGCTCTGATGATGGCATGGTTGTGAAGGAGGGAGGGGGAAGGAATACTCCATAGTAATGTACTTTTGTTTTCTTTTCTCTTTGCTTGTAGGGCAAAATCTGCCAGGGAATTGGTGTTTTGAAGACTCTTACAGCTCTTAATCCTTGTTCTCTTGGGAATACAAACCTTTCTAATCATGTCGCCGGCCATGTGGAAATGGACTTGCCTGGTTTCTCACCTCCTACTATCCACCACAGTGTCGCCTCTTGGTAAGCAGCAGCCACTCCACCCAAAGAGGCCCTTCATCACTTTCACTGGAGACCAAGCAGAGGGGAACTTCAACCACTTGGTGGTTGATGAAAGAACTGGGCACATTTACTTGGGAGCTGTCAACAGGATCTACAAACTCTCCAGTGACCTGAAGGTCCTTGTGACCCACCAGACTGGTCCTGATGAAGATAATCCCAAGTGTTATCCTCCCAGGATAGTCCAAACCTGCAATGAACCCTTGACGCCCACTAACAACATAAACAAAATGCTCCTCATAGACTACAAGGAGAATCGATTGATAGCCTGTGGGAGTCTTTACCAGGGCATCTGCAAGCTTTTGAGGCTGGATGACCTCTTCAAGCTGGGAGAACCCTTCCACAAGAAGGAGCATTATCTCTCTGGGGTGAATGAGAGTGGCTCTGTTTTTGGAGTCATTGTTTCTTACAGCAACATGGATGACAAGTTGTTCATTGCCACTGCCGTGGATGGCAAACCTGAGTATTTCCCCACTATTTCCAGCAGAAAGCTCACCAAGAACTCTGAGGCAGATGGGATGTTTGCGTACGTCTTTCATGATGAATTTGTGGCCTCTATGATCAAGATCCCCTCAGACACCTTTACCATCATCCCTGACTTCGATATCTACTACATCTACGGCTTCAGCAGTGGTAACTTTGTCTATTTCCTAACTCTGCAGCCTGAGATGATTTCACCACCTGGCTCTACCACGAAGGAGCAAGTTTATACCTCCAAGCTGGTCCGTCTTTGTAAGGAGGACACAGCCTTTAACTCCTATGTTGAGGTGCCCATTGGCTGTGAGAAGAATGGGGTGGAGTACCGGTTGCTCCAGGCAGCCTACTTGTCTAAGGCTGGAGCCATCTTAGCGAGGTCTTTGGGTGTTGGCCCTGAGGATGATATCCTCTTCACAGTCTTCTCCAAGGGGCAGAAAAGGAAGATGAAGTCATTGGATGAGTCTGCTCTTTGCATCTTTGTCCTGAAAAAGATCAACGATCGCATCAAGGACAGACTGCAGTCCTGCTACAGGGGAGAGGGGACGTTAGATCTGGCCTGGCTCAAAGTCAAGGACATTCCCTGTAGCAGTGCGGTAAGTGAAGCCCCTAAGCACCCAAACTCAACCTCCTAATGTACTCACAGATCTTAGAGCGTTGGTCAACAATTAAAGCAGGGACCAAGGAACTGAGACTGCTTTGTCCCAGTCCTGGCTATTCCTTCATCCAACCACACCATGTATTTTAACCAGTTCATGCCTCAGTTTGCTCATGGACAAGTTGAGGAAGGTATCACTTTCTGACCTCCCCAGCCATGGTATGTTTGCTGTTAAACTAAGCCAAGGGGCCTTGGAATCTATTGGAGGAATTGGCCTATTGTTACTTCACTGTGCAATTCATTAGGGATGAAATGTCCCTTCCTTGTGCAGTTTTGGCTCAAACCTGAACCAAAATAGGACCTAGATAATGTCAAAGGCTGGTTTCTATGTCTGCTGGTGTAATTTTATTTCCCTGAGCTGGAGTCAGAGCAGGATTTGTTCAGGGAGCTCTGTGAAGCCAGGGCTTCGTTTCTTCTAGGGCTGAGAAGCACTGGTCATTAACCATCAAAGTCCCTCCACTTCCAGTTTCCAGCCAGCTCTGTGCTCTCTCTGCTCTGAAAAATTAAGGCCTGGCTGCAGATCAAGGATTAAATGCTGCAAGATTTAAGGGCAGGATTGGGGAAGAGGCTGGTCTACCTGACCTACAAATGGTCCTTAGAAATTGTCTTAGTTTATTCTGTCGTTTTGCTAAAGTGTCATTGCAGAAACCTGCGTCAGCCCCGCCAGTATACGGCTGACTTTGATACCATGCACAGAAATCAGCATTACAGCCGGCACTGCACCCAGGCTGCTGTAATAGCCGCCTCTCTGGGCTTTGATTTCCTTCCTTAATTAGCTCTTTCAAGTGAGAGGCAAGTTCAAGTCTGAGCAAAGGGAATACGGAGAAACACCAGAGCGCTTTCCTGCCCCGTAATCTCAAGGCAGAGTCAGGGCTCGGGATATGGGATTGCTCCGGCTTCCCTTTGTACTCGTGCCTCCTTTGCTGGGGGATCCCTGCTGTTGTTCCTTTGCAGGACAAGGACAGACCAAGAGGAACGCAGGCAGAAATTTCATCGCAGGGAGACTGATCCTGCCTTACCAGTTCCTATTTCCCCCTTACACCGGTGCCCTCAACATCGTTGCTTGACCTTACACTGCTCTCACGCTCCCCCACCGAACGTGCGGAGGGACAGGCCCTTCACTCCAGTTGGGATCGCTTCTGCCTAGACCTGCAAAGCTCCCTGTGGAGTATTGCACAGGGAGAAAGGCTATGCCCAAATCTGGCTTTGATTTTTTTTTTTTTTTTTTTGTTTAGCCTCAAGGCCTCTGCACATTCAAAGAGCTGCCTTTAGATTTAAGATGGGAGCTTCCCACTGGAGTTACTTTCCTGGGCTGTTAAGCCTCTCCACGCATTTGCAAATCAGCACTGCTTGTGCTCCACACTAATGCTTGCAATACCGGACCTCTCAAATCAGAAGGTTTGAAACCTGTCAGTCACCTGGCTTCGGTGGCTTTAGACAGGAGCAAAAAGGACAATGGGTTTCTTGTGTCCCTTGGGGTGAGTCCTGGACCAAGATGACTGATATACCAGGCTGAATTTGGAGGGAGAGGACTGCAGAGATTGGGGAGAGGACAAGGAGCTAGGGAGTGGGTGACACAGCAGGGGAAAAACTGTTAGAACATATTTGTGACTGCATTTCTTCACTGTGAATCAGAGATGCTAATGCTTCACAGCTGGAGAGAGAGCCTGGAGATCCCTGAAGAAAAAACAGGAGCCTGAAAAGTGTAACTAAGTGGGCTGTCCTCTCCTTAAATGAGTCTACTTAGAGCTGCTGGCAAGCCCTGCCTGAGATCAGCTGTGCTGCCCAAGGGAAGAGGTATTAGTGACTTGGCTGCTGGAAGGGTTGCAGAGTCCAGCCGCTAAGCTTGGAAAATATTTGATGGTTGGTGAAGTATTTTGGAGCCTGGATATATGTCTGTGAGGGCCCTGTCTCCTGTGCTGATGTCCTGCTTGCCAGCCGTCCACCAGCACTGCTGCTCTGCACGTGTATTTGAAGCAGCTCTAAAACCAATTACAAAGCCATCACTGAGACTTTCCCTGGGTTTGTGTGGACGTCAAATATTTCTCTGCTGGTGCAAACAGAGGCTTAACCTGCCTGTGCTCAAGGCTGGACCCGAACTTCAGCTCCGCTGCCCTGCCTTCAGCAGCCGAAATCCTGCATGTGAACAGATACAGCTGATGCTCCTGGCATTGAGCACATGGGTAGAGATGAGCGGTGGGAAACCCTCATCTAACATTGCAGAGAAACACTGTTAGAAGACATATTCCAGCCCTTCTTTGTGGTATTAACTGTAGGACCATGGGTTATGGAGCTGGGCTCACCACACTGTTCTCACATCTTGGTGCGTGGTCAGGTCTGGCTTTTGGTAACAAATATTTTTCTAATAGGGCGATAAGTGACTCAAAGGGGATTCACATATTAGGATGCTTCTTTTCCTGCCTTGGTGTAATGCTTGCTCAAGGCCACTTCAGGGCAAGAGCAGTCTCTTGGGGACCATTCCCCACTCAGCTCTCCTAACCTGCAATACGCATGCAAATAATTACAGGGATGTGGGGGAGGAGTGCACTTGGATGGAGTAATACAGAGCAAAGTCTGCAGCTTCTCTGGTCAGGCAACTTTGCTGGCGCAGCCGGAGCTTGGAAAGCTGAGGTCAGGTAGGACCTGGCAGCAAGCTGGGCTGGACGTGCTGTGTCTCACGATCAACATAACAGCAGGAGGCGTTGGGTCTCCAGATGTCCTGCAGGGTCGGGTGCCCTGGAGACTTGCCCTGGTCTGGTTTGCAAAGCCAACGTGAAGGCAAAGGACTGAGACACAACCGTGTAACGCGCTTGGGCTTCTCTCGTGCCAAGCACGTGTGCGTACTGCAGATTTCAGCAGCTTGATAGAAGAATTGCCAGAATGGGAAATATAAAAGACCGGAGATGAATAGATCAACGTGCGTTCCTCCTCTGTCCCTGTGTTATAGGTGTCCTATTACTCTTCAGCATAAATCAGGAAAAAATGATGGATTTTTATGTCTGGGCAGTTGATTTGCAAATTGGCGATGTTCACTCAGGTGATGAACAGTCCCAGGTAATACCTCTCTGGTTTTCCTCTCTGCAAATACAGGATAATAGCTTATATTTAAACAGTACACTTGACCCCAAATGCTTAGAAATTCATATAATCAGAGAAAAATGAGGCTGGTAAAAAAAGAGTCTTATGAGGTCATCTGATTTGCCCTCCTGCCCTACTTATAACACTTCTGACGGATATTTGTCTCACCTGTTCTTAACCTCCAGCGATGGAGATTCCTCTCTCTCCTTACATGATCTGTCTTTGCTGCTAGGAAGCTTTCCCTCATGTCTAATCTAAATCTCCTTTCCTGATACCAAAGCTGTTCCTACTTACGCAGACACAGAGAGCAACTCCATCCCCTCTGGCTATCGAGCAAAAGCATTGTGTGTCACCAAAACGTGACCACTTCGGTGGTGCATCAACGTATGGAGCGAGGGGAGCGAGACTGCATGGATGTGCAGGGGGTTAGCAGGAGGAAGGGCTGCTCTGGAGGGAAAAAAAAATAGGCTGCTTAAAACAGAAAACAATCTTCATGTTGGATAAAGAAGGCTGTAGTTGAAATACGCCTCGTAAACTTTGTAATTAACTGTTGATACCGTTGGGAAATGCTGGATTTCTTTAAAAAAAAAAAGCAAACCAAAACCAAACCCATAAAAAAAGGCAGTTTGGGAGGAGGATGGAGATGTAAATGAGCCATTTTGGTACAGGACTTGATCATTGGGGGATTTGCTGATTTTCGTTACTATGGAATAGGATTAACAATAGGTGCATTTTGAAGCCCAGTGATGATTTCACTACTGGGATTCTCAGAAGTGGAGCCAGGGAAGCCTTCCCCTCTACCTTGGGGACCAAGCAGGTGAACTGTGTGGGACATACGAGCACGGATGAAGAAGAGGAGGGTATTGGAGACTGACCCCAAAGCAACACGAGGGCACCAGGGCCTGCTGGGGACATGCGAGAGGAATGGGGATCCTTGCTGAAGCCTTGGTTGGCAATGAAGTCCCAAACACGGTGTGTTGTTGGCACGTGATCCCGGCTGTCAGCTGAGGAGCTGTTTGCAAACCTGGGCTGCTATCCTGGGAGATCCTGGTCTCCTCATCGGCCTGATCTGCCTCACAGCATCACCTGCTGCTCTGCAGCCTAACAGACTCCAGTCCCTGAAATGAAAAGGTGTCACCTCCTTTGCTGTAGCTTTTACCGGATACACAGTGCAAATATCTGTCCAAGATAATCAAAGTGTCTGTCCCCAACTATTGCCTGGCTTCTGCCTTTTGCTGGTATTTTCTTTTCCTTTTGGCAGGAAATGGAGTTTGACTGTTTAAATTACTGTATTCAATCTCTTCCTGTTTTTCATGGCAGCGCTGTCACTTGGGGGAGAAAAGAAATGTTTTTGAAGCTGACCAGCCAACAAAAGGCCTTGTGTAAAGAGCTGGGCAATATTTTTCCAACCCTTTTCTGACAGAGGGCAGGCGAGGTGGGTGTTTGGGACCTGAGTCATTGTCTGATGAGTGACTTGGCTATAAAGGTTTCCCGTGCTTCTGATGCTTCACGGCACACCTAAGTCAGCAGCTCCCCAAAACTTCTTTGCAGTTAACAGTGCCTAGATCCCTGAGAGTCCTACACCTCCTCCATACATCTGTTCCTCGAATGGACTCTGCTCTCCTACTCCCTCTGCTTTCCCTGCATCCCCCCTGCCCATCCTAGATGCTTAATGCCCACTAAGCAAGCACTGCTGCACTCCTGGGGTTTAGCTGGATGCAGGAGAAGGTTGTGGAGGGCACATTACTGATTAGTTCTTCCATGGGTGGCTGTCAGACATGTCTGCATGCCAGTTGGGTGCACAGGCGTTTTGCTTTGGCAGCACGAGCACCTCACCTCAGGATAAATGCTGCTTGGCCCTTGGGGCTGATCCATGGGCTCTCTTCTGCTCCGTGCCACCAGGTTAGGAAGGGCTATTTCTGTTCAGAAGGGCTTTGTGTATGGTGTGGGACAGTCAATTTGACTCTTGGTGAGGCCGCTGTTGGTGATGCAGTGGCCATGGTTTTCCTATAAACAGCCCATTTCTAGATTTTCTTCTTCCTCCCAGGCGCTGCATTTGTCATCACTGGTGTTCGCAGGACACAGGTCTGACAGAGCACCTCTGAGACACCAAGATGGGGAGCAGCATTAGGACTGTTTTACAGGAGGGTTGGCTAAGGCACAGTAAAACGTAACTTGCAGTGCGGTTGCAGCTCAGGGACTCCTGGGTCTTAGTGCTGTGCCCAGTGTTCCCAACTGTTGCAGGAAGAGAGAATATCATCCTTGCTATTGTGTTCCCCTCTAGCATGGAGGACAGAAAAACAGGGTCACTTAGAAAGAAGGACATGAGCTGGAGCGGCTGGGAAGAAGGGGCATTTCAAGGAAAAAAATCACTTTACAAACTAAAAAGCAGGAATTGTCATCTCTATCTGCCATTTCCCCCATTATTTTCCCTCAAAAGGGAAAGGTTGGGGCGGAGGGGAGTGTTAACTTTTGCTTCGCCCGTGGGAAGAGGAATGCGTGGAAGGAGGTCCACGCGATACTGCCGCTTTGATATTTTGCGCACACAGCCCCTGCCCGTTTCTCCCGGCGGGGCTGGCGGGGACGGGGGGGCCTGCCACTTTCCCAGGGGAATGACTCACAGTCACAGGAACCAGCTATCGGTTTCATTAGACCTCGTAGTGTCACTGCTTGCCAGCTGGGCTATCCTGAGTAAATCTCTGCGGGGGTCAGTGCCACTCGTGCTTCCACAAAAAGGCTTTTTTGTTTGTCTCTCCTGGATAGACCAAGCACAAGAGTTTTGCGTACATGTCTTTACTCCAAATTATACAGGCTGATGTTTCTGATCCAAAGGGCTGATGGTCAGTTGAGGTCAGTTCTTGGTCAACTTTTAACAGCGCTTTCCTTTTCTTTCTCTGAAGATGCAAGCAAGAGCAGGAACAATAATAATAATAATAAAAAAAAAGATACGGTGCAGTCTGTGCAGTAGCCTCAGAAATACGGTAATGCCTCTCTGGGAATGCTCACTGGAGACTCAGAGACGGAGCAAACAGGCTTATTACTGCCAGATCTGTATTTGTATAATTGGTCACATCAGTTTGTGTTGGATGGGAGTGTGCGTGCATGTGTGCGGAGCGTGTTGACGGAGGGACTTGCTGAGCCCAGCAACTTTGATAAGAGGCGACAAATGTCCGTTTGCTGACGCTGGGAGCTGGAGTGGATGGAGAGCTTAACTGGGGAGGCAATACAGAGAAGGGGCAGGGTGCTGGCTTTGGGTTTCTGCAGCTGAGCTCTGTGATTTGTAAATCTCTGCCATGCACCTTCCCACTCCTCATTTCTCCACCTCCAGCAGGCCTGACCATCATCTCCACTGCAAAGCTGGCTGTGCTCCGGGATGAAAAACACTTCATTAGAGAGAAATGTCATATTATCTTGCTACATGATGCAGCTCAAGCAAAAGCAGAGCAGGGAGCTCTCTCCAGAGACGTGGCTGGTATTTCTCATGATTATTGTCAGTGGTGGAAGTGACCAGAGATGTCTGGGGCCGTGCTCCTCAGGCTAATGGAGAGCAGCTGAGTTCAAATCTCCTCTGCTCCGAGCAAGGTCCTGCCCCCCTGTAGCTGGAATTAGGAAAGTCTCCCCACCTCTTCCTCTGTGAGGTGACCAGCAGGCTCATTAACTAATTAGCACTAATTCATTGATTAGCATGCCTGGTGTTCATGCTAGGGACACAACTATTGGGGTCTAATGGAGTTGCAGGAACAAGACCCTCCTGGCTTTTACATCAATGTACCTACTTACGGCTGAACAGTGCTGGGTGAGCACTACAGGACTTCTCCATCATTTCCATGAGCTCTCAGTTCCGCCTGGGTACAGCTGCTGGCAACATCCCTGTCCTCTGGACATCCTCAAAAGCCCACGGATTATTCAGGTGGGCATGCATGTGCTAACCTGGTGAAAGCTCATTTGCAGGGGCTCCTCAGGCACTGCGTGGGTTCATCTTGGAGAAGAGAAGGATCCGGGGAGATCTTATTGCCGCCTTCCAGTCCCTAAAGGGGGCCTACAGGAGAGCTGGGGAAGGACTTTTTACTAGGACATGTAGCGATAGGATGAGGGGGAATGGCTTTAAACTGGAAGAGGGCAGGTTTAGATTAAACATTAGGAAGAAGTTTTTCACTTTGAGGGTGGTGAGGCACTGGCACAGGTTGCCCAGAGAGGTTGTTGAGGCCCCATCCCTGGAGGTGTTCAAGGCCAGGCTGGAAGTGGCCTTGGGCAACCTGGTCTAGTGGGAGGTGTCCCTGCCCATGGCAGGGGGGTTGGAACTCGATGATCTTCAAGGTCCTTTCCAACCTAAACCACTCTATGATTCTATGATCTTCACTTTTTCCTCGGTAGCGGTCCTTCCTCCCATGTGCCCCCTCTCTGCTTTCAGCCAGCAGGGATAAGGACACTTCCCTGCCTCTGTAAAGTGCTCTGCACTCCAGGCAGGGAAAAAAAGTGTCTTTGGAGGCCCTGGGGGAGAAAAAACCAAAAACTCTTAAGCACCTACATCAACCGAAGCTTGCACTCAAGGGCTGTAAACCAGGGCCTAATTGCATGGAGAGGATGATTGCATTTGAGGTATTAAGTATATTCCTCGGTATTAAACACCTGTCCTTGAAAGAATACTTCCAGATCAGTGCGCATGCAGAAATAATGCTGGCAGTAATTAATTACCTTCTTATCACACCCCCTCCGCAACCTCTCCTTCCAAAATCCTCATTGTTTGTCCTGGGGGGCGGGGGGAGAGAAAAGCACGCTTTGGAAACAACCTCCTCCTAAAAATGTTTATTTACTTCCCAAGCAGAAAGCAAGAGGAAACCTTATGCCTTTAAGTGGCCGGGTGCCAAGCCCGTGCGCGCGGTGCTGTTCTCTCCCGGCTCCTCGCGTCTGGTTGACCCCGCTCACACAAAATGTTCATTGAGGACGGAGCAGAGCCCAAGGCTGCTGAGTCGCTGTTGTGTCTGAGATATTTCAGGCGCAGCTCCCTCCCCCACCATCAGTCCCATCTCTGGACTGCATTGGCTCTTCCTGAGCAGCTCAGCATCACCCCAGGTCTTGGTGGTCCCCCAGTAACTGCTTCTGCAGGTGAGCAAGGTGTCAGCTTCTCCATCACTGTTTGTGCAGTTTGCCTGCGTGTCTTGCCACATGGACAATTAGATTTGTTTCTGGGAACTGATCTTTGCTGCTTCCCCTGCCAGCGACCCAGGCTGTTTTCTTCTGTGGTTAAGCTCTGCGGTCGTCCATGGTTCAGCCTTGCATTTTTGGAGGGCTCCATATGATCTCCTCACATTCAATTCCACGCCAGGAGATCAGCTACTTCACAAACCTGACCTCCTATTGCCTCACCAGGAGGTCACTGAGTGGGCCAAGGGGAATGCTTGTGAATGCTTGTGAAATAGTTTTGTTTTTTTGTTTTTTTTTTTTAAAAAAAAAAAAAAAGCAGCAAGCAAACCCAGGAGAAGCAAAGCGACTCCAGCTCCCTTCATGAATCCAATGCTATTTGAAGCACCTCCGGACTGGGGGCAGCCGAGTGCGGGAGTTTGTACAATAACCGTTCTGTTGAGGAGGGGGTTGAGGGTATGCTGGATTCAGCGTTGCTTTCTGGGCCAAATCCTGCACAGACCCTTTCTCCTTTGCCTGATGCAAGTGTAGCTGTCGGGGTGAAAAACAGTGCAGGGTCTGTCTGAGTACTTGGAGAGTCAGTGAAGATGTTTAGCCTCTGGGAACGATCTGATGCACATGTCTGTATTTATTTTATATTCCAGTTTTTACACACCATAGGTCTTTTTTTTGGGTTTTTTTTTTTTCCCCCCTGAATTAAGCATGTTTCTTAATTTATCAAACTGCACGGAAACGTGGGTCACCGTTATACTGGGTAGGATTAATTCAGCTGCTGGAACTGTCCATCCTGATGACTGGTTGATTTGAAGATGGAGATGAGAAAGGCCATTGTGCCTACAGAGAGATATCCAAGTCTCATCTGACCGTATTTCTGCCCCAGACACTCCCAGCCTGGCATCTGCATGACTGTGTTAGTGTGGGATATGGTTTGGCTGTAAGTTTGTTTGAGAGGCAGTCTATCAGCACTGGCCCAGTCTTTGGGTAATGCAACAACAGCTTTGGGATGAAACGTGGGGTTTGCAGAGCCAGCGTGGACCGGGTTGGGTAGATATGTCCAAGTTCAGGATGGAGCTGGGGACCTGGGTGTCCTGCACATATCTACCTCCGAACCATCCTTCTCTTCAGCTCTGCTTCATTGAACAGAAAACTGTCAGTAAGTGGATGAATGTAGCTTGCTGAAATGCAGACCTTTGTTGCATCTTTCTCCTGCAGAGCACCATGCAATACATAGGACCTAACATCTTCCCCGTGCCACCAGCACCCGGTTGCTTCAATTTAGGAGCTAGCAAACATTGCAGCCCCAATGTTTCCTGCTTTATGGTGCAGATTCTAATAATATTTAAAATATTTAAAGATGTACTTGAAAGGCAGGAAAGGCAAGACACCCAGATATGCACGCAACTAAACGGTGGCACCGCAGAAAGACAGAGAGACCTCTGTTTCCTCCATGCAGTATTGGAGCTGGCGTAGCTGATAGAGCATGTGGGTGACATTAGATCAGTAGGAACAACATCGTATTTTCCCTGTTTCAATGTCATTACCCCGTCGTTGTCAGTGTTCCAAAATATAATAGGATTTGTTCAGCTGATTTATCCTGTAAACAAGCGATATTAGCCAGGCGCGTATTTAGACACACAGAGAGAGTGGGAGAGGCAGAGCGAGGGAGTGTGCAGAAGGGAATAATAAAAATGTACTCCTCCTAATGAGGGAATGACCCAGCACTTATCAATGGGTCGGGGCTATTGGTCGGTATCCCGGGCCAAGAAACACAGGGCTGTAATTGTAATGGTGTCCCTGCTCCTGAGGGCCAGCCGCAGCCCTCCGCTTGCGCAGTCCCGCTTTCGGATGCAGGAGGAGTTTGAGCTTAATGGCTCGGGTGAATTTACACTCGGCTGACACAAGCGCTCTGAATTCCTCAAGTACCAAGGTCTGCACAGATTAGAGGCAGCAAGTGGGGAGATATTTCTTTTCAGGGGCTCGAGCGTTTTAGTTTCTTGTTTAAACTGGTAACCCGGCTGCTTTAAATTCATTTTCCCCGAGATGATGGGACCAGGCACAACTCGGTTCTCCCCGCGCAGCCCCGGAGCACGGCACGGCTCTCCGTTTTTTGGTGAGCAAGCCTCTCATACCTGGCCGAGCTCTCTCAGCTTCCCCGTGCTGAAGAGCAACCGCACATACATGTCGTTCATTACAACACTTAGCTTACCTTCGCAGGACCACGGCGAGACTTAATTAATGCTTTTAAGAGGCTCTGGGATCTCCGGGTGAAGGTGTCGCTTGCATGCAAAGCAGCGTTGTTGTTTAATTTATATAGCGCTGTTGGTGCGCGTGGCACTTTGCAGCCCAAATGATTATTTTGTCTGTGTAACAAAATAATAATTATAGTAATTGTGATTCAGTGGAGAATCTCTGGTGGTGCCGGCGTAGGGGAGGCAGCTGGACTCTATCCGGCAAGGTGCTGGTGTGCGTCACTGGAATAGGAATGAGGGGTGCCTGGCAGCTGCCAGAAATGCTCCAGAAATGCCGGTTTAACCATTCTGCTGCCAGAAAGTGTCGGGAGATAATGGGCCAGGCACGTTGTCTGTGAAAGGGAGGACAGGTCGGCAAGAGAAGGCTCCTACACCCTTCGACGTTGCACGCAACAGACAGCGATGATATTGTTGTGGAGACCTTAGAAGAGCCCTGCGGTGTGGCTGTTGCGTCCATGGGGGGAAGGTGGACATGAGAGTTTGTAACTTGGGGAAGGGAATGTCTCTTTGTTAGGTGTCTCTATTGGATGGACGTGCCTGAGAGAAACCCACGGTACGGCAAGGATGCTCAGGATTACCGGGCACAGCTGACAGAGGATAGAGCTCCAGCCTCTTACACCTCTCTCATCACTACGGTTGATGTTTCCAGGAATTTGTTATATAGAAAACCTTTGGCCGATCATGAAAATGCAATGTCCTTTAGGGTAAAACACAGCAGCTGGTGAGCACTTGTCCTTGTCTCAAAAGGTGTCTTTCTGCCTATGCAGCAAACCCTTTTCACCTAATATTTTCTCTCTCTGGGACTCTTACTCTCCATCTCAGGTACACCAGCATCAGGGGAAGTCAGCGCTACTGTGTTTCAGGTGCGTAACACAGCTTTGCTGCTAGAATATGTTCTTACAGAAGAGCTCTAGCAGCTTATTTGATCAATACTTCACTTTTGAAAAATCCCTAAATGCTTATTTACCCAATAGACCATGGCGGTTTCAAAGGCAGAGCCTCCGCACTCAATAATCTCTTTTTTGGGGGTGTGAAAAATTATAAGTGAATTTTTTAAAGCTCATAGAAAGCACTCAAAGAGAGCCACAGAGATCATATTCCTCTGCTTATCCTTCAGTGCCTCATCCATATGATCCTTCAGCCTCTGAGCCAGCAAGGGGAAGTTTATGGGACTGCAGAAGAACTCAGCTTCCTTTTACAGTCACGGCTGCTGCTTTTCAGGTCCCGTCCATCCTTCTTGTTTGTAGATACAGTTGCCACCTGTGAGGGGATGAACCTCAGAGACCACACACCTCCGGGATCTGATTTTCACCCTGGCTGCATGGCTTGGTGAGCTAATGCTGAGATTTGGAATTGTAATGCTAGAAAGCTTTTTGAGGGGGTGGAAAAGACGTATGCGAAAGGGAGACTTGGCTGACATAGCGATGGTGTTTGGGATGTGGGTTGTGAGGACCTCCATAAATGGGACTGTTTGTACTATCTCAGTTTGACACTCTGCATTGCTGCTGGAGGCACTGTCCCTCTTCCCTGCCTATATCAGGCTCTTGGGGTCTAACCAAGGCACTTGAAATATCACTTAAACCGCAATATCCAAATATGGAGAGCGTAAATATCCCACTGGAAAATATTGCCAGGTATCTGAGTCTGTTCTGCACTTTGCCGTGTTTACCTTGACAGAGTGTGACTGTTTCTCCTGGCAGACGCTTGGAGGTGAAGCTGACATAGGAGCTGAGGGATATGGTGAAGCTGGGATCAGTACACCATCTGCCAGTAGCACAGATTCATTAACCTGCTGGTGTTTCAGGCTGGATCCTTAATTGCACCTTGACTTGTAATGATAGGAGTGTCTTCTATGCAAATGACCAAGAAGCAAGAATGTTGTTTTGCTGAGGGCATTTTTTCTTACTTGATATCTATGATGTGCTTGTCTAGATGGTCAATCTGAGACTTCCCTTCATGGGGGCATGAACTTTTTCCCTCTGATAGCCCAGTGCTGCTTCCAGAGCAGAAATGCTGCTGCTGACCAGTCCCATGGCAGTAGTAAGGCAACGCGCATAGCAAAAGTGGGAACAAGAGTTTGAGAACAAGCCTTGGGCTGAAAAGCATTTGCTTTTGCTGCTCACTGGCCCTGTGGCCGTGACACAGAGTCATCAGCCCCTGAAAGCTGTGGTCTGCATCTCCAGGGTCTACAGCAGGAAATAAGAAAAGCAAACTTACTGCCAGTATGGCTTAAATTTTTCCACTCTTGGGGGTCTAGAAAGTCTTTAGGGATTCACTAAGCAACATACACTGTATGCATCTTATGGCACACTAGTCATTCCAAAAGTTGGGACTTAGAGGATGATAAATTTATAGCAACAATTACTGCTTACTAATAATCAGCCAGCTCTGCTGAGCAAAAGGCCCGAAGACTAAAGAAACCTGTTGGTCCCTGTAAGAAAAGCAGCCTCCTCTTCAGGAAATTGCAAATTTTACGACGTGGAGGTACATGGTGTAGACTGTTGGAAGCCTTATGCTCACAGTACAGCAGGGACATAAATGCAGGCATAAAAAGTCTGTACTACATTAAGATTCTGCAGCACTCTGGAAACTTGACACCAGTCCTTGAACTGATGCTTAAACTACAGACCTAAAAACCAAACGCCTGTACCAGATCTAGTCAATTTGGGTAACTTCCCCCCCTCCCCGTTCTTGCGTTCCTGAATTATGTTTGAATGAACACCTCTTAGCATAGTGGGTGCAATTTCCCTGTAATTGGTAAAGTTACAGTAACTGCACTGTCATTTGTATATGGTGACATGTAATTGCATGGTAA
Source organism: Charadrius vociferus (assembly GCF_000708025.1). Taxonomy (NCBI): domain Eukaryota; kingdom Metazoa; phylum Chordata; class Aves; order Charadriiformes; family Charadriidae; genus Charadrius; species Charadrius vociferus. Next base: position 11,091,452 of record NW_009647856.1, on the reverse strand, counting down.
CCATTGCTGTGGTTGCACAAGTGAAAAGCAGCGTGCAATTATAATGTATTTCCAAATGCTGGCTCTTTATCCAGCTTCCATTATATCACAGCGCACCCTGGGGAAACGGTACTGGATATTTTTGTATGTCGTTAGACTGAAGGCTAACCGCTGAAGAGTGGGTTGGTTGGTGATCTATGCTATCTTTGGTTGGTGGCCCAGGGTTCTCATCTTTTCGCCCACAAAATTTCCCTGTGGCTTTGAATCACAGATGACAAAGGTCTACAGCCGATGAGGCTCACTGGGCAAGCCCACAGCCTTTTTCTTGGCCCACTATCAGGAATGCATGTGATGGGGAAGGCAGTAACAGGCATCAAATTATGTGAATGATGTGACATGAGGTGAAAGTCAGAGGGGCTGTCTCCATCCTGCACTAGGACATCATAGTTAGACACATCCAATGGGCTGAAGTAGGATGGTTCTGCTGAAGGTCACAGCACAGATGGTAGGGAGAAGGTCAGGTAAACCAAAGTCCACTGGTCTCAGAGGAGTCAGAAGAAAGACTCGGAGGCAGCATGGCCAGTAGCAGAGATACTTACTGCAGGAGGTCAGAGGCAGAGCCAATCCAGCTTAAGGAAAGCAAAGTACTAATACCAGGAGTACGGCAAAGAGGCATCTAACCAGAAGTTCACCAAGCAGTGAAGCACATGCTGATACCATCAAGAGGACATGTGTGGACAAACAGGAGAAACACAAGCCTTGGGTATCACGCTGCTGCTGTTGGAGTTTAAAGACTTGTGGTTTGCAGGGAGGTGGTTTCCATCATTTACAGCTCCTCTGGGTAGCAATTTATGCTTCACCCCTCCACTAGGTGATCTAGACACTACATTTCCTAGCTTGTATCTCTTCAGGCACCGTGAAGTTCCTGGTGACAGATTTTAGAATCATAGAATCATCTAGGTTGGAAGGGACCTTCAATATCATCAGGTCCAACCATTAACCTAACACTGGCAAACCCACCGCTAAACCATGTCCCTCAGCACCACATCTACACATCTTTGAAATCCCTTCAGGGATGGTGATTCCACCACTGCCCTGGGCAGCCTGTTCCAATGCTTGACAACCCTTTTGGTGAAGACGTTTTTCCTAATATCCAATCTAACCCTCCCCTGGCATAACTTGAGGCCGTTTCCTCTTAAACGGGAAGCCATTTCCATTTTCCTAGGGCTTCCATCTCTCTAGATTTTTAAACATCCTGTTAAGTAGGATACATGCCCACCCTCACCCTCACTCAGTCCTTGCAGTCAGGAAGGAAAGAAGATCTTGCAGTCAGGTGATGGAAAAGACCTTGGATATCTCCTTGCAAAGTCTCGGATGCATATTACTGTTGATTTCTTATTGCTGTTGGCTCCCTGGCCCTGCTGGCAGCACAGACAGCTGTAATATATGCGTTCCCTCCATCGTCTGGCGTAGCCAAGCCTGAGATAACAAGAGTGAGAAGCCAAGTACCTGCCACCGTATGAAGACAGGGCTGTTAGGTATTAGCTGTAAATCAAAGGCGAGACTTGGCCGTTGGGATGGCCTTTATCCCCAGTGAGTCTGTGGAATTGCTTTGGAGCCTGCTGAGATATCTGGAAAAAGGCCCCGGTGCTTTGATTAGGGAGGAAGATTTCGCCAGACTGAAAGCAAAGAGGAATGAGGGATGGCTAATCCTTTATCGAAGCTTTTCCCAAAATATGGATTAGGCTGTATTTGATTATCAGGGGTTGTTTCAGAGGCAAATAGCTAAAGCAGATGTTTAAGGGACAACTGCAGTTTATTATGAGCACTGTTTGTACTGGCCCCCTAATATCTGGTGCTCCAGCCCTTCGTGCAATGCCAAAGTGTTCGCTTCTGCTGGGGAATAGGATGAGGATGGGGAAGGAGGTGTTGTAATCAGAGCTCTAACCCTTCTGCTGAGTTTGGGGGTTTTTGGGGCTCAGCAAATCTCACGGGGACTGAGCCAGCACCAGCCTTGTAAAACCATCCTCTCCAGGAGGGCTTGGATGTGTTAATTGTTTATTTGATAGGCTTAATCCTGGAGAAGGCAAATGCCTGCCAGAATCCTCCTGTAAATCAGGCCCATTCTTTTGCACATCCTTCTTATTTCACTGGTGAATGTGACACTTGGCCATGGTGTCACGGCTGCAGATGAACCCCCTGGTTGCCCATGCAGGGAGCGGCGGCAGGAGCAGACTGCAGCCTCTCACCAGCTGGCTCCCCCCTGCACATCACCCTAAGATGGAGAGGCAGCTGGTGGGACTCAGGAGGGCATTTACGCCCTGGGAGCTGCCAATCATTCTCACATGAAGATATTTCGGATATGTAGAGCACCTCATAAACCTGTGTTTAGCGGCTTTCCTGGGGCAGAGGGGCGGTGAGCAATATTCCCCCTTTTGCAGGTGGGAACCTGGTGTGGGATGATGAACTGATTGTCTCCAGTCCAACATCTCAACTGCAAGGCCCCCCTTCCCTTCCCTTCCCAGTTACCTACAGACTGCGTGGTGAATTTCTGGGTTAGATTTTAACTGCTCAGGATGCGAGAATTGCTGATCCCATTCCTGCCTCCTTAGATCTTCCCTTTGCCCCTCCCTGATATCCCAGCCGGTGAGGCAGCAGTGTTGCAAGCAGAGTGAATTCATGTCCTCACCTCCGCTTTCATTCTGGAAAGTCGTTAACGTGAAATTGCCAAGCAGAGAAGCTCCAGAGAGTTTAACGTGGCTACTTTATATTGCTGCTAGGAGTGTCTGGAATTGAAAATAAACCTGTGCTTGCAACTCCTGACCCTTTCATCATAAATCCAAACTTCCTTACGTGTTTCTCTTTGCTGAAGAAGATGACTGTATTTCTGTCTTTACAAAGGCGCATGTGCAGCTGAGAGCCACAGCTGCACAGAAGCTGGGTGATGTTTATATGTAGGGTTTCGCTTGCTGGCATTTTTTTGCAGATGATCCCCAGGGGAAATAACCCAAATGTGTTAAATGAAAATAGTTTTCATGTGGTGCGTGGCTTGCTGGCCTTGCTTCTGTTCTTGGGGGATGGTTGTCCACATCGCAAACCACAACTCTGCAATTGCTTCTCTGGCACCCACGCAACAGCGTGTGGGTGAACACCATGGCCTCATCTGCCCTCACGGGCTAGTTTGTGTGTCTCAGAGGCTAGGGTGTGCTGTGGTGGTCCTAGATCTCATCTGAACAGTGCCATGTAGGAGAAACCGCCGATTTCACTCTTCATCCTTGGCCTGGTGCTTGGATCACAGAACCATGGAATAGTTTGGGTTGGAAGGGACCTTTAAAGTCATCTAGTCCAACACCCCTGTGATGACCGGGGACATCTTCAACTAGATCAGGTTGCTCAAAGGCCTGACCAGCCTGACCTTGAAAGTTTCAAGGGATGGGACATCTACTGCCTCTCTGGGCAACCTGTGCTAGTGTTTCACAACCCTCACTGTAAAAATAAAAAAAAATAAATAATAAAAAAAAAAATTCTTCCTTATATCTTGTCTGAATCTACTCTCTTTAAGTTTAAAGCCATTACCCCTTGTCCTATTGCAACAGGTCCTGCTAAAAAGTCTGTCCCCATCTTTCTTATAAGGCCTTCTTATAAGGATGTGTCCTTGTGTAAATAATCTCAGGGAAATAAAATTAAATAAATGGACTTAAAGTCAGTTTTGTGTGTGTGGGGGGGGAAACCATGATATCAACCCCATTAAGAGTTCAGCTGGAGCTGGGCCCAGTCCGACAGAGGAGGAACTAATCTCTGGCAGCTGGATTAATTAAGCCTCACAGGTTGGAGATGTGCTGCAGATTGGCCACAGGTTATTGTGGTTGATGCTGGGATCTCTGGGTCTATATCCTCTTAGGGTTTTGCAGGTAGATGAGAGCTTACTCTGGCTATGTGAGCTCTGATACACATCTACAGCAATCATACACTCCAGCTAACGCATCCTGGCTGTTGATAGAGTGGGTTACAGACGGCTCAGTTCTGTATCCTTACAGCCATGCAGGCTCAGACCTTCCTGGGGAGCAAATAAAAGGAGCTTATACCTTCCTGCAAAACAGCACAGGCCCCTCCTGTTGGATATTCAAGGTCTTGGGTTGTGCAGGAAGGCAGAGCAGATGATTCCATGGGTCCTTTCTGGTCTCCAAGTGCTTCAGCTGGAGCGGTTGGTTTTGGCTGTGCTGCGGGGGGGGCGGCAAAATTGTGTGGGAAACTGTGCTACGCCAAGGAGGATGCCTCAGACTGTGCCAGCTCTGCTTGATTGCTACCGTTTCATTGCTTGTTGGTGTGTTTTCCTGCTGTTTGAGATGGAGTTTCATCCACTGGTAAGAAATTTGTTGATTTTTTTTCATCCTCTTGGTGGTGAAAAAAGCTGTTTCCCATTTTTCTTTAAACCATGACAAAGCAGGGCTTTCTTCCCTTGCTTGTCTTTCTGCCGTTTGTAGAAGGCTTCGGAGTTTCTTGTGTTTAGTCTGAAATGATTCTTCTCTCAGCCTGTCAGGCCACTGATTTGAGTGGGGCACATACACAGTTTTAATATAGCCTTGAAATGTTAATTTGAGAGCTTAAAAGTTTCCAGTCAAACTGGGCGTGACTTCCAGATCTGGATTCTTCTCAGATCCTACATCCATGGGATGATTCAGGTTTGAAGGGGACCTCAAGAAGTCATATGGCCAATCCTCCTGTTCAAAGCCTGATACATCTTATTGTTAGGGTGAGTGAATACTCTGGAGTCCTTTTGCAATCAGCTGGGTCTATCAGAAGGTGATCCTGTGCATTAAAAGTTTGGTTGGATAGCTTGTTCTCTGACATACCTCCTTTCCTCTGTTGATTGTGGAGTTATTTTAGATGACTGCTGTAGGCTACTTAGGTTTCACATGGCTAAAGCCAGGCGAGATGGATCCCACACCAGGTGACGTGTCGGGTAGTGAATTGGTGAACAGAAAGCTTGTCACACTGTGTCAGACCAACACACCGCTCCTCTCGTTAACTCATCTCTGACAGTCAGCGTCTCATGTCTTGCAGAAAGATCTGGGTAGTGTCGCTGCTTCAAACACATTTGTACTTCGCGTGTAATCGAGCTGCAGCTTTTCCATCCTGACCTATGTGACAAATCTGTTTGTGTTCTCATTATCCACAGAATCCTAGTTTTTGCAAGTCGTGCTGTCAGCGGAGGTGTCCTGCCTCTCTGAAGCGTGGCCATCAGTATGGTGGTACCGGGCCTCCGATGAATTTGGCTTTTGGATCTGGGATGCAGATTTGTCTTACGCTTTGGCATTGTAGACTAGCAACACCCTGTCTGCTGGTCTCAAAAGCTGTTGATCTATTCTGTAATTGCTCTTTGAGCTGATGTTTTAGCTCTGAAAGGGCAGTCCACAAACACTAATGACTTGCAGGCCAGAGCTCAGGCGAGCTGTTCCTTACTAATCGCTGTTTGAATTCCTCGTAGGTTTTATGTATTTATAAATACATTTAAGACACATTATTCTTCCATTCAGTAAAACTATCTGTAATTATTCCCTGTAATTGCTGGGTGAGGATAAAATGAATCAACTATCAGGCTTTTACAGCTCATGAACTCAAATTAGGAGCAGCACATGTTCTATCCATGCTTCCAGAAAGGTGTGGGCTCAGACAAGGAAAATAGTCATGGTCCTTTATTACTGATGTATGAAAACTAGGCAACCTTCCTCTACAATTAATTATTACCTTTCTAAGCCTTAGTCCAGAAAACATCTTAAGTGGATGGTTAACTTCAAATCTGTGAGTGGTCCTGGTGAAGTTAATAAAGCCCAACAGCTTTGGCAATTGTGTACTGTGGTATTTGGATCTTCATCTTTGACTTATTCTATGGAGATCTTCATATTGGCAACCTGCATTAGCCTCACTTGCTGTCCAGATGGTGCCTTAGGGTAGAAGAGTTGTCCATACTGTTCTGTTGGTGCACTCCTGTAACTCCCTGAAGTCCAAAGAAACGCCTTCAGAGATAATGTGCATCCACATGCAAGGATCCCGTTGAAGCACCTGTGTGATGACAAGCCTGAATTCAAATGCAACAGGTGTTAGAGCTTAGGCATCTTCATTAATGAACAGGACATTTTCTCTGGTTGTTAGGAGTTCATGGGTATCACCAACACATGCTGGAAAGCTCCCATAACAGCTGTGACACCTTCCCTCCTCTCTGAAGATCTTCAGTGAGTTACAGTACTCCAGTGAGATGGATAAATGTGGATAATTGCCATTTCATGGGGAAGAAGCGGGGACCCAGGAGGATGACGTACCCAGGCCAAACAGTGTGAGAGAAGGACCCAGGACAATATGATTAAATGACACCCCAGAAATGGGGCATGGGCACCGTTTGTAGTGTTTAATCCTTAGCATGGTCCCTACTGCGGATTTGGTGTGGGCTGACCAGTTCTCTCCCAGACAATTCCTGGACATGCCTTGGGGGACTATAATTTCCAAGATGTAGAGTGGGTGATGCTCCAGGGTTTGGAGGTGGGAGGGGAGTGGTTATTTAGGTTTCATAGATATAAGCCTTACTATTGGGCCTCAGGGCCGTAGGGCAGGCCAGAGTCTATTTTATTTGCCAGTACAGATTTAGCTCAGTGGTTCTTATTCTGGATCCCATGGGAATGATGTGCATACTTTTTTTTGACAGAACTAGATGTGTTTAAGACATTTTCAGCAGACGTTGTCTTTGATTGCTTAGTCTTGACTGGTAAAAATGACTGGTAAAACTGACTGGTAAAGCAGTCGAGAAAAGGCTTAACGTAATGTATCCTGCTGGGCTGTCATTCAAGAGAAGCAAGTTTCCAGTTCTCCTTCTGTCTGTAACTCATCATGCAACTTTGGACGAATTTTTTCCACCTCTGTATTTCTACAGTCCTGCCTTTGTCACTGTTTTGTCTGCCTCCATAAATTACAGGCATGTTATGCAATGGTGTGTCTGCTTGTATGGAGACTTCCCAAACGTCTAAAGAATTGGTGGCTTCATTTTTTCACACTCTCTTTCTTTTTGGTTATAGCTGTTAACAATTGATGACAATTTCTGTGGCCTGGATATGAATGCCCCCTTGGGAGTATCATCCATGGTGCGAGGGCTCCCCATTTTCACCGAGGATGGAGACAGAATGACATCTGTGATTGCCTATGTCTACAAGAACCACTCCCTGGCTTTTGTGGGCACCAAGAGTGGGAAGCTCAAGAAGGTAAGACCTAATGTGATCCTTCAAATCTCCATAAGAACATGAAAATCTGAGTTAAAGTGTTGCATAGAGCGTGTGCGCAGTCCTTATTCTAAGGTGCATCATCTGTTGTGAGGATAGAAAATGTTTCAGTTGGCCAAAAAAATTGTTTCACCCTTGAGGGATGGAGCTGATGTGAGAGAGAATAAAATCCTTCTTCCAAATTGTTGTTCATCAGCAAATGGATGTTTCTGAAGTCAAACCACAGGCCCAGCCACAGACAGACTCGGTGCAGTTAACATCCAACAGAGTATTTTTGTGTTCAGACCATCTCTAATTAAGTAGTTGATCACAGGGTATCTGTGCATGCTGGAGAAAAACTGACTGCAGCTGAAGTTTGTTAAGAAAGCCGATTCATTCTCTGGAGATCTTTCTTCAGAGCAATGTGACTGGGCTGTGATTTCACCACGAGCCCAGCATGGGATTAGCGGTTGCCCTGTTTAGGTCAGGCTGGGTGGTTGTACTGAAGGGAGAGCGGTTACATCAAAAGAAAGCTGTGTCTTGAACGATAATGAGCATTATGTTTATGGATGATGCCACATAAACCCAAATACAATAAAGAGCGTATTTATGTTCCTCACTGTGCTTCTCACTAAAAATATGCCTGTTGCAGGGCTGTAGCTCTGCAGTTTGCCATGTAAGGCAATAGTAGAGAGGCTTGAGAGGTGGAAGCTGGGAATTGGCTACCTGTGGTTTTCTCAAGGCAAGAAGAGGGATTAGAAGGGACCTTCTCACACTGTTGATGGGCACTACATCCATTTCAACTGCTCTATGCCAATCTGGCAATATTTGTCTGAATGCTCAGCCCAGGAGTGTTGCAAAATATTACATGTGAGAGGAGATTGTGGCTTTGTCATAATAATGGAGACGGGTGAGACGCTGGGAAAGGAGGTTGGGCAGAGCCTTGGGGTTTGGGTTTGGTGTTGATTCCTCTTTGAATTCCTTCTGCAAATAATAACTTCCAAGTTGGGGAGAGGAAGGTGACCCACTATGGCCTGTGTATAGGACTGACAGAGCGAAAAGGGGGAAGGGAGTCACTTGTTCGTGGATTCTTAAGGAAGGTCTGAAATCTCTGGTTTTGTTCCTCTATCTTTCTTCACTTTTTCTTCACTTAAAAAGAAAACCAGGGTAAATTCAGATGGCATTGTCCCCGTGCTGAGGCAGGTCTGCAAGGGGAACGGGATCCTGCCCGCTGGCAAATACCTCAGGCTTTGTTCTACAGAGGAAAGGCTGCTGATGCTTTTGAAAAGAGAATTCTATTTATTTATTTTTTTTTAATAGTCTATTCAGGCATGTGGAAAAGGAGCCAAATTGTTTTTTAAACAGTTGTAATAAAAATAATCTCCTCCCCTGACTAATTAGGTTTTGCTTCCCTGTCATCTGTGATATCATAATAAACTGTTTAGTTCTCCAGTCAGTCTCTTGGGGGAGGGGGAAATGGGGTAGCTGAGATCTGAATGGTAAATATCCAAAAGACCTAAACAGTTAAGAATGACTGCTGTTTCTCTGCACTCACAAGCTTTTGGTTTTTGTTTTGGCTTCAGGAGAAGCAAACTCAGGCACAGCTCTGTCTTTGCCTTTGCAGGTCACATTGCAGAATCCAAGATCTGATTCCTTTTAATAGGGGAAAATAGGAGAGAAAGCTTTTAGTCCTTTACGGAGTGTGGTAGAGAGCGGGGACAGCCTTATAGGGTAAGGAATGAGAAGAGGGGAACTGAACTGGCTGATGTAATTTGAGAAAGCTTCATTATATTCCCTTTTTCCTAATGTGCTGAATATTCTGCCTGCGGTAGTTACTGCATTTGGTCCATGTGTCGGAGCAGAGCTGGAGTCTCAGGCTGAGATCTTCCTTGGCTGAGTAAGTCTCCACCAGAGAGGCAGAATGCAAAGCAAAATAGGGCTCCCCTGAACACATGTGGGTGTTTCAGACCAGTTGATCCAGGCTCCTGGAAACCTCCAGTTCCTGCAGGTTCAGCCCTGTCCTTGCTATGACTTCTGCAGTCACTGACTCTCCTCCACACGCTGCCTTCCTCCAGGGATCCTGAGGGTATCTGAGCTCAGGACACCAGCCCGTTTTCTCCTCTGGGTGCCGCAGACAGGGCAGTTTGGCGCTCAGGATTTTCACTTGACAATCCTCGGTCCCTGCCAAGACTTCACGGACTTTTTTTGAAGCTTTGTTTTCCATCTTGGCTCATCAATCAGGTGCTCTGGAATAGGAAGCAAAGGAAATACTACAGTGGTATTGCAACTCCAGCATAATCCATTACATTAGCATGAAGTTTGATTTATGTTTTTCAAAAAAAATGCCTATGGGTAAGTTGGAATAAGCTTTGTAGAATTAGATGGAACTCCATGTACCAGTGGACAAAGCCCAGGAGCTGTCGTCTTTTTTTTTTTTTTCCCGCTTGTTGAGTCCTACCATTCATGGTACATACTGCTCTTTCTCCTGGTGCGGTGCAGCTACGTGGTCAAGCTACAGTGCAGTATTTTGGCTAGCGTGAAGAGAGGAGCTACTAAATCCAAGATAGCAGGTTCTACTCAGTTGTTGGAAGACTTGCTGCAAGTAATTACAAGATGGTTTTGGAGAAACTTTCTGTATTTTTCTTGTAGTTTCAGTCTTTTTCTCTGTGTGTGCATTTTTATGCGAAAGATGCAGACTACATATCAGATCTTGATGTATGTAATCTGTGAATACTCTGCAAAATACCCACAGTCATAAAGCAATATCTCTTAGTTGATATACAAATGTCACATATGTCAAAGGAATTTATCCAGTGGCACACACAACTGAAATAAAATATTGTGCTTTACAGGAACGTATCATTAAAATGAAAACTAGCAGCGTATCAGGAATCTGCCCATGTAACCAAGACAACAAAGAGAGAAAGAAAAGGAAAAACCAAGATAGAGATAGGGTAGGAAAAGAGTGAGCGAAACACAACGACAAGGTTGGCCCCAGCTATTTCACTGCCCCAGGCAAAATACATTTTTGCAACCCTCGCTCATTCACGTAGCTATGTGTGCAGACCAACTGGAAGGCACTGAATAATGTGCTGTAGAAATATGCCCTCCAATTCTGCTGGCTTGTCCACAGCACAGCCTAGCCCTGCAAAATGAAGATATAAATAGGATAAAAATGCAGACCTACAGAAAAGAAAAATTCTCCCTGTCCATATCTCATGTAAAGAAACCAGCGTCCTTGGATTAAAGTCCTGATGGGTGATGGTGGCATCTTGAGGATGGAGAAGGGTGGCCCAGGGATGAGTGGGTTGGGAGACAGCTGCGTTCAGTTGTTTGCTCTACCAGAAACTTCTGGTGTACCTCCCGTACCTCATTTTCTCGCTTGCAAAGGGTAGGAAATATTTTTTGCTTGCTCAAAGAAACGATGAAGAAAACTAATTCACTAGAGGTTGTCAGGTGTGTGATTATACCGAACAGTTAAACTAGACAAACCAGATGAGATGGAAAATCAGCTCCTGACCACTTGTGGGAATTAAAGATCCTGTGGTACTTTTTAATGAGAAATATTTCATCTTGCAGTGCTTTGGTCAGATCCCAGTATCTGTAACTACCTCCTGTTCTGGCTGGTCCGTGGTGTTCCCTGTGCTTCTGTACCATGTTGGTAAGCGTTGCCACAGCTTTAGTGTACTCCAGGGTGCCTGGTGGGCTTCGTTGACAGAGTGAGTTCCTACATATGATGGGAAGTGCTTTGAACAAAACCCAGGGCTGTTTTAGTGATATTTTTCAGGAGATACGAAAGCTTCACTTGGGTTTAATGAAGGGCTGTTTTGACTCTGCAAACAGCAGCACAGCCAGCCATCGGGAACGGGAGTTATTCCCGGGTATGTGCTTCCTACAAACCACTTGGCTGTTTTACAGCCAGGTGCCGAAATCCACTGGCTTTCTTTTCCTTTGCACGCTCTCTTGTTACACGCTTAGCTCTTCGCTCCAGTGGCAGGAGAAAACTAGAGATGTACCCATGGAAATGCTTTGCATGGTTTTGTATGCTTGTTTTGGATTTTTTTTTTTCTTTTCTGGTGTGTCTGGCCAAATTACATGCCCCTAATACCTGTCACCACTAAGGGAGCGTAGCAGTATTCGGTATTCCTTGTATTCCTTCCCAAGGCATTCAATTTATGGGTCCTTGCTTTTGTGCAGATAGTTTCCAGTCAAAGAAATACAACTTACCTGCAATTATTCTGTGTGTAGATGTAGGTGTAAAGGGCAATTTAAGTTTACAAATGTCAACCTGGGAACAGCCCTAGGAACTGAACTTCTAACGAAACAATGCTCTTCATCCATTTTGAAATGCTTATTTAAAAATGGAGTAGTGGTAACTTACATTTATTTGAAACTTCCCTGTAAGAAATATTTTTTTTTTATTCCATCAAAATATTTCACTCAAAGCCTTTTCTATGCTAAATTCCTTGCAGAGAAAGAAATTTGGCTTAAAAACCAATTCTTTCACTCTGTGGCCTGTATTTCATTTTTCATAAAATCCCACCAGTTTGAGGTCTTTGAAGGGCTTTTTAGATGTGGACTGCTGTTTGGGGTGAAGGTTTTCATTCAGATCAGACAGCTCTGAAATCTGGCCAACACTTCCCAGGTATCACCTCTATTTAGTAGAAAATTCTCAGTATTGTCCAGTTTCATGAACCACCCTCTGGATTACCCCGAACCCTCGAGACACTGCTTCTTTGGATCCAGAGACAAAACACCATAGGGAGGTTTTTAGATCTAAGAGCTCATTTTGGCCCATCTCACCGTTGCGTTGGGGAAGGCTGGCTTTCTCGAATGCATAATTGGATTGGAAAGTACGTGCAAATCTGAGCTCCTGCTGGTTTCTGGCCGCGTAGCTGTGGCTATCCCATCCCATCAGTCGGATGACAGCTCTGGTTGGATGCTACGGTGCTGTTTACAGCCGCCTGCCTCGAAGAGGGAGTGGGAACCACTGGCAGCTATTGAAAGAGTTGGCATGTGGCTTGGAGAAGACGTACCTTGGTCTACGGTAGTGTCAGGACTGCTTCAGTAAGGTAACTCTGAAGGACACCCAAACCTGCAGCTTTGATGGGTTTTCTTGCTACAGTCATTGCCGCCTTACATGTGGGGTGAGCTGCTTTCCCGGAGCAGGGTTCATCCTGTTTAACATCTGAATCCTGATGGGACTGTCAGCATGTCAGGTCCTTCCTCACAGCTGGATTGTTCTCAAGTGCTATGAGTGGGCAACAGAGGAACGAAATGTTTTTAACGCAAAACAGTTTGAGCAAGGTGAAAAGGTGCAAGAGATGGGCAGAGACCCACAGGCAATAGAGCTCTGGGTGGGCTGGTGATACTGTGACATATCCACGTGGATACCACGTATCTTCCTTTTCTGCTCTGATATCTTCCTTTTCTGCTCTGACACCTCACCACCAGTCCAAGGAGCTGGAACTACTGAGAGAGCCCTGGGTTTGCCATGCATGTGTTTGCAGTCTCGTGAAAACTGCAGGCAAAGAGAGATCCTCAGTGTCCCTCCAGGCAAGGGGGGGGTTCTGAGTACGCACAAGACGAGAAACCCTGCTTGGTTTTGATATTCCTTGGAGGATATTCTGCTGCTGACAGCTCTGTGTGAATGTCAGCAGGGAAACTCGGCTTCCTTCTCCTTCCCTCTGCTGCTTTGTAAGAATCAGGATTTTTTTTTTTTTTTTTTTTTTTTCACCAACTGTTTGGCAAGTGGACTTGACTGCTCTGAAAACATGCTGTAGAGGCTCCGGCTCCTGCTGGGAAGCTGGTTTCTGCAAGAGGGGCTTGTTCGCCCTGGCCTCTCCTCACAGCTTCCTAAATCAGTGGGAGTCCGAGTGCTTCACTCACTTGTGATGGAGCGATACCGTTTCCCGTCTGTATTTGACGTCTGTGAAGGCTGCAGTTGTCTGTGTCCTACCTTGATATACTGTCCCTCTTTGAGAGGTCTTTGCCAGATCAGATGCCTGAAGAGTAGTTCAGTTTTCTGGCTGTAGTATTCGGAGAGCTGTGATTTTGGTAGCTGTGGTATACTTGGCACTTGATGCTCATCTTGGGCGTACCACGAGGCAGCCCTGAAAGAGAGGGGATGGGAATCTACGTGGACATTGGGCAATGACACCCATTTGTAGTGGGTCATGTAAAAGTCATTGGCTGGTGATGCTGGAGTCCAAAATGACCTAGAAGTGTTGAGTGATCAGATACTATCTCCACAGGTGAAATCCAAAGATGCAGGACTTGTGCATCCCGGTCGTAGGCTGCTGTGCTGTGTTGTCTCTGTCCCCCTGCTTCTCTGAAGCCTTGTGAGTGGGTGGACATCTTTCTGTTGCCCTTGACCTTTCACCAGCTAGAGGTCAAATGAGGTGGGAAGCAGGTTCTCCTGTGCATCTGTTCATCCCAGAGCTGCAGTCACTGAATCACAGAATGGTAGGGGTTGGAAGGGACCCTCAAGGATCATCCAGTCCAAGCCCCGGTCAGTTGGGAGGATCTGGATGAATAGCAGGGCTGCCATCCAGAGGGACCTAGACAGGATGAAGCAATGGGGTTGACAGGAAATCATTTAAGAAGTGTGAAGTCCAGCACCTGGAAAGGAGTGACCTCTTGCAATGATTCAGGCTGAGGACTGCCTGGCTGGGGAGCAGCTCTCCTGAAAAAGACTTGGGGATCCTGGTAGACAGCAAGTTGCACATGAGCCACCATCATGCCTATGCAACAAAAGAGGCCAACAAGATCCTCAGCTACATAAACAGGGTCACTGCTGGTAGATTCAGGGGAAGGTGATCATCTTGAACTCAGTAGCTAGACTGTATCTAGATACTGTGCCCACTTTTAGGCCCCTCAGTACAAAACAGGTGTTGATTAACCAGAGCTAGTTCAGCAGAGGGTGAAGAGATTGGCCAGGAGCTGGAGAATCTACCCTGAGAGGACAGGAGAAGAGAAATGAACTTATTCAGGCTGGGGAAGAGAAAACTTGGAGGAACCTGACAGCAGCATTCCCATGCCTACAAGGAGGTTATTGAGAAGATGGAGCAGGGTCTCCACATTCAGGAGTGGTGGGATGATGTGAGACAACAGGCATAAGCTGACGTGAGAGCACTTCTAACTGGATATAAGGAAAACCTTTTTCCCATGAGGACAGGCAAGCATTGAAGCAGGGTGCTCGTGGAGGTTGTGCAGTTTCCATCCTTGGAGGTTTTCAAGGCCTGAATGGACAAAACAACCTGGTCTGATCTCACAGCTGACCCTGCTTTGAACAGGAGGTTGGACTAGAGACCTCCTGAGGTCCCTTCCAGCCTGGGTTACCCTGTAATCCATCCTCTGCTGCAAACCCCCAGACCTGAAACCACGTCAGAGGATCTGTATCCAGAATTTGCTGCTGAACTGGTGCAGCTGACACTTGTTTTAAATTGCCACTAATTGCTCTGTCACTGCAGGTGGGTGCTTCATCTTTCAAACCCCCCATTTCCATTTCTTTGGGACTTCCAGCTACAACTGGTCAATGTGGCACACTGCAGTTAGCTTGTTGCAGTATCTAACTGCAGTAGGAAAACTCCCCCTTTTTTTTTTCTGCTAGGGAGGTTGCTGTTCCCAGCAAGAGTTAGAGCCTGCTTTTTGGCAGCGAGCGATTAATTTTCCGTGTCTCTCCCTCAAGTACCCCTCTCTGCTTTCTGACTACTCAGCAGTCTCCGGGCTGGTGCGGAGGGTTTGGCTGAGCTGTGCTTTTGCTGGGTGCCTTGTATACATGTGTGGAGTGCCGCTCTTTTTTTGGAGGTTCTGGTTTAACACCGCCTCAGAGTCTTGTCAGAGATGGAATCTCACAACCGTGCAACGAGATTTGCAAATGACTGTCTAATCCCTCCAGATGCAATCTGTACTTCAAAGTCCAGAAGCGCTCGCTGGCTGCTACTGTGCGTTCTGCATCGGTGGTGCTGTACCATGCACTTCTATTTCCAGTTCCAGGAGAAACAGCGGGCTCCAATGGACCCACTGCAGCAGGGAAGGCAGCAGGTTGTACCATCATCTCTTCAAAGTCTTCCTTTAAGCAGCTGCAGCCTGAATTTGACAGTTTGCCAGTTGCAAAACAGCTGAGCTGGGTTTTCTCCCACCACAGGCTGAAGATGCATGCTGTGCAGGGGGATGTTAGTGACAAAGGTGGACACAAAGCGACAGATAACAATGTCCTGCTGCAGGTTACCTTGCTGAAATCCATGGGTCCTGGAGCCTCCTGGGGGATAGTTTGCAGTGATGCTGGTTGTCACTTGCCTTGTCGCGGCAGGGGATTTTCTGCATGGTGTCAGTAGCTCTGGGCAAGACATGTGGAGTATTCTGGCTGCAGTACCTGGCGTGGCTGTGCTGTTGATGGAAACCATGTAGGGTTAGAATACAAGGAAAAGCAGATACGTCCTCGTCCTCCCCTGTCTATGTACTTCTATTGGTTTTTGTCTCTCTGTTCTCTGAGAAGTGCTCTGGATGGGACATTAGGTGGTCAGCTTTAGTATTCACCTGCTACTTCTGCTCTCCAGGGTGACAAAGAGAGGCTATTTAACTCCCCATACACGTCATCTAATGCCCGGATGGATGCCCAGCCAAAATGGCTCTTGTCATTCCTTCCTCCTCTCTATCCCCTTCCCTTTTGACTGGGATAATGACTTTTCAGGGAGCCCTTGAAGTGCCTCTTGCATCTGCCTTTGATTTGAATGCCTCTTGTCTGCTGACCCTTCTTACGGGAAGTCGGCTTAAGTGCGGTTCTCCTAATTAGTTTTGCTTTAATTTAATCTTTTGAAATAATTTTATCAAAAAGAGGAAACCTTCTACCCACTCCCTCATTTTATCGGCTTGTTTTCATGCATGGTCTCTGGGTTTATTTCTCTATTTCCCGTGTCTCTAGATAGGACATCATTTGCATATTTGATTAAGCTCCATATGTTATCAGGGAGCCAGTTGAAAGAACAGCAAGTCCCTGATAAGGCACTGTGCATCCGTCTCTTCCTTTCGCCATCCTCCACTCTATCCCCCTCACCATTCTGCAGCCGTATCGGTGCCCAAAATCACCTCTGCAGCTTATCTCCCCTCTGCCTTCTCCCATTGGCCATATGACTGGTCTCTAGTTCAGCTCCAGGTAGGCATGGATGTAGACATCACAATTTGACAGCTTCTGTCTTTAGGAAGGAAGCAGAAAGGGTGCCGAGGTTGGGAACTGAGAGCTGGTGAAGACAAACCATGACAACGAGGTCCAGATTCAGTTCCATGTTCTCTCTGAAGTTCTTCACAGGATCCCATTGTGTCTACGGAATATATGCTGCATGAAACAACCTTGTTCCCACTGTTCACTCATTATGTCGTCCAAGGCTTTGTTGAGAGCCTCAGCTGGACTATTTGCTGCAGTCTGGATGACACCTTTAGCCTGTCTCCCAGGTGCTAGAGATGACTGCTGTGCAGACAACAGAGTAGGGTTGGAGTGGCTGGATACAGAATAGCCATGGATGAAGATCCATCTTTTTTTTTTTTTTTTCCCTGAAGTTTGAAATGTATTTTTAAAATGTGCATCTCTACGTGTGTGTGTGTGTGTGCATGCAAAAAATACTGCTTAAAAGTTTAAACTCGGGCCTTCCAGGCTTCTTTCTCTGGCTACTGCTTTGTGAAAACCATTTGCCTTCAATAGTTTTCCCAGTTCGCCTCTAAGAACCCTTTAATTTAAACTAAGTTGTGGATACCCCAGAGGAAACTTAGGGAAATGCTCAGTTTAACTGTAATTCTCCTCCCCACTGCTGATGTTTAAACTGGGGGAAGATTTGCTCTATTTGTGACCCATAGCTGGGCATTTCTGGGTGTGATCAGAGGCCCAATTCCTGGTGTGGCAAAGGGAGGGTGAGTTCATAACAACAAGCAGAAGTAGTATAATTAGCCGTGTTGCTGGAGTTGGAGGAGGGACCGCAGCTTGCATAAGGGGGCCTTGGTTATTCAAAAAGAGCCTTTCCCTCAACTGACATCCGAAGCGTAGCAACAAGAGGTTTGATTTATGAGCCAGCTCTTAATTAAAAGGCAAAAAGGAATGTGCCTCCTTCGTTAGGATAAGCAACTTTTGGCTTGAGCTAATTTGAAGAGCTTCTCTCCACCTCTTCCCCTGCACACACCCAGACTCCCCAGCGTGCAGCGGCCCCTCGGCATCAGCGTGGCGGTTGCGAAGCCCTGTGAGGGGGCTTTAGCGTCATCTGCATATCCACCACTTATGAATGCTGCTGGTGGTGTTTGTGAAGCCAAGAGAAGGGAAGCAGAAATAAAATCCCCCGTGTTCCTCTCCAACTTGATCTCTTCCCCTTGAGCTTCTTTCATTTTGGTTTAATGACTTTGGCTTGCTATGCTTCATCATCCCTCTCTCATTTCGTCTTGGTGGCAGCCTGGCTTGAGAGCAATCAAGCTTTGATGGATTGCTGGTTGTTAGACTCATGTGTGTGAAGCTTGGGGGGAAGCATGAGAGAATCATGCTGGTTTTTGTAGACCCCAACCCATATGGTGTCTGCGGGAGTAAAGACGTGTGTTGCTACGCAGGATTCAAGGATCTGTTCCTGCTTGGTCTGACACTTGTCTTGTTTTGTTTTTTGTTGGTTTTTTTTTTGTTTTTTTTTTTTTTTTCTCTCCAAAACTCTGTCAGTAGCCTTTCACCTCTCCTAGAGGAAACCATACGGAAGAGCTGCAGGTCCTTGGCCCTTTCTGAAATTAGAAGAGCTATCATTGCTGGGTGAGGGGTAGAAATACGAACTGAAGGCTAGACCAGAATGATTAATCAAAGCTGTGGCTCCAGCAAAGTCCCCCTGTGATGCTGTGCCAAAGGGTGACCAGAAGATATCTTGCTAGCTGTGATAGCAGCAGCTAACCCTATAGATTTGACTATAACCCGATAGTGTGAAATCTAGGTTAATGTCAGTGATGCTTTTTTCATGAACTTGTCTCTGCCATTGCTTGGCTTTCTTCTTACTGGCCAGTGTTCTACTGACTATTCCTCAGTTGAGGCCCCATCCCTGGAGCTGTTCAAGGCCAGGCTGGACGTGGCCTTGGACAACCTGATCTAGTGGGAGGTGTCCCTGCCCATGGCAGGGGGGTTGGAACTCGATGATCTTCAAGGTCCTTTCCAACCTAAACCATTCTATGATTCTATGAACTATGACCCCAAGGATGATCATTCATCTCCTAAATTTAAAAGGAGTTGAGTTGGGTGGTATACCAATGCAAGACCCCAAAAGGCAATAGAAGTGCTAGCTGGGTTGGCATCCATGCTTGACTAGAGACAGCTTGACTAGACTCTGTGTTAACAGAGAGAACCCTTCCACGGGCCACATCCCAGGAGATTACTCCTGGTAAGAGTTGTTCTTATATATCAGCAGCATTGCATCAAGTATTCACCAATGCCTCCAAGCTGGGATCCCCCATGGCGCAGTGCGCCTGGAAGTGTGTGTTGGAAACAAGTTGAGCACTCCCAGGCTCCAGTGGGAGATAGGTTGGGACCCTGGGGGTGCCAAGAGAAGCAAAGTCTAGAGGGGAAAGTTGGGAGCCAGTCATCTGTGGGTTTCAGCTCTGGTTACACTCTGTCGTGCTGAACATGTTCTGCTGATGATTCACAGGGCTGGGTCACTTTAGACAACAAAAACCGAACTCCCAAGGGACTTTGGTGGGTTTTGGAAGCTTTGCTGATGGTTGTTTTTCTAGCTGATGTGGTACATTGGCAAAGGACTCCAGCACGCTGTTGTATCTATGGCATCCTGGAAATACAAACTGCTGTTTCGACTGCCAGCCATGCTGGTATCCCACCCTGCTGGGATGCTCATGGCTGTGGTCTGGAGTTATCTTTGCATTTGACTTCTTGTAACTTTTTTTTTTTTTTTTTTTTAACCGATGCTGGCAACAAATTCCAGTGCTGTCAGGGAAAAGGTTATCACTGAGACTGGCCGAGACCTCGTCATATTAATTTTTCAGAACCGTTCTGATGAAATCTAATTAAACATAATGACCGGCACTGTGCGAATCTCCCTGTGTTTGCCTCATTTGTCATATGGTTGATTAAGGCTGGGTTATCGGGGGGGAGTTTATGACTTGTGATCTCTGCTGGGGTGGATGTGGTTTTGCACACTACAGGCACTTTGATCTTTTCCCCACTGCTTACAAGTTTCTGTGGGTTTCTTTTGGATTTCATATGCAATCGATTTACCTCCTTGGGGTCTAAGGGAACATATTGATGATAGAGCTAACCTGAGCGATAAGGACATGCCGTGCATGCTAATGCATTTCTTCTGCCCTTCAGACAGCATCTCTGTGTTGGTAAGTGATAGGACCTTGGCATCCTGTTAGGTTTGAGTATTTGTCTGTCTCTTACAATGAGAATAACTCATTTTGTTGTTTTCTTACAGAATGGAGAAGATTTTACAAAAAGAATATATAAAGAAAACCCCAAACTAAAACACAGACTTGCGCCAAAACAAAAGGGATTGCTACTCTCTCCTCTTTTTAAACAAAACAAACAAACCTCCAAAGCTCTGAAAGTTTTATGGTCTATGAAACAACCACTTATGGTTATTTGACCTTCCCACCTCCCATTTTCTCTTTTTTTCATTTAATTAGCTCTCTTCTTACAGGTATTTTTACTGTGAGATAGAAAAGTCAAAATCTTTTGACGCTTTCAAGCCCCTTCTTCCCCTTGTGATGATGTAAATGAATTCCCCAAATCCCACCTAAATTCTGAATTTTTAGCTAATTTGTTATTCATGGAGAAAAAGAAAATGTTTCGAAATTTGTATCTCTCTGTTTTCCTTGCACGTCTATCTTAGCATGCAATATATGGAGAGATGCGAGATCTTATGAGACTACTGCATTTAGGCTCTTTGTTAAACTTCTTCTGCCAGGTTAGCATTTCTGTCTGCTTGGAAGCTGGAGGATTGAAATCACCTGGGAGGCCCAGTAGTGAAATAAATTATCATAATATAGTGGGAAAAGAAAAGATTTTTAGGATGGCGAGTAGTGCGGGGCTACCCTGGTGTATTACATCTGTTCATTTAGAGATGTAATATGGCTTTGGGCTGCATGACTGAGAGATTCTTATTTTGAGGGAAGAGGGCTGCTTGGGCTGGGGGAATGCGGTCAAATATGACATGTAAATGCTCAAAGTCATTAACACTAACTGTTTATAACAGCAAACTAAAGCTGAGCATTGATTGTTAATTCATGGTTTTTAAGCCAGTCTCTGATTTTTAGAGGAATCTGACTTTTTTTTTAGGAGACTGCTGGTGCTGTGAAGCAGTGTTGGGGGGGAGCAAGAGACTAAAAGACCTGTTGCAATTAGTATTCTAATGCTCTGCCTTTTAAAAATTGTCAGCATAATGCACATATGTGCAAATACAGGACTGTTCACCAAGGTGTTATACGCCCTACTGTGCTAAAAAGGATTTGTGTTTAGGGGAACATGTTATGGGTGATCTGAGCTCTACCCGTCCTGCAAAGCTCTGAGGAGTCCGAGGTTATGATGGAGCAATGGTCAACAGGACCTGAATAACCACCAATTCATTACACTGTCATCTGCCGGTGATTAGGGTACCAGTATAGATATTATGGTGGGTTATTTTTCCCTCGTGCTCTGCAGCCCCTGCCCGTCTCCTGCTCTGTGATGTAGCCCAGGCTACCGCCGTGCAGCGTTGTTCCCTGTTAAGGAAATCTCAGGCGCTTTCCTCTTAAAGCTCCCACTGACATTGTCATGGAAGCGCTGCCCTTCTCCTCGCTGCAGAAGGCGAGCCCTGCTAGGAAAGATGATATCACTGCCACTAAATATACACCAGCCGTCAGGCCCCCTGTTCGTGCCAGGGATGCTCTGGCAGACTCTGATGTGACTTCTTGTCTATGTTTTGTCAATTCTGTCGGTGGCAGGTGATTTCATTACCCGCTCTTTAATTGCTTGCGGAGAGCCTAGCTATTATTTGTTTGTTTTCACTTTCCTGATGGAAACATGTGCTGGCAGCTCCCTTGCAGTTCCCTCCTCCAAGATGCACAGATCAGCCTTGTCACCTGGTTTCCCAACATTTTCTTTGATTATTTTTTTTTTTCCTTTTGGTAGAGCTGCAAAGTTTGGAATTGGAGTTGAATTCCCGGAAAGTTCAGTTTCAGGATTTCAGTCTAGTGTGCTGTGGTGGGATTTAGGGGCTCTCAGTTGTGTTCCCTGTGTGCCATCAGCTCTCTGGGTGATCTTGGGCTCATCTGTTCCATCTCTCTATTTCTCCTGCTGTAAAAGAAGGAGAGGGGAGTGGGAAGAGGGTGTTTGGGAAAGGACTGAGTTCCTCCTTGGACGCTGTCTGGACTGGGGATGGGGTCTTGGTAAGGTTTACCCCATGTATGTTTGCTGGGATAGTCAGTGTATGTTGCTCCTGGATCTTCCTCACATCTGATGTGTCTTGTGGACAGTGTTTGACCCCGTTTCTTCTGCTGTTTTTCCATCTGGTTCCCTTCTTCCAACAGCTACTTTGCCTGATTGTCCTTTGACTTCACCCTTTAGGGTATATCAGGTTTCCCTCTTCCATCCCCTTCATTCCTTATCCATAAGGACCTTCCTTCAAACCTCCACAGTTTTGCTGCTGCATCCATTCATCTTGGATGTCCACCTATGGTTTGATCTGAGCATCAGATTAAAACATAAAAAAAATTAATTCGGTTTCCTGCTCTGCTGCTGACTTTTTTGGATCCCCCTTTTGGAAAATGGGGATTCATCTTGTAAAATGTAGATATCTCCATCCACAGGACATGTCCACTGTCAACCCCCTTTCCAGTCCAGTGAGAGAAATCGCACCTTTTAGGAGACATCTCCTCCTACAGAACTTTGAAATGGCCTGTGTTAGGTCAGACAAATTGCATCTTAAAAATGTCTCTTTCTCTCTATTAGCAAAAAAGGGAAATGAGGGCAACTTGTTCAGATGTAAACACCCCTTATATCTCTGCTCCCTGTCTCTAAGTGACAGTAATGGTGTTTCCCTGCTTTGTCTTGTGAACAATTAGTGGTTGCGAGGTGCTCCAACATTATGATAATAGAAAAGCTCAGTGCAGGGTTATCTTGTGCATGAGTTTCCTGCTGGAATTTGATTAACATGCTCAGATGGGGCCATTTCTTTGGGTCCTTGGTATGATCTTTCTTCATTTTGATGCAGGTGACTTATCCAAACTCTTCTGTGAAGCTCAGATGCTCTTTTCTGGCCAGGCAGTGGGCCATACACCTAAAAGATGTAAAGAATATACGGATGATGGCGTAAGAGTGGGGACACTGGGCTGCAACACACAATCATAGAATAGTTTGGGTTGGAAGGGACCCTTCAAAGGCTACCTCATCCAAACCTCCCTGCCATGAGCAGGGACATCTTCAACTAGATCAGGTTGCTCAGAGCCCCGTCCAACCTGACCTGGAATGTTTCCAGGAATGGGGCATCTCCCACCTCTCTGGGCAACCTGGGCCAGTGTCTCACCACCCTCAATGTAAAAAATTTCTTCCTTGTATCTAGTGTAAATCTCCCCTCTTTTAGCTTAAAGCCATTATCCCTTGTCCTATTGCAACAGGCCCCGCTAAAAAGTTTGTCCCCACCTTTTCTGTAGGCCCCCGTTTAGGTACTGGAAGGGGCTATAGGGTCTCCCCAGAGCCTTCTCTTCTCCAGGCTGAACAACCCCAACTCTCTCAGCCTGTCCTCACAGCAGAGGTGCTCCAGCCTTCGGAGCATCTTCATGGCCCTCCTCTGGACTCATTCCAAGAGGTCCATGAACTTCCTATGCTGGGGGCCTCAGAGCTGGACTCAGTACTGCAGGTGGAGTCTCACCAGAGTGGAGGAGAAGGACAGAATCCCCTCCCTTGCCCTGCTGGCCATGCTTCACGTGGTTTAGGAGACAAAAGAGTCTGCCAACAGACCCAGCATGTGTGCACCCCAAAGTGATTGATTCTTTTTGTTGTTACCAATGCTCCCTAAACTGCTGAAAGCTTAAGGAAAAAACTTTAGGTTCATTTAAAAGGGAAAGGGAGCCTGCAGAATTTATGGCATCTGCAGTGACCGGAGGCACTGCCAGCAAATTTAGAGAGTTACGAGTGGATGAGCAGGCTGGTCTCTCTTTGGGATCACACATCTGACAGTCGCAGTGATGCCGGGGCTGGCTCTGATGTCATCCTGGTGAATTGTGCTGCTGCACATGGGCAGGGCATCACATCGCCGTGCACCAACACCACATGGCGCTCTGGGTGATGCGGCACACTTCAACAGCATATTTTGGAATGCCCAACATAACTTCCATCTCATTTGGAGACTCAAGTTAGTAGGATGGAATGGATTAAATAAGAGAGGAAGTATTTAGGCATGCAAAGATGCAATCAAGATACTTTCAAAAGTACTTAGGTGTATGATTCCAGTTGCAGGAGGTCCTTATGCCCAGGAACTTGCAATCAGAAGGGCACAAGTAACTGGAGGAGAAAGATACCGAAAGGGGAAAGTGTGGAAAGGAACGAGTTCCTTAGAAGGATCTGAATGAAGTGGAGCAGGTGGTTGATGGGAAAGGCCAGATCAGATTGGGGGTGATAAAGAGAACACGAGGGTAGGAAGAGTAGTCGGAAAAAAACCTCGGTGTGACATAATGGCAGAGCGGGAACCCTTGATCTATTCCTGGCTCTGTTGCTGATTGCAGCGTGACCTCAGGCAAAACGCTTTCCTCTCTACATGCCTCCTACACTCTTCTCTACATAGCCTGTGAGTTCTTCAGGGAATGGACTGTCACTTGCAATGAGCACGTCCTGCACCAAGCACGGTGGCACTTTGATTTTGTCTTGAGGCCTCACGGGCAGCTGAACCGTTAGTTCAAAGCTGGATGTTGTTGGGGTTCAGCTGCTTTCAGATGTGGAATTTCCACTTGCGAGACTTCACTGCTGAGGCGAGTGCTGGCTCCTTCCACGCGACACACGCTCGTTGCATCTGTGCAAAGGCTGTGGCTGAGCTCTTTCAACACACGACTTTTCTTAGACCCCCGTGCATCTCTGATTTCCCCGCCGTGCGGTACGCATGAATGCCGTACTTTGGCCTCCCTGCCCCCTCCCAACAGGTTGATCATAAATTAGGTTCTGATGTGGGTATTGAATTTCACTCCAGCTGCTGGAGCTGTGGCACATCTGTGGTCCTCCTGTGGTTAATGGCTTCACAAAAATGAAGCAATAAAGGTTATGATGGCTGTGTTTTAACCTCACGGCCCTCATTCTGTTCGACGAGAGTGTTTCTTGGGAACAGTTAAAAACCCACTGCCTGCATTTTAAATATCTCCCAGTGATGTGCCATCTTTGAGCAGCTTTTATAAAGTGATTTTATTTCTGAAATTTAACAAAGCTGAAGCATCTTTCTTTTTTTTTTTCTCTTTTTTTGGTTTTTCTTCAAGAAAGATGAATTAAGTCTCTTTTAAGATAAACAAATCCGTCTCTGAATTATGCCATGATTTAACATTTACATACGACAGAGAAGTCGGTGCAAAGCAGAAAGGGAAAAAAACCCTTTACTTAACTTGAAATCTTCCATTGTAAGCCTGTAATGCTCTTCTAAGGGACACAGGCATGCACATGGTAGGGATGATTTGTCTGTAAAGAACAGTTCACAGCTCTGGTCACCAATGAACCCTTCAAGGGAGAGTGCTTCCACTCTCTCACAAACCTACTATCTCTTGTGAAAAGCCATGATCGTGAAAACTGAGATGCGACTTTGGGCACTGAGCTTTTACTGCATAATAAATGCTGGTGTATTAGCATGTGTGCATCCTAAGAAATCAAACCCTTTCAGGTGTCTTCCTCCAGTCCTTCTCTCCTGATACAACTTCCTTAAAAAATCTTGATTCTTTATCAAAGGGAAGTGAAGTCTCGGTGCTCCAGACAAGCATATGGTCATCTCTGCTGGGTGTTGTGGATGCTACGTAATGTGCCACTCAGAGATTCTCCAGCCATAGGATTTGGCTGTCCAGCAGATCAAATCAATAATGTATTTATCCTCCCAGCTCTGTCGACAGGTATGGAAGTGGTACTGTCCCCAAGTTGCAGAAAGAGCAGAACCATTCAGGCTATATACTTGGGTGCCTAAAGTGGATTTACCTGGAAAAGAGGTAGATATTTAATTTTAAGAAAGTGGTTCAGATCACCTCCTGGCCAGGATGTCATTGTGTATGTGCCATTCAAAGCATCACTTATAGATGCTTTTGATCCCTGGGGATAGCTACCCATCTATTTTCTATACAAATAACTCAAATGCTTAAGGGGAGAGTCGTGAAATGCCCTGCCAGCGCAGACATGCTGCAGGGGTACGTGACCCCACGTGAGACATCAAAGCGGAAAGTCTGAACTTGCACAAGCTACATGAGTTGCGGCGCAGGATCGGGGTGAACCTCGAGGTCCCTAGGCCGACAGCAAGATTATTCCCTTAATGAGTTATTCTGCTACACTTGGGAAAGAATGGTTTTTCTCTGACCCTGTTTCCACCCTGAATTGTGTTTTACCCCATGTACAGTTGTACACAGATACCACCGTCCTCAAAATCTTATAGTGCTTGACATGCCAAACTCTTGCAAAAGAGCAAGTAAGGCATGCTAGCCACCCACTTGGAGAAGGTGAACAATTTCTCCTTTATTTATTTAAATTGCTTGCTATTAATTGCAAAGGGTGACCCTTGGCTCATGTGTTATGAAGCATATTGACTTCCTCTGTCCAGGTCTTCCAAGAGACTTGCTGCTTAAGCACGCTCGGCATAAATCCTGAGAGGGGCCCTGGGACAGTTTTTGAGGAACATAGGGTCTGGTGTTAGAGCTAATGAGCTTGTTATGAGACATATACTGGTATCTCTAGTGGCTCTATCCTTTGCCACTGTGTCCAGCCTGTCTGCAATTAGGAACAAGGTCTGTGACATTGTGCTTTATACTAAATCTGCAACGAGACAAAAATGTCTGATTTTCACTGAACATAGCAGAAACTCATGATCCGCAGAGTAAGAACAAATTTTTCCTCTTTATGACTTGAATTCTCTAGAAGTCCCCAAGGACTTACTTTTTTTTTTTTTTTTTAAACAGAGCTGCTGGCCATTTTTCTTGTGATTTACAAATCAGAATGGTGTTAGCCCAGGTAGTTAAAGTTATAACCCTGGACACAGCGCTTCAAGGGTGTGTTAGGTAATTGATATGGATATATTGACAGGGTAGAAGGCAAAAGAAGAGTATTTAGATGGCTCAGATAAATGGGGACACACAGATCTGGGTCCATGTTGCTTATTTGTCCAAGATAACTCCTGCACTGAATCTGTAAGAGGTCAGTAGTGAAGTAGAGTGCAAATGCAAGATGCAAGGCCACCCCGCAAAGGATTCCCACTTCTTTGCTCATGATCAGTTAAATCAGAGAACACAGGTGTGGAAGTGACCTCAAAAAATCTCCCCATCCCCTCCACCCCAAAGAAAAACCACTGTAGCTAAACCATTCATCTGGGATGTTCGGGTTAAGTTGGCCATTGTAGTGTTTCAGGGAAGAGCCCTGGCGTCTGCCTGACTCGGATCATTTCTGACCGTTGGTTTTGCAGGTTTTGCCCTTATTTTACTTCATTTTATTGAATGTCACTAGCAGGCAAACTCCATCCTACATCGAGGACGTGCTCTTCTAGGGGATTGTCCAGCCATTGTCAGGCAATTCATCTGAATTACCCCATTCAGTTCAGTCCTATTCACTCCCTGCGATCCATTATTGTCACCTCTCTTCCCTACCATTAACATCACCCAGGCTGCTCTTTCTTTTTACACTGGAAACTTTAAATGGATAGATATGTTAATTGGTATCATTACAACCAACGGTCCTAGTCACACTGCAATTCGGGTGAACATTTCATGTTGCCATTTAAATAATGAGGGTTTTTTTTTCTGGGTTTTTTTATGCCACTGACAGCTACTTGTGTTTAATTCATTTTGATTTCGTTAGGAGGGGGAAGTTATCAGGATTGCATCATTAAAAATGTATGCTTGGGTTATTCATGCATGTTTCATATATCCCTGTGTATGATCCATCATAATTCAACATTAGCCAATGGGGATACCAAGTGGAAAGGGTCTGCTGAGCATACATATAATTCAATTACACCCATGACGTCACATTGATTGGATTCTTAATGACACCTCCAAGCCATGCTGTGAACAGGGTTGGGCAAAATGAAGGTTTCCGCTGAGGCTGCCTGTGCCTGGGAACACACGGTTTGTGTTACCTCTCCAGATTTGCGGAGGTTTGGATCTGGTAGGAACTGGGCAGCTGCTTCGGAGCTGCTCAGCAGCTGGAACTGAAGGCCAGATGTGAGCCAGCAGCATGGCATGAACCTTGACTGCTATAGGAGTTGTGCTGCTTAGGCTGTAATAAAGAAATAGGATGTTCTCCCTGCCGTTCACTGGTGTTATTAAAGTGCTTTTACCAGTACGGCAGTTCCCATGGCAGAGGGACAAACGTGTCATGCTGCAATAAGTCCTCCTAATCCGGTGTAACTCTGCTCACAGTGGGGCGCTGGTTTGGTTAATCATAGAATCGTAGAATGGTTTAGGTTGGAAGGGATCTTGAAGATCATCGAGTCCCACCCCCCCTGCCATGGGCAGGGACACCTCCCACTAGAGCAGGTTGCCCAAGGCCACGTCCAGCCTGGCCTTGAACACCTCCAGGGATGGGGCCTCAACAACTTCTCTGGGCAACCTGGGCCAGTGCCTTACAACCCTTAAAGTGAAAAACTTCTTCCTAATATTTAATCTAAATCTGCCCTCTTCCAGTTTATAGCCATTCCCTCTCGTCCTGTCACTACAAGCCCTAGTAAAAAGTCCTTCCCCAGCTCTCCTGTAGGCCCCCTTTAGGTACTGGAAGGCCACAACAAGGTCTCCCTGGAGCCTTCTCTTCTCCAGGCTGAACAGACCCAACTCTCTCAGCCTCTCCTCATAGGGGAGGTGCTCCAGCCCTCGGATCATCCTCGTGGCTCTCCTCTGGACACGCTCCAGCAGGTCCATGTCCTTCTTATGTTGGGGACTCCAGAGCTGGATGCAGTACTCCAGGTGGGGTCTCAGGAGAGTGGAGTAGAGGGGCAGAATCACCTCCCTCGACCTGCTGGCCACACTTCTTTTGATGCACGCTTCTTTTTAAAACCCCCTTCTCATTGATGGGTGATTGTGGAACAGTTCAGTGGAGCTATTCCCTGCAGCTGAAAAGGGAGATAGGAGATGCGACTGGTGGCACCTTTATCCTTTCCTCTTGTGGTGAATCCTGTTTTAGGATGAATCAGTAATTCCACCTTCCTCCCCCTTCACCTTCACTATGATCTTTTAACCCCTTAGTGAAATGAATCTCTCCTTTCCAGAGCTGGCCCACAATACACATACTAAGAAAGTGCCATTCCTGGGAGCCCAGGTGGCACAGGGCAGAGGTTGGGTAATGTAATGAGGTCCATTATTTTGATAATAGAGTTGGATGTTCCCGATGCTCTGAGCACCGTGGCATATGCCTCTGGCAGCCATCCATGCTGCCCCTCCCTCTCTGGACCTTCAAGGTCATTCAGCAACAAGTAGCAAGCAGAAAAAGGGTGAAGGAAGCAAGCTAAGAGGTCGTAATTTGCTTGTTGTTGGGTGAAAATCACAGAATGGTCAGGGTTGGAAGGGACCTCTGGAGATCATCTGGAGAAGACCTGTGTTGGTCAGTGGAGCTGGAGAGGTTGGGATACACGTTGGAGAGGGGAGCGTGGAGAGCCCCTTCCACAAAGCACGTTGTCAGCAGCATCTCCTTGAGAGCCAGCCTCATCCTCACAGGAACGATAAAGTCTTTGCCGGCTGCTCGAGCCACGTGTCTTGCACAGCACCTTGCACATGTGGATGCTGATTGCAGTTTGGGTGTCCTGGAACTGCTGCTTCTTGGTATTAGTCCAGTAGAGCAAGGATCACAGATGCAGAGTTTTCTTTGATGTTCCTTAAAAAAAAAATAATAAAAAAGGAAGACTTGGCTTCCCTCACTGCCTCTCGCTTCTGTATATTTAATAGCAACTCTCTCTCCATGTGAGTGTCCCATGCATCCATATGCCTCAAGACTTTTTAAGCTCTAGTGAATTACAAGTGGATGCTCTCGATTTTACTGGTGCTGGATCACAAGCCTGGAGAACTCAAAAAAAATCTCTGTTTCAGATCAGGGCCAGGAGAAGAAATCACTCCTGCTTCTGACTCCTAGACCTCTGCTTCAAGCACATGAGCATTCAAACTACTGATCCTATTGATTTTCAATTACGGCTCAAATGGAAGTGGTTGTAGCTTTGTGTTAACCCTCGAGAGACTTTGCCCTGTCATCTCTAGTGAGGAGCAGGGGGAGAAATCCTGCGTTGCCCGTGCTGACGTGGATCTGTGGTCGTGTGGCTGAAACTCACTCCTGAGCTGAAATGGCTTTCACCTCAGCTTGTTGAAATAACAAATTCACTTTTTATGGGGATGGGCGTTCTTGGATCTGCTGCTGGGGGCAATACACGGGTGTGTGGCCTGAAGAAATCATAGCTATAAATACAGAGTGATTGTGGTGTGGTAGAAAGTTATTGTTGGAATGAGCATGGGGTATTTTTAAATTGTGTGAGGAGACTTATTTTAAATGGCAGTTGGGCTGAACCTTGCTGGCATGTTAGGGGTAGTCCCGGCAGAGCTGGGTTAGCAGGCAGAAGGCAGATGAGAAATTTGAAGCTGCAAAATCCACACCCTTCCTTCCCTGATTTTTAGGTGGCTCGGTGTTTGCCAACCTTGCCAACCACCATCGTGGGCAGGTGGCTGTGAGTGTGCATGTCCTCTGTGTTTTGAGGGTGCTTTCCTCGTTGGATCTCTCAGCTTTTCGCCAAAGCCAGGAAACACGTCCATTCTCCTGGCTGGAGGTGCAAAGGAGTTAAATAATTTGTAGAGCCAGGTTAAGATCATGGCACGTTCCCTGCAAAAATAAATAAGATTCAAGGATTTTAATTCCCAGCAGCCTGGCCAAGAGCTAGAATGAGTTTCACAAGATTTGGGTTTGGCTTGGACTTGATCTGCCCTGAACCATGTCTCAGTCCATGCATCCATCCGCTGCTTCCAGACCAATGTGTGCGTTTGTTCCATCAGCTTTACGTGAGAGCCAGTGATCATGTTATTTATAACAGCCCGCCGATCGCCTGCCTCCAGCTGGGCAACTGGAACCAGTGTTGGGTTACCATCACCTGCTCCCTTCCCGGTTCCCCTTTGCTGCATCGGAGGGTGCAGCAGGGCTGGATTACAGACTGGGGTGGGGTGGTGACCCCGAACTGTGGCTGTCCCTGGCAGTGGGACACTGTCCCTGTCCTCACCTTCCCCTCAGGGCAGAGCCTGCAGGGAATGAAATGCAGCAAGAACCTGAAATAGATCCTGTAGGATGCTCTCTGTAAGGACTAAAGGCAATGCTCTCCAAGGCAACTTTGTACCTCTACTCCTTTTGTGTCTGCCTTAAGCCAAAACCATTTATTGTTAATAATATTAAAAATAAGCATTGTGTCTGGGTAGGAGCAGGGCCTCTTTGGAGTGGGCGTTGTGTTGCCCTCTTGATCATCCAGTAGATCTTTTCGGGGTGCTGCAAATAAGCGTTAAGTGTCCCTGAATGATAGGAGGACAGGATCTCAGCTAAATGGAAACAGGGTCCTCATGGCGATGGTAGCAGGCTGCTCTGAGCTGGCAATTTTATCTCACTTCTTCTCCCTGGGGGGGAGCAAGCAGTCCTACCTGCTTCTTTTCCACCCCTTATCAGCAGCATCTGGCATTATCACATTTGTTATATCTCCTCCTCACTGTGCTGACATGAGAGGACATCTCCCAGGGTTGTTGACGGGATAAAAAGTAGGAAATTAGCAGAGCCCCAACGCGCGAGTCTCTGTGACTCTTTCCATTCTGATCACCAGCTCCGCTGTGTCCTGGAGCAGTAGGAACAGTGAAGGTGACCGCACTCCTCCCTGTTGCATGAATATCTGCTTATCTGGAGGATGCAAACTCCAATTACATGCCTTAGCCCTGCTGGCAACAACCGGAGGCCAGTGGCCAGGTTAGCATGGAAAAATATATGAACTTTTTTTTTCGCAAGGGAGGCTGCTGAGAGCACATTTGTTTCTCTGCAGCCTGAGTGTGCATGTGAGGAGGGATGCGCGGGGGTAAGGGAGGTAGAAGGGCTACAGCTTGATTACAGGATCCCTTTCTGCGCTTATTGAGTATCAATTGGAAACAGCTCCCCGCAGTGGCTCTGCTTCAAACCCTTCTGCTTGAAGCTGACTCTGCATCCCGGTGGGAGGTCCTGACTTCCCAGAAGAGGCAGCTACAAGCTGGCCTGAGTTCATAACCTTCCCTCCATGCCCCTTGCAGCTCCTGGAGCTGTATTGCTCTCTGGAAGATCACTGTTACTGCTGTGAACTCCTTCCTCCCTCCACCACGCTGGTGAAATGCCCTTTGTAATGCTCCAAGCTTTTGTTTTTTGCATGAGCTGAGTTGGGGTGAACTTGGCGAGACTGCCAGAACATCATGAATAAGTTAGGAGGAAAGCTGTACTCTGCTCAGAGCATACGCAGGCAGAGAAAGCAGACTTGGTGCTCAAACAGCCGTTCATGTGCTTCTCTAGTGGCGTTTTATACCCTCTTTACATGCCATATTGGTTGAGAATTGGACATTTCACATGGGTGCTGATCCTCACCGGTCTTCACCAGTCCCGTGTTTCTGTAGTCATGGCGGGCTTCAGATGAGTGGCTTGCAAATCTCTCTCGCGTCACCTCTGGTCATTTTGGTGGGCCATCCAGACAGTCCAATGTCTAAGAGATCTCTTGCCTCAAACACAACGTCCTCAACCTGGAGAGTTCGTGATGCAGTTTTGTGTCTCCTCAACACTTCTGCCATCACAGCATCCCGTTGCCCAAGGCTCCTCCTGGAGTCTCTGGTTCTTCCACTACAAGACCGACATTTTTAAAGGCCAGAGCGGACAGTCTGATCAGCTCATCTCATTGCCTGGACCACCTGAAATGCATGGCCCCGTGACTATTTCTGTTTTTTAAGAGTAGCGGTTTTCCCAGGAGATGCAAAATCTGCAAGGTTGAGGTGAAATTTCCCCACTCTGTTCTTCCTAAAATCATCTTTGCAAAAGAATTGCTCAAATGAGGAGCCACCTTTTGTTTCTGGGAACATCTCTGCTCTCCTTGTACTCACGCGCTTGTGGTTTTTGACCAAGTCTTCTCTATCTCAGGGCTGTTTCTGTGCTGATGGACAGCCACGCTTTCCTCTGGTCTCAGCCTCTGGTGTGTCAGTGGGATCTTTTTCATCCTTTTTTGCAGTTTATCACTTCTCAGGGCTCCCCCTACCCCATTCTTCCTGTATGGCTTTCAGAGTCCCTTGTCACCATGATTTCATTCATGCTATCCCCAGAGGGTCATTGCCAGTCACCTCTCTGCAGTTATTTCTGCACAGTTGGGGTTTTGTAATGAAAACCAAAACTCGCTTATCTGCTTCATTTCCAGAGTTTCTGGATTAGCTCCTGATTTCTTCCTTGGCTTCATTTCAAACCAAAGCAGGTCAGGGAAGAAGGTACATCAGTGTCCTCTCCAAAATGTGTCCCGCTCCACAACAGAATGACTTTTCTGGCCCCACACTGCTAGGTCAGGGCCAGAGAGCAGAGCTCTGCCATTCTGCAAAAAGGTGTAGGACTGGAAGGGATGTCTTGGGTCAAATCCAAGCCCTTGCCATTGCTGGCATCACGTTTTGTGATTCTGTTTGCAAATTTTGCAAGCTCCATCCTCACCTTCATTTGCTGCTTCTGCTTGCCCAACCCAGGGGTTTGTCACTGGCAGTGGTCTGAGCAGGCTGGTGGTCCCACAGGGCTAGAGCTGGTGGATGGGATTGACTGGGGCTGAGCTGGATGCTAAACCGAGGACAGGGTTGTTCCAGCAAGAAGGACCGGCCTGAGGTGGACCTAGAAACGTGTCTCCTCCAGCATCCTGCATCCTCTCTGGAGCACGGAGGTGACATCCTAGGAGTTGGGCCAAAGGGACTTTTCTACTCTGTGTGGGGAGAGCAGGTCATCCCAAGCAAGTGAGCAGACCATGTTTCATCTGTCTGCACAAAGCTGGTGAGATCAGGGCCACCAAAGGCTGCTTTTCGCAAGGTGTCTGGGGGCTGCAGCTGCCTGTTTAACAGTAACACGACCTTAGAGGGGGCCGCAAATAACATCCCCAAAGCACCAGATATTTTCTGTAGTGGGAAGTGACTCCCGCCTTGGAGTGACGTATGGCCGCCAGTGCTCACGAAGCAGCACGCCATTAACAGCACTTAAAAATTGCCTCTCCTCTGGCCGGCTTCATAAAGAGCAGCGAAAACCGGGCATTAAACGTGTCTCGCCTCTAAGTGCCTCCGCCAGAAATATTTGATGGAGACATATGCTCACCTCACACACATGCACAAACCAGACAAATTTGATGAAGGGATTTGTTAGCGGAGACGCTACGATACGTGCTCCTGCTGCTGCTTCCTCTAATTTTGTTCTGAAGGCGAGGGTTATTTTTTTTGGTTTTGTTTTGTTTTGTTTTTTAAGTGTTTTTCTGATGGCTGCTTTACATTTCGCTCGGTGTTACAGAGGAGCTGATTCAGCAGTTTAGCACCCAGCCGCTGCTCAGAGGAATTTGCACTGGTTTTGTTTATTATTTTGAGCGCAGCCAGTTCTGCTTTGCTATTAATTGACAAGCAGGAAATGTTTCTTGGACTTTTTAGATAGCTGAGTCCGTTGCTGGGACCCTGCTGTCGAGGAGAGAAAGCTCATAGGAACTTGCATTTGAGTGATTAGAAAACAGAATGTGATTTCAGTACAAATGCCTCTCTTGATACTCGAGGTGTCAAATACTCTGAGTAATGATCATGTTTTAAATATAGTTTATAACTTTCTTCTCATGCATATACCGCCTACAGTATCTGCATTGTGGCATATACATACAGCGTGCCTGTGTATTAATGATGTAGCTGTATAATTACACCTACAGAGGAAGAGATCTGTCTGTATTTATTTTAAATACTATACATGTCTGTGTATTTAAAGAAAGGGTATTACACAGATGGAATCTCTTTTAGGTCACATTTCAATAATAATTAGTGTTCAATTATGCTGTGGCAATTTTATTTTATTTTATCTTATTTTATTTTAGCTACCTCTAATAACTGCTAATTTTCCAACCAGAAAGGTCATGGCACAGATGTGAATAAACACGTCGTAAACTGGATGTAGTAAATAAATCCACTCTCTAGTAGTGGTGGTATTGAGCACGGTAAGGGTGCAATGACTGGGAAAATAGTCTTGTCACTAATGTTTTGATTATATTAATTAATGGCAGTTGTGTAATGACAGAACACAGTAGTTGTGCCCAAGTGTCTTTGATGTGGGGTTAAATTCTGAGTAAGTGCAGTATCACTACAGGACCCTTTGTATAAGGCATGACCCACCGTTACTCACTGATACCACCATGACCACTTCTGCCAGTGTCTTTAGCTTTGATTTGTAAGGCTGTATCATCTACTCCCATCCTCATTGCTATTGTGTTTGGGTGTGACGTGTCTGCTGAGATTTTCCCGAGCTTATTGCCTGGACCTGGGATGCACTGGAGGAAAAATCAATCTGTGCTTACCCTGCTCCTTGTGCCATAAACCCCCAGCTCTGATTGCCTTTGGAGACGGGAGATAAGCCTTGGACCAAAATCTGGCTCTAAAACTTCAACTGAGACGATTGCTTCCGTTTTATTTATTTAGACTCTTGTTTGAAGACAATTTGATAGGTCGCAGAGAGCTGGAGCTGAGCGGCTGCTCGGTGTAAGGAAATTTGGGAAAAGCCTTTGATAAATACTGCCAGGGATGGAGCTTGTGTGTGGGGAGGGGGATGAGCCCATGGAGGAGCTGATGGCTGTGCCAAGGATTAACCAGAAAGGGAAGGTAATCCCAAGCCAACAGGTGGGATAGCCTGAATTTGTGGGATGGAGAGCCCGTCTCAAAGCGAGGGATTTAGCTGCTGAGGTGCCAATACCTTCACGACAGAGCAGTTTATTTTGGATGCACGTCTGGGCTGTGTGTAGGGGTTGTGTTTGTTTTAACTGAATGGGTAAAATCCTGGTCCTGTTGAAACTGGTGTCGGAGTGAAGAGCCCGTGCGGGTAGAGGAGGTGGTTTTCGCAGGTTGTGGTGGAGGAGTAAAGCATCTTTTCTTGGGAGAGCGTTTGTGGGAGGAGGGGTATGGATCTTTCTTTCTCACCTGCTTCCATCGTGCTTTCTGCACCGCTGCTCACATCTCAGTTATCTCCACTACGGTGGTGTGGATTTCTTTTTTTTTTCTCTCCCTTCAAACTCCTCCCCACCAACTGTGCCGGCTCCTGAGGAAATAAAGCATGGCCTGACACATTTCTCTCTCCAGCTCTCCTCCTGCATGGCTGGGCTTCTCGTACCTACCCGCTGGGAAGAGCAGACGTGGGAACAGCTTTGCTTGTCGCTTGGCTTTCTGTGCTCCCGCGACGTGATCCCACTCCGAGCCCTCCGAGTTGGTGTGTTGGTGTGAGACAGGGAAGATCCTTTGCCTCGAGACAGGGTGACGGGACAGGAGGAGCCTTGACTTAGTGTTTCAGGGGCTGCTGGTTGAACTGGCTGCTTGAACACTGTTTTCAGTTGCTGGTGCTTTGAGGGTATGTGTTTCTGCAGGTCAGATACAGGACTGAGACAGGGAAGCCCTGAGCTTGTCCTGCCCCACACATCCATGATCAAACTCTCGGCCACGCTTGGTCTTTCATTGTCTCATCACCTGGCTGGGGTGATGGGATGGGTTGGGTTGGGGTGGTTGGATATCTCTTTGGACAACAGTAGCATCTTTCTGAGTGGCATACAGCTGGTCTTATTTCAACTTTATACAAGTGATACCTTAACACAGTCTTAAGAGATTTTGTGCATCCAAAGGACCTCCCAGACCTGTCCTGGATGGTACTGGGAGCTTTGAGCAAGTGAGAGGCAGCATAGCAGGAGCTCCTGAGGATCCCATCAGGGAAGCTCTTGGGTCCCGGCCCTTGCTTCCCTCCCTTCACATATCATTGTTTGGAAACGTTTGTGAGCAGCGATTGAGCCGCCGTGGCTGGCAGTGCTGTGCGAGTGCCCTGTGCTTGCACTGCTGTTTTACATTGATAATTCATCCCAAGATCAGCATTTAGAATTAATTCAATTAAAGGGGCCTCATCATTCATTTATGAGGAAGGGAGGCTTATAAAGAGCTGTACACAGGGAACATCTCTGTGTGTGCTGTGCTAGGGATGGATTTCATTTCTAGCTGTAGGGTATTGTGCTCGTGGTGTCTCCTGGCCCATGGTGGGGACCTGAGTGTCTCCTGGGATGGGGAGGGTATCAGATTAGGGTGCTTGTTTGGTGGCAATGTAAGCAGAGGAGCCCAACCAAACACTGAGCTATGCTTTTAGCACAAGATGTGATGTTTCTGGATCAAAACTAAATCACATTGTTAGGGCAGTGCAGTACAGGGGTCTTTCATGGGTATGCACAGGCATATCTGTGTCTGGAATCACCAGTTCAGCCTGTCTTGCATATGCACTTGAGTGATAGCCCCAAATTCTCTTTGTCTTTCCAGCTAGATATGGGACCAAAGAAATGCTTTTTCTTGGTCCTATGGGACCATATTCTGTCTCTTATGGATTTTAGCTTTCTGGCCCTGTCCCCGCTTGCTTCCTGCCCTTCAGTCCCTCATGTCTCATAGGGAAGCTCCTTGATGGGGTAATTTGCCTTGAGTTAGACAGCACTGTTGTGCTGGTCACAGCTTTGGGCAGGGGTCCCACTCTTTCTGGGTGAAGACATCCCTAATTGCTCAGTTTGTTTAGCTGGAATGGGCATCCTTAAGAGACACAGCAAGTGAAGGAAGGGCTCTGATCATACTCTCCATCCAAACCAAAGAAACACAGTGATCATCAGAGGAAGAGCTCTTCTCTCTCTTCTTCATCTATGTCCACACTGAGCCTAGAGCAGTCCTATCTGTTCCCATCCTCAAAAAGAGGTTTTTCCACATTAGGGTTTGGGCTCATACCATTTGACCAGCTGGAACACAGATCTTTAGCTTTCCAGACACATAGAGAGGATTATGGCTCACAGACTCTCTCAGGTTGAGTTGGGGGGGGAGGGAACTGCTCTTTTTTTGTACTTGGGTGAGGTTGAATTTTCTGGGTCTTGGGAAACTTGCCTGGCCCTGCAAGGGTGAGGCTTCACCCCTGGTGCCCTCAGCAGCTGGGTAAATGTACTTGGTAAGTCAAAGGCTATCAAATGTCAGGAGATGGATCATATTACCTCATGGGCAAAGCTACCTGTGAAAATTATTTCTGGATTATTTTTGCCTCAAATGCCCTGCCCCCTTCTTTTGTGGCTGGTTGCGGTTCTCCATTAAGCTTCCTAGCTCCATGCCATCTCCAGGATAAAAGGGTATGTAGCACCTTGCTGAGCCCAGCTCGTGGTGGCAACTGCTGGCATTCCACGTTTCCTTGAACTGACTTGACAGGGAACTATTCCTGGGCTCTGTCCTTTTCCTTCTGTATATCTGAGTAGAATCATATTTTGACAGGCCAGTGATGCAGAAAATAACTTGCTGCTCTCCAACTGTTGCATCCCTTGACCCCAATTAGAATGTGGTGCATGTAGAAGTGTCAGCTTCTTGCTTTCTCTCCACTCTCCATCCCCCTGACCAAAATTCCCATTATAAAGATGACACCTGAGTTCTTCACAGGGTGGAAATCATTGCTGACCAAATAAAGAATCAGAGCGGATCTGAAGTCCATCTCATCTGGTGTTTTTCTGTCCTTTGTTTCAGAAAGAGGTGCAGGAAAGCTGTCAGAAAGGAGTTAGAAAATATTCCAGCCTGTGGGAATATTTCCCCTTGACCTGTCTACATAGGATTGGACCTGTCTATGTAGTGTTGGCTTATGCCTTGAAACATAAAACTGTATGTCCCTTCCAGACCTTCAGTATTTGAGTATATTGGAGTATTTCTTTTCAACAGTTAATGTCTGAAGCTGAAGCTGTGGAGGATGAGTAAGGGAGTCCCTGGGCTGGGAGTAAGGCAGTTTATGGAATGTTTCTATGCGATCCAGAACCATCCAAGACGTGTTCCTCCATTACCCCATGTTCCTGCCTTTTGTGTAGAGGACCCATTGGCAGCTCCCCTTCCTGGGAATGGCTGGATTGCAATGTCCTTCTGTTATCTTACAAGCATGGCGAAACAACTGATGAACTTTCTTAAGACAAGAGAGCAGAAAACAGGCCTAGACCTGTGCCTGAGATGTATCTGAATTTTCCTCCCACTGCTTTGAATGTTGCGATGTTGGTACTGGACGTCAGACATGTTTCAAATCACAGCTGCCTTGTGCTCTCTGATGCACAACCTCTCGTCAGGTTATCTGTGTATGATTCAACGGGTTGAGAGGAGGGCAGAACTCCAGATTGTGACTCATTCAGTCTTTTCCCACTGCTGCTGTAATTCAAGTGGAAATCTCAGAAGATGGTAAAACCTTCAGGCGTGCTAAAGATGCCAGGCTTTAAGTGCATATGAATGAATCCAGAGATCATTTTGAACTTGAAAAACAGGGTAGGCTTGCTGCGATCTTATTGCCTCTGCCTGTTTGAGAGTATCAGTCTCCTTGATAAAAGTGACTGCACAGTGATGGTGGTACACATGTGCATTTCTAAATCCCTGATGTTGAGGGGGCTGTTGCATAGAGAGCAATGAGAAAAGCTATAGGCCTTCTCCTAAAAGTAACCTTGCATCCAGCAATTAATTATCCCAAGGAAGAGTGTTTGAAGACTTTGGCCGGGTGCTTCTATCTTCATTTTTTGCCCTGGGACTCTGCCACCTGAATTATTTTATCATGGTTAAACTGAGGACCAGCACAGGGAAATAGAGCTGAGCATACAGAGTGCAACAGTTTGGAAATGCACCTGCCCTGGATGCCAGGTCTCCCTCCCCACCGGGTGCCCGGGTACCTCATGTAATCACTGAGGATGACCCTGGCTGTGGCTTTCCCTCCTTATCAATCCATTAGGATTCACTCTCTGGATATTAATGCTGGATTCCTCTGTGCTCCCTCTGACTTCCCCTCTGGTCTTATTAGGCAGACGTTGGGTGGAAGGTGGAATATTCTCTTGCCATCAGATGATGGAGCTCAATGTGAGCATCATTGCATTCAGCACTGCAGTGACTTTCCTTGATCCTGCCAAAGTTGGGTTTCTAATAAGACTGGTCACCTTGACCTTCTCTACAGTGCAGGGCACAGGGATGGCCCTTCATCCAAGCCTGGGTGTTGGCTGTCCTACACAGGTGTTTGCTTGGAGACAAGGGCAGTTTTGGAAACCCTCCAGTGCCTCAGGAGAGGAGATCCACTAGAAACGCAGTGAAGGAAATCCAGGATGTGATCAGACAGCTATTACATCAGTATTTTGATTTTAAATAGCTGGAGGTACAACTCATACAAAGAAAATACCGTTTTTTTTTGGTCCTGTAACAGCAACAAATGTTTTATCCACTAAACACCAGCAACCACTGCTGCTGTCATCTGTAGCTTCCAAAACAACCAAATGAAGCACAACCCTCTTTCTTTTGTTGTTTCTGGGTGAGAAATGTATGATGCCAAGGTGTTGAACAGTCTCAGATCTGAGTAGGTCTTTAATATGAATGAAGTGGATAATACGTGAGTGATGGGCGGTGGCATGACACTGATTGAGCTGTGGTGGCTTCACGCAGAAGAGACTTTTGTCTCTGCAGCTGGAATGAGTGGCAGCTAAAGATCTGCTTAATAATTTGTGCCATGAGAGAGGAAAAAAAATAGCATGGCAGGGCAGAATGGAGCCCTCTTAACAGATCAATCTCTCCCTGCATTTATTCCGCACTCTGTATTGGAATGCTAAAAATTATTCTTCTTGGAGGGACCATGAATGGCCACCTGAGGAAGGACGCCGGTATGAAGAAGGTTCAGAAACTCTCCTTTTTTCTTACCCTCTTCCCCAGAGATCATAACCTGAAACAGAGAGAGGAAAGCAGTTCTTGCAAATAGTGCTGTCAACAAAACCCTGCCTTTGCTCTCTGGCTGGAGGGCTTGCAACAGGGTGAAATATTATAGCAATGTTTATTTTACAGAATATAAGCTTTAAGCTGAAAATATATATATATATTTTGGCTGACGGTAATCAGGGAATTTTTTTCCTTAAATAAGAAAATAACTGTCCAATCTCCAGCTTCATTTTAACCTGAGAAATGTTGGTTGCTTGACAATGGTTTGAAAAAGGATTTCTGGATGAAAACCTAATGAATGGCTCAAAAGTTGATTAAGAATGAGGGGGAGATGCTAAGTCAAAGTTTTCTAGCTGGAAATAGTGATTTATTATCCAGCTATCTTTGCAAATGACAAAATAACTAATTAGATACCATTCATCTTCAGAACTTGAAGCTGCCACTAGAATAAGTTAGAAGATTTTATGGGCAATTCGTAGCCTCAAATTCTGATCTAAATGTAGCATGGCCTGTACTGAGACTTAGTCAAACACACTGAGACTCTGGGAAAGGCGTAATAAGATTCTGAAATTCTGCCCCCCTGTAGAATTTTTTTTCTAATGAAGGATTTGAAAAGGGCATTTTAGAATCATGTTTCATACGGTAGCAGTCTTTTCCCATAAAACGTCAGCTATAATAATTATTTTTATGCAGATCCTGAGGCACAGAGAGATTAAATGACTTTCTCAAGGTCAGACAGTAAGTCCGAGGCAGAACCAGTGAATGAATGCCAGTCTTGATTCAGGGGCTATGGTGTACACAAGTAGCCCTTGCTTCTTTAATCTCCGAGGCTAGATGCACTCAACCTTCCTGAGTCTGATGTCCTAGCATCTCCTAAGCCAGTTGTTTCTGCAGGAGGAGGGCAACCCTGGGAGTTGGGTAACGTGCTCTCAACCATCTCTGGTTGACCTGCATGAGGCTGCTGATGAGTACATTGTCTGTGATGGGTCAGCTTCCAGGGGATAGTTGTGGTGATGAACGGCTTCTAATTGGCTGTGTTGTCACTCGATATCCTAGATGAAAGTTGTGGAAAGGGGCCAGGCAGAGACTTTCCTGCATGTCTTTCTACTGATAAAGGCTGGTGCTTAATTTTAAATACCCTCTGGATGATACTCACTGCCTTCCTGGGGTCACCTGGAGATGAGAAGTCCTGCAGCCTTAACTGCTGCAAGATTTCCACCTGGAAGAGCTTGTGTAGTGGTGACCCTTGCATTGCTGCTGCTTCTGGCCAGTATTGGGTAGGGATCTGCATTGTAGCCATTTTGCAAATTTTTCTGATCAGCCTAGTTCAGCCGCACCAGGTCCCAGGGGACATATAAACCGTAGCAGTTGTATGCTCATTTGGTGAAGTCGGGTAAGTCAACTGCATTCCTCTTTGGACATTGTTTGTGCCTCCTGATATCCCCTGATGAATTATTAGCTATGGGAAGGACTTATTGCTAAGATATTGTAGTTAGTTTAGTCTCCTGGTCATTGCAGGTTTGCTTCAAAATATGTTTGGTTCTGTTTTAAGTGGCTCTAATGCTGGTCCTCCTGACATTTCCCCTGGGCCTCTCTCCTGCAGTCTGATAGATCTTGCTGTCAGGAAGTTATTCCTCATACTCAGGCTACTTCTTATCAGTCTGTCACTTTTTCAACTCATTGGGCTAATAGTTTTCCCATTACAAGAGCTGTCTCTCTGTGTTCTTTTGCCCCGGTGTCCCCAAGGGAACCTCTCTCTTCTTGCGCAAAAAGAGGGTCAGACTAGATGACTTTACAGGTCTTTTTCTCCTCTCCTGCTGTAACTTCTTGGAGCCTAAGAGATTCTGGACCTGACCTATGATGAACTCTGGGTACAGTGTGTTAAAGAATAGAATTGATAAAATAAGCAGTGAAGACATTGGTGTTCATAAATCCCACAGGCTTAGACATTCTCATAAATTTGAGAATCGTATCCAAGCAGGGGTGAAACAGGGTCTTTTCTGGCCTGGATGTACATGACTTTTGGGAGCATAGGGAAAGGCTAAGTTATTCTGGTGCTGAGAAATAGTTTCTGGGGTTTGTGGCTGGGTTTTCTAAGGATGAGAAGAGGCAGGGAAGAGAAGGCAGGAAAAACAAAACAAGAGAGATCACTTCTGATGCTCCTCTGAGGAACCAAGAGAAGGCTGAAGGGCTTTTCTTCATGTAGATTCAGTTCAAGACTGGGACACCACTGAAATCTTCCAGACGCTCTGTCCATTTAAGGCTCATAAAAGCAGCTATTCCATCTCAGCTCCAGATGTGTACAGATGTTGTATGGAGTTGTACCCCACCATGCGCTAGCATTTGGCATCATCAGTACTGTCCTGCATTCCCAGTCTCCTCTCTGGAGGACACCTCACCAGCAAAGCAGCTGGGCTGGAGAGCAGGACAGTAGTGCTCACTGCTGATTAAGCAATAATGAAATTAATAGCCTCTTAACATTCTTACATGAACAACATCAGCGTGTCAGTGCGTATTTACAATATAAGTTACACAAATGTCATTTTGGTACACTGAGGACTTCATATTTGCAATTCTTTGCCACAACACTAATATCAATCAACCAGTCGGAAGAGAAACGCACCCAGGAGGTCTCATTCTTAATGGCACTGGGCCAAGCTTTCGAAGATCAGTGTGGGAGGCAGATGAGCAGAGAGGGGCTCGCATTTCCGTGCTGAGATGCCCTCAGGTCTCTGCATGAGACCGCTTTGAGTCCAGCTGAATGAAGGTTCCTTTATCCAGTCAGCAAAGGGAGGACATTTGGAAGAGTTTGAAAATAAGTCGATCATCTCCTCTTCAGAACCTCATAGTAAGCACCAAATCAGTGTGCTTTACAGGGCTTTGCACAATTTGGTTTTTAAGGTCTGAAATTATTTCATTTGTCTTGAAGACATTGCTTCCTGCAGTAAAAGATCTTTCCTTGTGCTTTCTGCCTAACATCCTGAATCCTGGGCATCCAAAGGCCCTTTTCCCCATCAGATGCCTTCATTCTGCACTGGCTGTCAGTGCAGATGGCCTTGATGTTCTGGTGCTTTGTTTTAAAGTCTTGGATTAGTAGCTGGATTTGATCTCAGTGTCCCTGCTTGGTCATTTGCAAGGGGAGTTGATCTCTGACATTATGGTCCAGGTTCATAGGGTTGTGAAGGCGCTTAGCTACTGAAAGTGCCAAAAGCTCATTCTTTTAAGGCAGATTGCACTGAAATGTCCTGAGATCCTTACAGCAGGATGCAGATCCCACTGAAGGCAATGCAGAAATTCCCGCTGTTTTCCATGGGAGCTGTACAGATACCAAATGGGCTTTTTATCCCATTTTCTTCTCTAATGAGAAGATAGGTAGACTTTTGAAAGTGCCACATTTACATGGATTGTTTTGTTGGCATTGATCTGTTGGCATTAGTTCAACAAGGCCAAGTGCAAGGTCCTACATCTGGGTCGGGGCAATCCCAAGCACAAATACAGGCTCGGCGGGGAATGGCTGGAGAGCAGCGCTGAGGAGAAGGACCTGGGGGTGCTGATTGACAAGAAGCTCAACATGAGCCGGCAATGTGCAATCACAGCCCAGAAGGCCACCCGTATCCTGGGCTGCATCAAAAGAAGCGTGGCCAGCAGGTCAAGAGAGGTGATTCTGCCCCTCTACTCCACTCTCTTGAGACCCC